>NC_134439.1:2039322-2375548 GCF_030867145.1 Opisthocomus hoazin | reverse complement strand
AAAAGGATGAAGATTTCAAGGCACAGAGTCTCCTGGAAGAAAACACGTGGAAGGCCTCAGTCAATCCTGGTAGCATCTCCTTGGGGCAGGCAAGATACAGCTTGTACTTGTCTTTACTAAGACCAACCTGGAGGGAGTTTCTTTGCAAGAGGCTGCACAGTTCACTCAGGGCACTGTCATCTGGACCATCTACAGCGAGCTCCGAGTAGCTCACGCTCTGACACACAAGGTCAGGACACTTCTGCACAAGAGCTTCCACCTTCCATTTAGCCTGGAAAAGCTTGCTCCTGTCCGCTGCCTGTAGTGTCAGCACAGTGCAGTCCCCAGCACGATGCTCCAAGATCTGCACACCCGCACCCCTGCGCAGCTCATCAATAGCAGCACGGCAAGCGTCCCTCAGGTAAGACCACTGCAGAGAGTCCAGGCTCAGCTCTTCACTCACCCTACTGCCTCCGCTGCCTGCCCTGCCAGTGTCTTGGGGCTTGTCGCTGTCCTTTGACCTTGGCAGGGAGAAGCTGTTGGAGCGTCGCAGCAAAGGCCTGGATTCAGAGGGTTTAGAGTCTAACGCAGAAGAGGTCTTTGTCACATCAGAGGTACTGGGAGTGCTAGCAAGGGAGTGGTGCTTGATGAGACCTGAGCCTTTAGAGTCCCCAAGACACCGCGAAGTGCTGTTTTCTTTGCCTCCAAAGGGAGACAGAGCCTTGTGTCTTGTAAGCCTGGCACCTCCTTTCATATGGTCCCACTCTTTGGGGTCCTTCTGCTGAGACTCTCCTGCTGATCCCATAACCCCCTCTGTTGCAGAGACCTGAGGCTGGTACTGCTGGGTCAGTGCTGTTGGGTCACTTGGACCTAGAGCATCTGTCTCTGACAAAAGCTTTCCAGAAA
Organism: Opisthocomus hoazin; assembly: GCF_030867145.1. Classification (NCBI taxonomy): domain Eukaryota; kingdom Metazoa; phylum Chordata; class Aves; order Opisthocomiformes; family Opisthocomidae; genus Opisthocomus; species Opisthocomus hoazin. The sequence goes on along the minus strand of NC_134439.1, from coordinate 2,374,663 downwards.
GCTGCGCCTGTCCCACCGGTGGAGAATCCTGATGCAGCAAGAGGCCCTGGCTGACCTTAGACTTGTCAGCTCTCCAAGCATTGAAGTTGGCAGCTAGCTTGAGCTCGCCCTTCAGCTCTGGCCTGCGTGGGCTGAGCCCTGAGGGCAAGGTGTCCACAGACACTTTGGGCTCCTGCAGCGCAGCCTCCGTGGTGCGGGAGGTTGCTGGGTGCGAGGGCAGGGAGCCGCCGAGCATGCCAGCTGTGTGTGCAGCACGTCTTCTGGTGCTGAAATCCTGAAGGTACTGCTTGGCCTGGGACACATCAACAAGGTTTCCAATAAGGTAAAGCTGCTTCTCATCCTCATGGCAGAGCAGCTGGGGATATAGTTTCTGCAGCTCATGTGTCAGAGCCCTGAGTGCCTGGCTGTCCGTATCCAGTCCTCCCTTGGTGATCTTCTCCTTGCGCAAGCTCACCTCCAGCTGCCGGTAGAGCTGCTGCAGGGCCAGGTGGGCCTGCTGCAAGGTGTCCATGTCCCCAGACAAACCTGCAGCTGGCTGGAGGTACAGTATGGCAATGCCATCGCTGCTAACGTCCACCACATCCACACGATGCTGGCGTAGCACACCTTGGTACTCAGCAGCACAGAATCTCTGCATGTACAAGTAAATGTCCGAGTCCATCACTAGGGAAAAGTCCTCCAGCTGTTCCACAGCTTCCCCATCCACTGGGCCCCGAGGTGATGGGACTTCAGCTGCCTTTTCACACAGTTGGTCCCAATGCGTCAGCTTTGCTGTCTCTCTTGCTGACTCAGCAGAGTCAGGCACTTGCTGGTGATCGTGCATCCTGATCTCTTTGGCCACATGGCTGGAACCTGGCATGAGGATCTCTCCAACAGGTTGTGTGTTGAGGTTCAGGCTGCCCAGCAGGTCTCTGCTGAAGGCCTGTAGCTCAGTGAATGGTCCCTTGACCATGCAGTGTGTGCTCTTGGAGTCGAAGTTGAACTGCACGTTGCTGTAGCCTTCATGCAAGTTCCTCAGGAGGGTTTTGCCAGCAGGAAGCTTGCCATAGTCAACTATCACGCAAGCACGTATAAAGATCTGCAAGTAGAGAGCAAGGGAGTGAGAGAGCAAGGACCAAAAATAACCTCCCGCCAAGGCACAGGGGGAGGCAAATGCACCTGGCGCTTGCCACAGCCCCTGCATTACTATGACAGAAGAGATGATGTGATCCACCACGGCTCTCTCTCAGAATCCTTCATTCAAGTGAGATGGGAGCATAACACAGCCAGGACTAAAAGACCCAGCCAGCCCGAGCAACTCTTGGACCTTGCACTCATAGTCAAAAGCCTTCTGCAAACAAGGAACGTGAGGGGCAAATTGCACAGAGGTGCAGCCCCACTTCTGCATGCTGGGAGCTCTGCAAACAGCCCCAACCCAAGAAATCCACCATCCTTTCTGCATCTGAAATGCAGTTGCCCTCTTGCTCTCCCAGAGCTTCAGCTGCAGACCCTCAAGCAGTCTGGCACCACAGGCTTGCAGAAAGTTCTGCAATGCCACGCTGACCCCATGCCCTTGTTTTCAGTGCGCAGACATAAAAACATGTGATGTGGCTATTGCCATACCCTCTCAAAACTGGAGGAAGAGAACTCTCCAATGCCTCCTAGACACCAGCATGCCTGTCTCCTAAGGTCTCCTGAGAAGGAGAGGAGATAAATACTCTGTGCGTGTCCAGCTAATGACATGGCGTGCAGCTAATGACATGGCAGAGGCATTAACAGAACCCCCCGTGTGTCTCCAGACGGGCTGGGGAAAAGTGCCTGGCTGTCCCTGAGTTATTAGCACAGAAAAAAACAGATTCCTCATTTGAATACAAATGAAACCGGATTTGCTTTAAGTCTAATTAAGAGTAAAGGAGAGAGCGCGTCTGCCAGGCACGGAGCCAGCCTGGGAGCCAGCTGGGGCTGTCACGGCCGCAGGGGCAGGAGCTGTCGGCTCCTCGCTACCTCGTCGGGGCTCAGCTCCGCAACGTGCGCCGTCACCTCCAGCGGGTATTGCTTCCCTCCGACCGACAGCACGTGGTTCCTTGCCTTCACGATCCTCTCGGCCACTGGGCAGGAAAAGCCAGCGGGCACTGGCGTCAGGCCAGTCCCGCAACGGGCATGGTGGCCCTGTCCCTGCCCCGAGCTCCTGGGGACCCGGGCGGGAGTGCAGGGGAGGACGGGGCTGGGGAGGACGGGGCAGGGGAGGACGGGGCTGGGGAGGACGGGGCTGGGGAGCTGAGGAGGACGGGGCTGGGGAGGACGGGGCTGGGGAGCTGAGGAAGACGGGGCTGGGGAGGACGGGGCTGGGGAGCTGAGGAAGACGGGGCTGGGGAGGATGGGGCTGGGGAGCACGAGGAGGACGGGGCTGGGGAGCACGAGGAGGACGGGGCTGGGGAGGACGGGGAGGACGGGGCTGGGGAGGATGGGGCTGGGGAGGATGGGGCTAGGGAGCTGAGGAGGACGGGGAGGACGGGGCTGGGGAGGATGGGGCTGGGGAGGATGGGGCTAGGGAGCTGAGGAGGACGGGGAGGACGGGGCTGGGGAGGACGGGGAGGACGGGGCTGGGGAGGACCGGGCAGGGGAGCACGGGGCTGTGGAGGGCACGGGCGGGTGCTCGGGAGCGGGCAGAGCCCGGGCCGGGCCGGGGCAGCGCGGCCGTTACCTTCGGGCGCCTCGAAGGTGATGAGGGCGCAGGCCGGGGGCCCGCGCAGCACCCGGACGTCCGCGATCTCCCCGCCGCCGTTGCGGGAGCGCAGGAAGTGGATGGTCAGCTTGTCGGCCACTCTGTCGGGCGGCAGCTCGGCGGGCAGGCCCCGCACCCGCACCGTGCGGCCCGCCATGCCCGCGCGGGGAGGCCGCCGGGCCGGGCCGGGCCGCTCCCGCAGCAGCTGCCCCCGCCCCGGGCCCCCTCCCCGCGCCGGGCCCTCACCCGCCCCTCTCCGGCCGAAGCCCCGGCCCCGCCGCCCCCCGCGCCGCGCCCCGGCCCGCCCGGCCCCGCCGCCGCGGGGAAACGAAAGCGAAACCGGGGCCGCCCCGCCCCGGCCAGCGCCTCCCCCGCCCACCCGGCCCAGCCCCGGGCCCCCCTCAGCGCCCTGGCCCGGCCCGGTGCCCGCAGAGCACGCCCCGCTCCGGTGCCCGCGCAGGGCCCGTCCCGCGCCCGCCCCGCACGACAGACACGCCGCTCCGTGCAGACGCTTTAATTGCTCGGCGCGCAGAACGGGGCCGGGGCCGCCGGGGCTACCCCGCGTCCTCCGCGAACACGGCCACCCCGCGCCGCCCCGCCGGGACGTAGGCGAGCGCGTCCACCTCCCCCCCGCCGCGGCTGCCCCTCTGGAAGTGGATCTCCAGCGTGTCCCGCATGGGCTCCGCAGCCAGCACGTCGGGGATCCCCGAGAGCAGGACGGTCCTGGGGCAGCGGGAGGGCTGCAGCTGGGCAGAGCGGGGGGAGGGGGGGTGAGTCGCGCCGGGGGGTGCGGGGACGGGACCCCCGGGCCTCGCTGAGCCGGGAGCAGCACTGCTCTGCGCGGGGTCGCCGGCGGGAACCGCACCCGGGCTGCGCAGCGGCGGGGGGAGCAGGGCTGCGGGAGCCCCCGCGCTGCGGGCCCAGCGGCGCTGCCTGCGCCAGCGCTCCTGCCCCTACCTGCAGGTTGGTGACGTCTCCACTCATGCACGGCGATATTTTGAGCTCGTATTTTCCTTTCCCGATAGGCACCTGGATGCGTCCCCTCGCAAGCAGCGGCTCTGCCACTGCAGCCGGAGAGGAGAGCCCTGAGCCGCCCAGGCGCCCGCAGAGCTCCGGGGAGGTCACGGCCCTGGCACCAACACCAAGGCTGGCACTGCCCAGCCCCAGCTCACCTGCACCAGCACGGTCTCAGGGGAGACAGGACAGCCTGGGCTCCCTCTGCCTTCCCCGTTCCCCACAGACACAGCTCCGTCCGCTCTCGGGAGATGGCCTGTGCCCCCCCAAGACGGGCTGGGCCGCTCCCCTCTTGCCAACAGCCCAAGCTCCGCATGCCCCACGCACCTCCATCCTGCGCAAAGGTCAGCACGACCTGGCCAGAGTCGTCCAGGAAGTCCCTGCTCTCCACCTCGCCGCCCCCGTTCTTCGTCTTGCTGAAGAAGAGCTCCAGCTTGTCCAGCAGTGCCTCCTCAGGGATGCCCAGGCTGGGCAGGTCAGACACCAGGATACTCCTGCGGCTCCGAGTCAGCCCGATCTGCACGTGGCACAGGCTGGTCGGTGCCAGGGCAGGGCAGGGCCGGCCCCGGAGCCCAGGGGCGCAGCGCAGAGCTGCCGTGTGCCGTGCTAACGCGCTGAGCTGGGCTGGTACCAGTGACCTGGTACCAGTGACCTGGCAGAGGCAAGCTCGGCGCGCAGCGGCGCAGAGCACGGCAAAGCTGGCGCGTTCCCAGGGCCGCTCTGCGTTTCTCCACAGCGTGGGGAGCAGCGGGCCCTCAGGACCCACCTCCAGGGCGGACGGCAGCAGGACGTCCACCGGCGCTGCCTGCACTCGCACTTGGCACCGGTCGAGCTCCTCCAGCTCGTCCCCGCAGCTCAGCTCCACCACGTGCTCCTTCGCCTCCACGATCCTCTGGGCCACTGCAAGCACAGGGCATGGGCCGCCGCTCCGAGCCCGCTGCGGGACAGGGCACGGGGGCAGCTAACGCCCTGGGGAGGGGGCACAGCCCTGCACCACGCCGGCAGAGCTCCGAGCCCCGGCCCCGGGGGGGGATGCAGGGCAGGCTCCAGAGCTGATCGACCAGGACACCCGGCTGTGGCAGTGCTCTTACCCTCTGCCTTCTCAAAGGTGATCAGGGCTGAGCCCCCCAGCAGCGGGCAGCGGATCAGCGGGGTGAGCACCAGCTTGTTCATGTCCTCCTTGTTTGTCACAAGTCCCTTGAACACCATTTTCTTCTCTGGCAAGGCAGGCAGCATCTAGGTTTGAGTACACAGACAGCACCTGGAGCAGACTGGGCCCTGCACAGGGCCTGTCCCTGCCCATCCAGACTGGAAACAGCTCCTGGCTCAACACAAAGAGCTACAGAGCCTCAGCAGAGTCTCCTAGGGTCCGTTTTCTGGCCCTGGCAGAGGGGCCGCCCGGTAGCCAGAGCTGTCCCAGCCGTCACGCAGTGCCCAGCTGCATGGCCTGCGCCCTCCCCAGCCAGGCTCGTGCCCCGAGCCAGCAGAGCCGAGTGCCCACGCGTGCTCTGTTACCATCACCGGATCCTCCCAGAGGATCCTCTTCTTCACTTCCTCCAGCTGTTTTTTCAGCGCCTGCTTCTCCTGCCTCAGCCTGTTCTTCTCCTCCTCTGCTAAAAAAACGCCCACCTGGAAGGAAAGAACGACGGGCAGTACGGGAACCCTGGGGACGCGAGGGGCTGCAGCATGCCCCCCGACGCGAGCACAGCCCTGTTCTCAGACACGGACGTGGCCGCGCCATTTCTCGGCTCTCAGCTGCCTGCCGCCCTGCCCCGGCTCCTCGCATTTGCTTTCAGCCCTTCCTCCAGCGCCGAGGCGCAGGCCTGGTGTGACGCCCCGTGAAACCTCCCCGGGGTCCAGAGCGACGCGGCCGCACCACCCGTGCCACCCCCCCAGCCCAGGACAACTCCCCGGCACCGACCCGGCAGGATCTCTCTTCCTCTCTGTTCACGGACGTCTGCTGCTCCAGGTTTTTACGCAGAAGTTCTCCCTCTCTCCTCAGCTCTCGGGTCCTTTGCTCCGCGGCTTCCTTGGCCGCCTCCAGCCTCGCACGGTCGTGCTCCAGGGCGGTGCAAAGCTCCTGCGGGAGCATCAGGCAGCGAGACCCGCAGACCCCGCGCCCCCCCGGCCCGCACTGCTCCGGGGCTGAGCCCCAGGCCCCGGCGCGGCTCAGAACAGGGGGACACCAGGGGACCGGGGGAACCGGGGGAACCAAGGGACACCGAGGGACCCCCACCGGGGGACACCGGGGGACCGGGAGGGACCGGGAGACACCGGGGAACCGGGGGACACCAGGGGACCAGGGAACTGGGGGACACTGGAGGACCGGGGGACACCAGGGAACCAGGGGGAACCAGGGGACACCAGGGGACCGGGGTACACCAGGGAACCAAGGGACACCGGGGGACCAGGGGACACCGGGGGACACCTGGGGAACCGGCGGACCGGGGGACACCGGGGACACCGGGGGACACCAGGGAACCGGGGGACACCTGGGGAACCAGCGGACCGGGGGACACCGGGGACACCGGGGGACACCGGGGGACCAGGGGGAACCGGGGGACACCAGGGAACCGGGGGACACCTGGGGAACCGGCGGACCGGGGGACACCGGGGGACCCCGGGAGACCAGGGGGAACCGGGGGGAACCGGGGGACACCTGGGGAACCGTTGGACCGGGGGACACCGGGGGACAGCCCGCCCCGGCCCGCAGCCGCCCGGGAGAGCCCGCGGGGCTCCGGCCCAGGGGCCCGGCGGCCGGGGCGGCCGGGGCGCGGTTCCCTCCCGGTTCGGGCCCGGCGCGGTTTCCTCCCGGCCCCGCCCACCCCCGGTCGCGGCGGGACGCACCTGGCAGCGCGCGATCTCCCGCCGGAGCTGCTCGGGGGCCGCCGCCGCCGCGCCGCCGCCCCGCGCGCTGCCGGGGGGGGGAGGGGGCAGCCGGACGAAGGACTCCTGCGGGCGGGGGGTCCTCAGCCACGCGCCCAGCCCCGCGCCCCCCGCCCGCGGTCCCCGGGCCCTCACCTCCTCCGGGTCCATCTCCGCCGCGCCGGGACAGCGCGGCCGCGAACGGCGGCGAACGGCGGCACGGCAAGGCCCCGGGGGCTGCGGGGAGCCTGCCCGTCCGCCCGCCGGTCCGTCCGTCCGTCCGTCCGTCCTTCCGCGACCCCGCTGCGGTGCGGCCCCGCGCCTCTCCCGCCCTGCGCTTTCGCTTTCGGTTCCGCGGCCCCGCGCAGCCCCTGGGCGGGGCAGAGGCGCAGAGGCCCGGCCCCGTCCCGCTCAGCGCTGACCCGAACACCGCACCGTTCCCCGCCCCTCCCAAACCCTCAGCCCCGCAGGACCCGCGCCCCAAAGCGACCCCCTCCCCTCCAGCCCCCCCGAAACAGCCTCCCCCCTCCCGCCCCGCCGGCCCCGGGAGGGCAATCGCGAAGGCGACCGAAACCCCCGCACCCCCGGTGGGCACCGCCCGAGGGCGGGGGGCACTGGAACCAGCCACGCACTGCCCCCTGCCCCCCCCCCTCTGCCCCAGGGAACACCGACCACCCCGGGACAGGGCAGCGCCCCGCCCGGGGGGGGAACCGGAGGGGACAGGGCAGCCCCCCGCCCCGGGGGGGGGGGGAACCGGAGGGGACAGGGCAGCCCCCGGCCCGGGGGGGGGGGGAACAGGACGGGACAGGGCAGCCCCCCACCCGGGGGGGGAACCGGACGGGACAGGGCAGCCCCCGGCCCGGGGGGGGGGGGGAACAGGACGGGACAGAGCAGCCCCCCGCCCAGAGGGGGAACCAGACGGGACAGGGCAGCCCCCTGCCCGGGGGGTTCCACCCTTCCCGCAGGCCCCAGCCCCCCCCAGCTCCGCAGAGGCTCTGCCACGGCTCTCCCCGCCCCTCCCGACCCAGCATCGCCCACGCCACGGAGACCAAGGCCGAGCGCGGCTTTTATCCACCAAGAGAGAAGGGGTTTCAATAAACATTTATTGGCGCAAACTTGTCAGAGCCTTAGAAGCGCAGCTTCTGGAAGAACCATTTATTCTTGCCAGTCTTGTACCTGGAAGAGGAGCACAAAGATCACTGAGCGCTCGTTAAGACCTCCCGTGCTGTCAGGGCGCTGGGCAGGGCGCAGCGCCTGGGGACCCCCACACCAGCGCCCACCCCCTGCGCCCCCATCCGTCTGATGCCCAGGGGAGCCGGATCAGGGGAGCCGGATGGCGGCCCCGGTTTCTGGCGCGGGACACCCGCACGGCAGTGGATTCCACCTGGGAGCAGCGCGCGCCAGCCCCTCCAGACCCCCTCCAACTGCCCACGGCCACCGCGCTGCACCCTGGGCTGCCCCCCTGACCCCCGCAGCACCCGAAACCACCCAGGCCCAGCGACAGCCAGCGCACACCGGCAGGGCGATGCCCCGTGCCTCGCACCAGAAGGCCCGGCCTGTGCTGCAAACTGCTCCCCCCCTCACCCCCAGCCCCCTCCGCACAGCTGTGCCAACACGCACGGCAGGCGAGGGGGAACCCACCCACCCAAAAATGTCTCCAGGAAAGCTGGGGCAGCAGCGTCCATCCTGGACTCCCCCAGGCTATGGCACAACGAGCCCGCACGCTGGGGACGGGTGCCGGCACCACTCAAGGGACGAGCTTCCGACTCACCTCTCCTCAAACTTCACCTTGGCTTCACGCCTGGCTTTGCGTTTCAGAGCGGGGTCCCTGAACACGTCCTTATTGACCACGGTTTTGTCCAGCGGGATGTCGACAGAATACCTGAGCAGGGGAGCAGCAGGGTTCGCAACGGGCACGGTGCCGGGCACGAGGGCGAGACACAGCAGGCAGCCTGCCCTGCCCCAGCGCACGCCCCACTGCCAGGCCAAGGGACCACAGCTCTCAAAGCTTTCCCGGGTCTGCAAACCACCCGACCACTCCAGCATCCAACGATGTTTTAACACAGCCCAGAAGGGAAGCGGCTACGCCCTGGGAGCCCTGCACCCGCTGGAGCTCCACGGAGCCAGCGGGCCGTCGCAGCTCGGCCAGCACCCCAGGCCCTCGGGGCTGTCCCGAGGCTCATCCGCTACCACCCCACACGGACAGCGAGCGTGGCTGAAGGAAGGGGCAGGCGCCTCGCTCCAGAAGGTCACCGACATGTCCACCCCAGCCTCCCACCCTCCGGTCCCCGCACAGTGTGGGTGCCCCGTGCTTGTTCAACCGTGTAGCCAAGAACCTCAGTGACTCCCAGCACTCGCTGAGGAGAACTCACGAGAACTACGGCTGCGGAGGGCAGAGGGGGCCTCTCCGGCCCCGCCGGCCGCAGCCCCGCTCACCGGGTGGGCATCAGGTGGTTGTAGTTGTAGACTTTCACGAAGGACTTGATCTTGGACCTCTTCGCGATCTTCTTCTTGCCCATGGCGGCGGTCACCTTCCGCGGGTAGCGGTCGATGCCCGCCACCAAGGCGTGGCTGTACGGCCGGTCCGACGTGCCGTCGTCGATGTTCTGGAACACACCGAGCGCAGCCGGCGATGGCACCGCAGAGCGCCGGCCGCGCCCACCCGGGAGAGCGGGCGGGCGGGCGGCCGGGGCAGCCCCGCCGGCCCCGCGCTCACCTTCACGATGACGGCCTTGCGGCCCGAGTAGCGGCCGGCCAGCACCAGCACCACCTTCCCCGGCTTCATGAACTTCCCCATCGCTGCGGAGACAGCATACAGCGGTCACCGCCGGGTCACCGCCGGGCCCCCGCCCGCCGCCCGCGCCGATGCCGCCAGATCCCGCGCCTGCCCCCGCACTCACCGATTCTCCCGCGGCGATGGCGCCCAGACCGGAAAAGGACAGGGAAGCCACGCCCCCAACCTTTCACCTCGTGTCACTCGTCACTTCCGCTTCCCCCTCCAGGGGCGCTCGCGCATGCGCGCAGGACGCCACGATCGCCTGGCAACGGGCGCCGGTGCCCAGGGCCGCCCCCGCCGCCCCGCCCCGGTTCCCCCCTCCCCGGTCGCCCCCGCCGCCCCGCCCCGGTTCCCCCCCCTCCCCCCGGTCCCCCTTCCCCAGTCCCCGCCGCACCGCCCCCCCCCTCGTTCCCCGCCGCCGCCTTCCCCGGTCCCCTGACCCCGGTCCCCAGCCGCGCACACCCCGCGGCACAGCCGCCAGCAACGACCACCGGCTGCAGCGCGGGCATGGAGCCGGGCGCTCCCCGCACCACCGAAGCCGTTTAATGCAAGCACCGGGAGGCCGCTGCGCCACGCGGGCCCGGGTGCGGCGGGGAGGACGACGGCACCGGCGCCAGGCCCCCGCCTGCAGCCCCAGGGATGTGGCCGGCACCAAGCGGCTGGCCCCCCTCTGGCCCCGGTGCTCCCACACGGTCGCCCTGTGGAGAGCGAGGCCCTGGCAGCGGGGCGAGGCCGAGGCAGCCGCACGCCCGCAGCGTCGCGTCGGGGGGTCGCGTGGAGCACAGGCTTCGAGAAACCGCCACGCCGCCGCGGCACGGGAGCCAGGCTGCAGCCTCGCCGGGGCTCTTCCCCCCCGCAGGCTCAGCAGCCGGGCCGCGGCGTTCCCGGGGCAGCAGCCTTGCGCCCAGCACACGGCCACTGATGACGCAGTTGTGCTCTGCAGAGCTGCGCCAAGGGGCAGGGTGCGGCACGGCCCAGCGCCCACCCTCCAGCAGCTTCACGGCGGCAGCCTTGTGAAACACGCGTTTCCAGCACCGAGGCACCGTGAGATTTCCCCAAAAGCAAACATCAAAGAGCCAAACTCGGTCTTTTAAAAGCAGCCAGGCTTCTGGAGCCCAACAGCTGCCTGCTTGCGGAAAATGGATGATCTACAACAAAAATAACATCAAAAAGCATCTTTGATGTTTTTCAGCTGCCGCACAGCCAGGTCAACCGGGAGGTTGAATTTCAAGTTGCTCAGGCGACTGAGAAGGTTGAGCGCGCTCTCAAAGCCCGTGTTCGCCATGTAGCTCCACGGCTGGTAGTGGGACTGCACCAGAGCTCCAGATTTGCAGATGAGATTCACCCAGGAGACCAGGCGCTGCTCGTTCAGGGCCATACACACCAGAGCTTTCAGTTCGGAGTCTGCGCTGCGCTTGAAGGGGTCGTGCTCCGTGAGGACAGTGTGAATCGCTGTCAGCAGGCTCTGTTTGGGGGTAACGGCCGCCCCTCCTGTCACAGGCAAGGCAAAGGACTGGGAGAGCTTGCGAGCCGGGGACTCCACAAAGGCTTGCCCGTTCTTAGTGTTGTAATACTTCACGAAGAGTTCCCAGGGGTGCATGGTCTGCGGGGATGAGGTGAATGCAGGAATCAAGCACGCGATGGGTGCCAGCACCAGGCTCATTCCTTGAGAAGAGGCACAGAGCCCGTGAGCCATCAGGTCTCGCAGAGCAACGGTCAACTCCTTCCGCACAGCCTGAGTCAGCTCATCTCTGCCTCCCAAGGGAATGTCCTGCAGATCAGAGGAACTGATGACGTGGTCTTCCTGCTGGTGCTTCACAGCCAGCTGCCTCACCCGCTCCACGGACAACTCCAGCTTCTTAACTAAGGGGGAATAGTCCTTGCTGGCTTGGTCCTTCTGCCAGAGGGTGCGAGGAATCTGACCAGCAGCACAACCAAACTGACTGACAGCAAATATTTGTAGCACTGCAAGCATGCGACGCATGAGGTGCAGGCCCGTTTCTCGCATCTTCCTGGCATCTTCTGGGTTCACTGATTAGGTTAGAAAAGAGGAAAAAAACCACTTTGATTAAGGAATCAACAGCTCTGCTCCTTCATGCACACAAAGGGAGCACAAATGTCTGCTCCTCCTCCACCATGGATTCTCCTCCTCCTCAGGAGCTTTCACCACTAGGACTGATGCTACTTTTTCTAGTTCCAAAGCACTAAGCCAACCAAAAAAGCAAACATGGCCTGTTCTTGACAATCAGGTCATCTTGCAGAGAAGAAATCCTACAACAGCATCGCTAGTGGGCACACACATAGCGAAGAAAGATCATCCTTTAGACACGATGGTATCGCATGGGTAATTAGGAGACACCAAAACCTCTGCTGAGTGACATCACTGCCTGCTTTCGAGAAGCACCTTGTCTCAGCAGGGTAACACACGCTGCTCGCTCCGCATGCCATTGTGAAACTCCATTGGCAAGAGCAGCCACACTGGGTAAGACCCAAAGTCCACCCGGGCCAGTATTCTACCTCTGACTAGCAGCAGTTGCCTCAGATTACAGAAAGGATTGTGGTATTTCCTCTAGCACACTGTTCTAGCTCCAATAAATTCCTGGGATAAATAAATAGGTCTCACATCATAAAGAACTCCGAATCCACCCAGCTCACTGTATCTGCGCACAGAGCTAAGAGCTCAATTAGCATTAATGACAGCGCAGCCCAGCAGCGCACACAAGACAAGGCTGCTCAGTCTGTCTGCATTTCGCACCAAGCATCAGAAGTTCCTTCTATTCCTGATCTCAGCTGCAGGATCAACCCCACCCTCTGTGCCACACGTTCAGATTCTATGACTACTCTTAACGAGCCCACGGAGGAAGGGTAAAAGAACCGGACGCAGGCCTTCTGCCAGCGGGAGTAGGAAAGAACAGAAGCCAAATGCCAGGAAAAATGCAAAGCAGCCTAGCGTGACTGGATGCTGGTTTGTGCTTGCTGAAGCTCAAACAAGTGACGGCAGCAGTGCCGGAAGCTCCGCGCCAAGCAGTGCCCACCTCTATTTCCAGAATGCCGCGTCTTTGGTTTGTAGGAGCCACCACCATCTTTCCTGCCCGCGCAATCACAGTGTCCATCTTCTGCCTTACCAGAGCTTCCAACTTCATCTAGAACAAGAATTTCACACTATTATTTCACACTTACAAATTTAAGCTGCGTATCTCAAGTATCAAAGTCAATATTCCTTAGACCTCTCTGCATCTTTTTCTCCAGTTCTCCCTACCACCAGTTCAGAGAGATCTGCGCTTCCCCCTGACCCAGAAACCCTTCCTGCATCCTCTGACATTTGTGACCTCCCTCCTCATAACTCTGTCAGGGAATTACACAGCAATTCAGTCTGCTCACCCGAAAACTCAGCACTGACCCTGAATGAAGTTGATGAACATTTCGAGGTCCCTTATCTGGGTCTTCAGCTGTTCCACCAGCTGCTCCTTCACCCTGGCTGGATTAACAATCTGTGCTATGGCAGCATCCATACGCTGTCGTAATTCCTCTGGAGAGAGCGTGGCAATATCTTCACTCAAGTCCATGTCCAGCTTCTTTATCAACTCATTTATAATCATCTGCAAAACACCATTTAGTGGCATGATCTCGCTGTGCAGCGCTGCTGCCCATGAGCTTCAAAACACTCCTTTACCCACCCATTACCTTGGAACCAGGCCACCCTCGCTGCACATAGAGAATTGCAAGAGAAAGCACGGGACAGGTTTACACACACAGACGAACCACTGATACTTTAATACAGCTGCTGGTGAGAAATAAGGACTGACCAACCCCTACGGCCTGTAAGAGGCTCGCAAATGCTAAGAAGTCATACAGGCAGATGGACTTTTCAAGCCTTACCCGTTGTCTTTCCATAACCACAGACTGCGGCAGAGAATCATAGCTGCCCTCCTGGTAAGCAAACGTCTCCAGGTCATCAAGCTGCGTCTTCAGCTGCAGGATCAGCTCTCTCTGCTTCTCCTTCTGGACCTCAGTTTGCTCCTGCTTCTCTCGCTCGCTCTGAGAACAAGTTACCAGTCAATAAAATGGAAGATTTACTGTCACACTCAAGCCCCAGGGAACAGGACCGTGGCAGGAGGAGCTCAGCTCGCTCAGCTCACCAGAGCACGCTGCGCGCCCGTCCATCAGGGAGCGGCGGCAGCCACCCCCCGCTCGCCAGCCCCGTCCCCCCGGGCCGGGACGCGGGAAGCACGGCTGCACCCAGCGCCCAGCACCGGCGCCCGGGCAGGGCTCTCCCGCCCCGGTAACCGAGCGTCGCGCAACGCCTCCGGCCCGGGCCCTCCCGGCAGCCGGCCGCAGTCCCCCCGGGCAGCGCGGCGTCACGGGGCCGCCCCCGCCTCGCCCACGGCGCTGAGCAGGCCCGCAGCCGCGCCGAGCCCGGGGCAGGCCGCTACCGGGCCGGGCCCGCCCGCCGGCCCGCGCGCGCTCACCGGAGCGTGGCCGAGGCCGCGGGCCAGCGGCGCGGGGCAGCCGCGGAAGGCGAAGTCCTCCAGCTCGCGGAGGAGGCGCTGCTGCTCGGCCGGCCCGGCGCGCGCCACCTGCCGCAGCCGGAACTGCACCTGCGCGAAGTGCGAGGCCAGCGCCAGCAGCGCCCCCTGCAGGCGGCGCCGCTCGGCCCGCAGCCGCGGCACCGACTGCGGCGACCCGCCCGCCGCCGCCGCCGCTTCCTCCTCCTCCTCCTCCTCCTCTTCCTCTTCCTCCTCCTCCTCCTCCGTCGCCGCCGACACGGCGCCCACCGGCGCCCAGCGCTCCCCCGGGCCCAGCGGGCCGCCCTCCGCCTCCATGCCCACCGCTACCGGTGCCGCCACACCACCGCCATCTTGCCGCCGCGGCGCGGGGCGGGGCCTGGCGGGGCAGGGGCGGGGCTTGGCAGGGCCGAGGCGGGGCCTGCGCGGCGCCAGCGCGCCCCCCCGCGGGCCGACGGCGGCGGGGCCGGGGGTGCAGGAGGCCGGCGCGTGCGGCCGGGTGCGGGCCGCGCCCACCGCGGGGTCGTGGGGCGGTGCTGGGCCGGTGACCGGGCCGCGAGGTAGCCGCGCCCCCGGCCCGGCCCCGCCCGGCAGAGCCCCGCTCCCGGCCCCAGCGACAGCCGCGCCCCCGGCCCGAAATAGCGCGGGGCGGGTCCGGGGCCGCCATGGCGAGGTGAGCGCGGCCGGACGGGGCGGGCCGGGCCGGGCCGGGCCGGGCAGCGCCTGGCACCCCCGCGCCGCGCCCGGTCAGTGCCCGGCCGGGGTCTCGGGCAGCCCGGGGAACGGCGCCGGGAGCGGCAGGGAGAGCCGGGCGGGCCCCGCTGGCTGCCGGGGGGGGGGGGGGGGGCGGAGGGGGAGCGCTGCCCGGGCCCCGCACCCGCCCCGCTCTCGCTGCCGGACCGGGCTCTCCCCACCGGGCCCCGCGCGGACACCGGCCGGGCTGCTCTTCCCCAAGGCAACCCGCCAAGACACTGTGGTACGACCGCCCGCGCTACGTCTACCTCGAGTTCTGCGTCGAGGACAGCAGGGACGTGAAGGTCGTCTTTGAGGAGCAGCGGCTGGTGTTCAGGTGAGCGGCCGCTGCCCTGCCGGCCCGGGACACGGCCCTGAGCTGGGGGTGGTTTGGGGCATGGGGGGACGCTGCCAAGCGCCTCAGCCCTCTGCTGAGCCAGGCTGTTCCGGTGTTTTGGCAGCTGCAGAAACGCAGACGGCGTGGAGTTCTACAACGAGATCCACCTGTATGCCAGGGTCAACTCCAAGGTGAGGCTTTCCCCCAGCAAACTCTTCCCTGACAGCCCGCGTCGGGCTCAGAGTTAAACCCCACCGGTGCAGTCTTGAGCAACGCCGCTTAGCACTGAATCCTGGCCGCTTCCCAAGAGCCAAAGTGGGGGGAGCACAAGGCTGGGAGCCCTGACCCCGGGCCTGACACTCCCAGTGCTGCCTTGGGCCAAAACAACTCGTGTCCATGGTCCTCTGTGTGTGTCCGTGTGTCCCCACAGACTGAACGTGGGTGAGCTTTCATCCTGTGCGTGTCTGCAGTGGATTACAGCGAGCAGTCCGGCAGACATGGGCGTGAGGCATCCCGATCTCTTGGCAGGACTCGCGGGAGACACGCTCCGACCGCTCCATCACGTGCTTTATGAGGAAGTGGAAGGAGAAAGTGGCCTGGCCCCGCATCACCAAGGAGAACATCAAGGTGCGTGTGGTGCCCAGCAACCAGGACCAGCCTCAGCGCGTGTGCTGTCCCCACACAGCACGTCGGGCGCCCGGGGACCAACCTGCCCCCAGGACAGACCCTGAGGGCCCCACGCAGGCACCCCAACGCAGAGCTCCCCAAAAGCCCGTCCTCGTGGTCACTGCCAGTCCACGGACCTCTGCCCTCTGGGAAGGACGTGGCACCCCTTTCCCTCAGCGCAGGCAGGGTCAGAACCGGCACCGCAGGCGACGGGACACACTCCCCTCCCCACCATTCCCCACAGAGCAATCCCCGGGCTGGGAGGACGGGGCTGCCGGGTCCCCTCCGTGCCGCTCCCTCCCTCGGGGTGCTCTCTGCCCACAGCCAGCCTGGCTCTCCGTGGACTTTGACAACTGGCGAGACTGGGAAGGGGACGAGGAGCTGGAGAGGGCCATGGTGGAGCAGTATGCGGAGGTGAGATGGACGGCAGGCCTGGGGGTCCCGGGGCGCGGGGGGGGGAGCCGGGCGTGCGGGACTCCCACGGCCGTCTGCTTCCCGCCCAGCTCCTGGAGAAGGTGACGGACAAAGGGCCGCCCCCGGCCATGGACGACCTGGACGTAAGTCCTGCCCGCGGGCTGCCCTCCCCGGACAACGGCTGCTGCGCCCCGCAGCGGCCCCCGCCCCGCCGAGCCTGCGGCCCCCCCGCTCCCCCCGCCGCAGCTCCGGCGGACCCCCGGGGCAGCCCGGCCCGGAGCCAGCCCGGGACGCGCTGCCCGGGGCCGGCCGCTGCCCTGGCGCCTCGCTCCTCCCCCCCGCAGGACGACCTCTGAGGCCCGGGCCCCCGCGGACGCCTCCCGGTGCGCCGACGAGCAGCGCGGGCGGGGCTCCCGCCGCGGCCCGGCACCGGCCGCCCCCCGCCGAGCGCCGCGGACCCCGACCCCGGGCGGCGCGCGCCGTCCGCCCCCCCCGTGCCGGGCACCCGCGCGGGGCAATAAACGTGACCTGCCGCCGCCGCCTGCTGTCCGCTGGGGGGCGCACTGCCGGGAGCGCGCGTCACCCTCCAGGCCCCGCCCACCTGCGGCACGGCGGCCGCCACCGCCAGCCCCGTGTCCCTCCGCGGCCGCCGTCACCGCCGGCCCCGTGTCCCTCCGCGGCCGCCGTCACCGACGGCGCCGTGTCCCTCCGCGCCGCGCCCGCCGCCGCCGTCATGGTGTTCCGGTGCCAGCGGGACAGCTGGGCCCGGCAGGTAGCGGCGGGCGGGCGGGCGCGGGAGGGGGGCGCGGGCCGGCCCTGCCCTCACGGCGCCGCCTCCGTCGCAGTTCGCCACCAGGGTGGTCTCGTGCCGGGCGGCGGAGCTGCGGCCCGAGGGCGGCGGGGAGCCGGTGCGCGGGTTCCAGGTGGTGCTGGAGGACACCATCCTCTTCCCCGAGGGCGGCGGGCAGGTACGGACCGGGGCGGGGCGGGGGCCGGGGCCGGGGCCGGGGCCGGGGCGGGGCGGAGCGGCGGGGCTGACTCCCCCCGTGTCCGCAGCCGGACGACCGCGGCCTCGTCGGCGACGTGCCGGTGCTGCGCGTGACGCGGCGCGGGGGCGAGGCCGTGCACTGGGTGGCGGAGCCGCTGGAGCCGGGCGCGGCCGTGCTGCTGTCGCTGGACTGGGAGCGCCGCTTCGACCACATGCAGCAGCACTCAGGTGCGTGCCCGGGGGCCCCGGGCGGCGGGGGAGGGCCGGTGCCTCCGGCGGGCTCGCCTCGGCTCCTCAGCGGGCAGCTCGGGAAGGGGAGGCTCGACCCGCTTCGGAGGCCTCGGCGTGCGGGTTGGGGTCCCGCGGCCGCTTCGGTTGGGTGCGGGACAGCGGTGTGAGCCCCTCGGCGCCGAGCTGGGCGTTTGGGGACGTCACGGGGAGCGTCAGCGGGAGAAGCAGCCTGAGTGAGGAGCTCTGCCCTGTGCCCGGTGGTGCTCCAAGCTGTGGCTCGCACGTCTCTTCCAGGACAGCATCTCATCACCGCCATCGCAGAACAGATGTTTGGATTCAAGACAACTTCGTGGTGAGGAGGGAAGGGGCTCTTTTTGACCCCAGCCGTACCCTGTCTGGCGTGTGCCACCGTGCTGGGCCGCAGGGAGCTGAACATGGGTCAACCAGAAGCAGTTTGGCCTCGGACATTTCGCTGGGGCTCAGAGGGCCTGGGCGAGGTGACTGAACTGGAGAGAAGCTGTGCAAACCGTTTGCTCTCTCCTCCTCCTCCGAGTGTCTGTTGCGCATCTGGTGCTCTGTAAGCGATGGGGGGAGGAGGCAAGTAAGGTTTGTTTCAGTCACCACATTCCCAGCGGTGGGGTGGCACTTGGTGCCGCACAGAGCGACCTTCCAGCTGGTCGTAGCTACAGCAGCAGGCGTTCTTCGTCGGTGCAGGGAGCTGGGCCGTCAGCGAAGTGTCATTGAGCTGGACACCCCCTCCATGACAGCGGAGCAGGTAGAGGCCCTGGAGAGGAGTGTGAATGAGAAGATCCGGGCGAGGGTGCCTGTGATGGTGAGGGAGCTGGCTGCAGATGACCCTGAAATTGAAACGGTGAGTGGTGGGGAGAGAACTGGTGATATCAGTGGGGCCAAAATAACTGTGGCATGGGGGTGCCCTTGTTTGCCGTTGTCGTCCTTTCGCTAGGTGAGAAGCCGTGGTTTGCCAGACGACCACGTGGGGCCGGTGCGAGTTGTTGACATCGAAGGCATAGACTCGAACATGTGCTGTGGGACGCACGTCTCCAACCTGAGCGACTTGCAGGTGGGGGCTGCGGCCTCGCTGCCCTCGGGAGCCCCGCTCCATGCGTTCACACCTCGCGCAGCAGAAGTCCCTGAGATCCAGGGTCTGCTGGAAATTGTCCCAATGGTAAAGGGAGCAGCGGAAGCCGTGTGCTGGGTGAGCCCCAGCAGGGCCGCACGCAGGCCGGCAGTCTTTGCCCGGTCAGTCGGGCTCCTTTCTTTCATTCTTTGTAACAGAACTCAGCCCTCGTCTGTGGCAGTGACGTTTTCTGAACTGCCGGTACCTCTGCGGAGGGCACGTGCTGTATTGCCAGTTTGGTGGTGCTTTTTGTTCCCTCTGCTTAAAGCTCTGATAGTTCGGAGTGTGTTGTCGTGAATGAGAAATCCTCTGTGCAGGGATGTGGAGGTAAAATTCTGGAACTGCCTGGAAGTGTTTCTGTCTTTTCAGTCTTTTGCTGGAGTCTATATCCCAGCAGGGACATCCAGATGCACTGCGGAGTGCAGCCCATGATTAGCAAATTGTATCAATTCTGCTGTATCACCATCTTTTTTTTTTTTTATTTTACCTTATGGCAGATTTTAATCAGTTTATTTTCACTGGCAGAGAGCCAATATTTACAAGGAGGAATAGTCTGATAGGAACTGACCGCCTGTGCGAGTATAGGAAAAGTACTGTTCTTTTCTGACCAGGGTGATTTTCTTTTGAAGGTCATTAAACTGCTTGGCACAGAAAAAGGGAAAAAGAACAAAACCAACTTGGTTTTCCTGGCAGGAAACAGAGTGCTGAAGTCGATCGAACAAAGTCACAGTACTGAGAAGGCTCTAACCTCATTGCTCAAGTAAAACCCTTTCCATTTTGGTTATTTCATCTTTACTATTCCTTCTGACAAATACCACGTAAGCCTCAGGCTACATCTGCGTGGTGCTTTCTGTGATGTTATCTGCCTTTGCCACTTTAAGAAATCTTTTCTTTGTCCTTCAGAGTGGCGACCCAAATTCTCCTTGTTCTTTCAGAAATGGGCCGGGTGAGCATGTAGAGGCTGTGAAGAGACTGCAGAGTTGTGTGAAACTGCTTCAGAAGGTGTGCGGATGGCTGCGAAAGGCAGCTGCGGCTGCTTCCTGCAGACCTGAGCTGTGGTCGTGACTGGGAGTAGAACCATAGACGTCAGGTTTTATGTTATGAAAACTGCTCCCGTCTCTGCCAACACAGCTCGGTGTTCAGACCGACTTCTCCATCTGCAGGACAGCTTGTTTGCTTTTCTTTCAGAATAACCTGAACCTGCTTAGAGACATCGCTGTGTTGATAGCCCGGGACTTCAAGAGCAAACCTGCTCGAAGTCAGTTGTTTGTGTTACACAGGTATGGGGGAGTTCAGGGAAAAGGGTAAAATGCTCTCTTAGTCGTTTTGTGGCAGTTGCATCCCTCTGATACCTATTCAGGCTCGTTCCCCGAGAAAGAATGTAAAGAAAGTGAATAGAATATTAAACTGCCTGAGCCTGCTGGAAGATTGTTCAATTAAAGGGAAGCGTTAGTAGTTCAGTCACTGGATTATTCCAGTTTTATAGCTAAGAAGTAACGGTGTCTGTCTGATTTCTCTCTGTCCTTGATACTTTCAAATAAAACTGAGGAGCTCTGTTTCCTAAAGATAAACACTGAAATGTTTCCTAGTACGTCCGCAGGAATGCACAATGAGATTTTAGATGTATAGAAGAAGACTAATCTCCATCTTAACAGCAAGAGGCCAGAACCGCAGGCTTGACCAGGCCTTTGGTTTCTGATCGCTATTTTAGACTCTAGAGGGTATTTTTGCTTCTTTCTGAAGTGTTTTTTTTACCCACCCATACAGGAAAGAGGGTGATTCTGAATTTATGAACATCATCGCTAACGAGATTGGGACAGAGGTGAGTCGCTGGTGAAGATTAACCTGGCACCCCTGGCTTTTTCATCGGAGCTGCAGCACGAGCAGGGCCAGGCTTCTGTACCATAGTCACAAGCTGCAGGTCTGCTTCCGTTCAAAAGTTCCATGAGGTTATTGCCCCCGGCAGCCTCAGTCTGCGGGGGGAATCCTCAACAGTAGAGAAATACAACAGTGAAAATTCCGAGCACTGTAGAAGTCTGTCCCCCAAAGAGCTGTACGGAACCTCGTCGGCTGTTTTAGAGTAGAATAAACTGTTTCAGTTGGAAGGGACCTACGACGAACATCTAGTCCAGCTGCCAGCCGTATCCTTTTAGTTTAGGATACCCCACTACCCGTTCTGTCCCCTGCAACATATGATTGAGCGTAAAAGGTTCAAAAGGCCCCCTCACTTTTACAAACTTCTGAACTGTTTGCATGCTTGAGTGTGTGCTGTGGCCAGTGTCTGTCCACTGCCCAGCCAAGGAGGACACGGGTTATTCTGGAGCAAGATCCCTCTCTTTGTTCCCAGGAAACCCTGCTGTTCCTGACTGTGGGAGATGAAAAAGAAGCAGGACTTTTTCTGCTAGCTGGACCTGTTGAAGAAGTTGAGAATTTAGGTCCCAGGTAACATGTCCTATGGTTTCTTTAAAATCAGTAAGAATTCCAATGTTGCAGACTAAGCAGCTGAGCAGTATAATTAGGGCATGGATCCTCGTTTGCTCTCTGGAGCAGGTTAGGCCAGGCGACTCTCCGCTCTGCAAGCCAGTGGCCTTCAGCCTGTGCTGTTGTTACTGCAGGGTGGCGGAGCTGCTGGGAGGCAAAGGAGCTGGGAAGCGAGGCCGCTTTCAGGGCAAGGCAACCAAGATGAGTCGGCGAGGAGAAGTGCAAGCTCTGCTCCAGGAATTCATCAGCCATCGAAGCCCCGAAGCATAAGAAATAATTCTCACAGCAGGGCTGTCTTTCCTGCGTTGCATGTGCTCTGCTAACTTCTCTCCCGGAGAATAAAGACGTCAAAACAACAGCTGGTGTGCATATGCTCTGTGTGAGCTGTTGTGGTGCTCGTGGAAAACTGGGGGAGGGGATCTGCCATCCACGTTTTGCTGCAAGGATTCTCTCATTTCCCCGGACAAATGGTACACATTCCGAAGTGATTAAAAGTAGTCGGTATTTAACCATGCTGTAGGCTTCTTAAAACCAAGAGAGGGGCCTTCCTCTTTGCAGTACACTGTAGCTTTTTACTTTGTACCAGTTGCTGAGAAGTAATTGCATTGTGAGCATGTTTATTTATAACAAGCTCGATGCATTTAAAAAAATCAAAATACTGGTAAAAAGCAGAGGCTTTGAGTGTGATATTTGCCACCCAGTGCAGAGACAATGACTCAAGCTTTTGTGCTGAAATTTTGTAGGGAGAAGAAGGAAGGAAATGTGGCAGGAATTGGGAGGGATGCTCAGATCAGTAAATCCCCCTTAAAAGACCAAACTAAGCTGGTCACTAGTTACGGCCGCCTGAGATAGAACTGGGAGGCAAGAAGACGAGATGCTGTGGTCAAGCCTGTGAGCAAGGAGAGGAGGGGGCACCAAAGGACGAATCTCTGTGAGCCCTTTTTTGAAAAAAAGGAACTGACATTTTTTCCTGGCTGCCCAGAAATCTGCAGATGCTGGCGGTGTGATGACGTTCGCGCTGATGCTGTTGCCAGGGCCCCTCGAACGGGTCAGCACGCAGGGCTGCCGCTGAGCTCTGGGCTCGGCCTTCCCTCGGGCGGCCGTCGCTGCTGGCCGGGGCGATGGAGCCGCTGTCCGGTAACGCTGGCTTCAGCGCTGCCGTCCCCGAGCTCTACTGTGGTAGCATCAAGTACGTTATTGCAAAAGGGATTTCATCCCCTTGCAGCTGGCCTGGCAGCTAACACACGTGTGCTGACTCAGCACGTAAGAAACGTGGATGGAAGCAGCCACTTGTACTTTGTTTTCAGGCAGACAGAAAACCGTATTACAGTCATTTGTTTGAGCTGTACCTTGGGCATTTCTTGTAGGCATGTGCCTGAGTATTTCCTTCACTTCTCTTGCCACAAGCTTGAGCTTTCCTTACCATTCTCTCCCCAGCAGTGGCCTTTACTCTGCCTCTGCTATAGTGTCATATTTTCGGCTCTTTTACACGATAAGAAATGGCCCTGCAGAAAAGCAGTGGTCTGGCTAAGCATTGCTCTGAACAAGCCCGGCGAGGTTGAACCGTTCACGACTGCCCGTGGCAGACTGGGTCTTGGCATGCAGCTGACTCATGCCACATTCTGTGCTAGTCTGCAAAATGTGACATTGTCCAAGCTCGTGCCTGCAGCTCCTGAGCGTTCTCCTTTGGAGCAGCGGCTGTTTCTGCAGTCCCCTAAGCAGAGACGGCAGCTTTCTGTGCGTGGGCACATCAGCACCGGGCTGTGCTGGCAGTCGCCGTGCCCTCGCTGGTACTGGGAAGGCATCTTCCTGCTCGGCAGCAGCACCCCTGCAGCTGGCCCTTGGCAGAGCAACCGAGCCCTGGGCTGTCCTCCAGCTTGGCAGCCCTGGCACAGGAACAGCACCCGAGTTCAGGAGTCTCCAGCAACCAAACTCATTTTTGTGTGAGTATCATCGCTGACTCCCAGCAGAAGGAAGCTGTTCCCCACCTGACGCCTTGGCCTGGGCAGTGTCAGGCTTTCCTCGGACTCGCTCCAGCACAGCAAAGGATGCCGTCCCGACTCGGCCGGGGCAGAGAGCAGCTGAAGAGAGAGCTGCTGCCCCTGGCAGGAAACCGCCCGCCCGCGGGTACGCTCCTTCCCCTGCCGGGGTGCAGCTGCTGCCGGCCCATTTCTGAACCTCGGGAGTTTCTCCGGCTGACGCAGACGCAAACTCCCCCGGGTTGGGGCAGAGCCTCTCCCGTGTGTCCTCAGGTCGCGCCGGGGCTGTCCCGGAGCTGCTGCAATCTCAGCGGCAGAAACTGAAGGGCGCCCTGGAGCCGCCGTGCGGAGCAGCGCGACAGATACGTCGGGAAATATTTTTCTCCTTCTTGCTAGAAATGGCATGACAGGTTTGGTCCAGATGTTGGTAATAAACAGAAGAAAAGAAACCTCTGTCCTAAGGAGGTTCATCCACCATGGGCGCGGGGGCTAGCAGCAGCCCCAGCACCGCGGGTTTCCCACGTGGCAACGCCAGTGTCACAGAATCACAGAATCACAGAATAGCAGGGGTTGGAAGGGACCTCTGTGGGTCACCCAGTCCAACCCTCCCAGCCGAGAGCCGGCGTCCAGCTGTCGAGCTGCTGGCGAGGCGCAGGGCCATGGCCATGGCTGCGACGCGCACGGCGGGGTCCCTTCTGCCCCGTCCCACTCCTTCCCGGTCGGGATGGCTGCTGGAGCAACCCTGCCTGCACCCCGGCTGGGGGAAACAGGGGGCTGGGGTCTGCTGGCCTGGGTAAGCTTTCTGCAGAGAATTAGGTCCACAGCTGAACTCCACAGCGAGTGAAATTTACGGGAATCTTTGCCACAGCAGGCGTTTTAGCGTGGGTTCTGCTGATGTGCGGTTTGGTCAGAAGGAAAAGGCTCGTGCCTGGCGGCTCTCCGTGCTGCCGCTGCTGCAGAGCTCCTGTCAGAGGGCTGGGAAGGCTGCAAACCTGCCCGCCCTGCAGCCATGCCAGGTGAAGGCCCATCCAGGCGGCAGCAAGACCATGAACGTTATCATGGCTCTGCTGGACACCGTCTGCCGAAGGCACTGCAGGGCCGGGCAGGGAGACAGCATCTCGCAGGGGCCCAGCAGCAGGGAACGCTGCCGACGCTTACGGCTGGGCATGGGGTAAACGCTGCAGGAACCGGTGTTTTGGGGGAGATGCTGCACACGCGCACGTACAGTCTGGCAGGAAGAAAGTATCTGTACCTTCGTATCTCTTTTAAACCCTCTCGGACTGAGAGAGGATGTTTACTGAGTTAATTGGCAGGCTGGAGAGCTTTTACAGCTTTGAAGTCAGCAGGGCAAGCATGCAGCTGGTTTCCTGCTACCGAGCAGGGCCTGTAGGCAGGAGGGCTGGGATGTGTCTGCCCGGAAAGCCAAGCCAGCGGCAGCAAAGCAGCTCAACCCCGCGCTGACGCAGCTGCTCCCTGCACCCTGGGCAGACTCAGCATTCGGGCAAGTGGTGCCTGCAGGCTGAGCCCACGCTGACCACCAGCCCCCGATGCCACAACGCAGCCACACGCAGCTCCGTCCCCGCAGCTCGGGGGCTCAGCATGGCCCCACGCGAGCCAGTTGGTCCCAAAGCTGTGCTTGCTGCTGTAAGCAGCAAATCGACACGAGTGTGTCCCTGTTCCTGGCGCAAGGTGCGTCAAGAAATCCTGGATAAACAGCACAAAAAGCAGCTCATCCCCTACCACTGTGCTGGCTGCGGCCGACTGCACCCAAGGGTGAAGGGCAACAAGGACCAGGGGAACCTAGTGCTGCCTTTCCCGGTGGTTTGACCATGCCTTGCAGGTGATGGCAGGAGCAGCACCCCAGGAGAGACATGTTTCCTCCAGCACCACCAGCAGCCCCCATCGCAGTCCCTCTGCTCAGGAGCCAATGCCACCTCACCAGCCAGTGAGACGTCTGAACTCGCCAGCTAAACACACCTTCAGCTTTAATAAAATACCTCTTGTTTACAGACACACCCATATGTATACGTGCATACAGATACACATTATATACGTATACATACATGTGCGTATGCACACCCCACGCTGCGTCACACAGCACCTGTGTCCTTAACACCTCAGGGCTGGGGGAGCTCCTGCAAGCCGGTGCTTTACCTCCAAATCACAGTGCCTGCCTGTTCCTGTAACAGCTGCCCCACCAGCAGCCCCCGCACACCCATGGGTGAGCACCCTGCTCCCGGCACTGCAGGGGAGCACAGGGTCTTCACCCCGTTGCCGCTGGGTCCCAGGCTGACGACCCCAACCCGTGGGCACCGGAGGGACGGCAGGAGAGCCCTGGGAGCACGAGGCTCGCCGTGCCATCAGCCAGCCGCAGACCGCCCGAGCCTACAGCGCGACCGGCACTACGGGGCTGTGCCGCAGCAGCCATCCGGCAGCGCCGGCAGCCCAGCCCTCGCAGTCCGCTCCCGGTGTGGAGTCCGTCTGTGCAGATTTAGCAGGAAGCAAACAGCGGCTGAGGTGCACCCACAGCCCAGTGACTGCCCCCAAGTCCAGAGCCGGGGCGGCCACCCGCCCGGGTGCACCATTACCTGTGGGGACACCCCTAGACCGCCTTCTTGTGCTGCGTGGCCAGGAGCTGGGAGATGCAGTAGGGGATGAGGCCGACGGTGGCCAATGGCACAGCTGCACTCTTGCAGAAGGAGAGGATGTAGAAAAGCAGCTGCATGTGGGAGGGTGGCTTGAAGGCATCGAAGAGGTGTAGGATGAGGAGGGAGGCAGTGATGCAGCCCAGACGGAAGGGCAGCCGCTGGCCCTGCTTCCCTCGACAGCTCTCCAGGTACATGTGCGAGTTGAGGGCCAGCCCCAGCCCAAAGAGGATGCCCAGGTTACGGAGGAGGCTGGCGAAGGGGGTGGTATCGATGTGGACCCACTCAGGGTGGGCGCACCACCTCTGCGCCCTCTCCAGCGTCCACAGCAGGTCGACACCGAGTGCCCGCAGCAGCAGGTAGAAGCCCAGGGCAAAGCTGAAGAGGAAGAAGGTGACGCCCAGGTACCGGCGGAGGCTGGCGTGGTAGATGCAGTGGACGTGCTGGAAGGTCTTGGCCACGGCCATCCCTGCCGGCGATGAAGCGGGTCAGGAGGTGATGCCGATCAAGTGATCGCCTGCCTCGAGGCAGGGGACGTGTGCGGGGCTACCCCGGTGCTCCCGCGCAGCGCTGGCTGCCACCGCTGTGCCCCGTTGCTCAGGAATGGCCGATTGTGCTCCCTCACCCAGCAATGAGCCTTTCACACCCCAAGCCAGCCCTGTCTGTGCTTTCGGGCCACAGTCACTGTCCCTCAGAGCCCAGCAGCACCTGGCAGTGCCCTGCCCGCCCGACTGGGACTCGTACCTCAGACGGGGTAGGGGCAAAGGCACGTCCTGGAGGGCATCCTGCCCGTGACACTGAGGGCAGTCACTGCAGAGCCATGGACACAGCTTTGCATCACGACCCTGCACCCGCCCGTCAAGCCACGCACCTTTCCTGGCCAGTGCTGAGTGCTGTGGTCCAGCACAGCAGTGCCACGGGGAAGGGGGCGGGTGGTCCGATGCACTCACCTGAGATGACCCCTGCGACGACCTGATGGGGGAAGTGGGCGGCAATGAAGACTCGGGACAGGCAGACGCAGACCTGAACTGCCCAGAACCCTGTCCAAAGCACCGTCCACAGCACCCTGCAAGGGGCAGGCGGCCACGTCAGAGCCAGGGCCAGCTCATGCTGCCCAGCATGCCGCCGTTGCATACCCTGAGCAGTGCCTGGCCACCCGCCGAGCCCACCCCCAGGCACACCCCACCTCGGGTTCCATGTCCCGGCTGTCGGCCCACAGCCTCGTGCCTCGGTGGGCTCAGCTGCGCTCCCGTCAGCTCTGGAGCAGCCTCTGCCCAGCACGGGTGGTTTTGGCACACAGCTTACCAGTATTTGAGTGTCCTCGACCTCTTCTTCCCCATGGCAGTGGACAGGAGGGCCGTCACCATGATGTAGTATACGCCAGCGGCACCCATGGCATGGCCAGACGGGCTCCCTGGTTGAGAAAAGAGCCCCAGTCAGACCCCCCCTTCAGCCCGGGGGGTTCCCAGGCAGCAGCCCAGGCCGTGGGGGCTGTGGCACTGGGTGGCACAGCACCCAGAACCCATGTCCTGGCAGCTGTGGTGCCACCTCTACGGCAGGTGCCCAGCTCGGTCCCCGGGCACAGGCAAGGCTGGGGCGGGGGACGGCATGGCTGGAGCAGTGTGGGAGCATGGCTCTGGCTCTGCGGGCTGTCTGCCGGGCCAGGCTGGGCAGAGGGCACTGACCATCCCCAACGGCTCGTGCTGAGTGCACCGGGGACGCCTGCAGCCCTTCCCCAGGCCCACTGGAAAGCCACAGGCAAAGCACAGACAGAGCTGCTCTGGAAGCGGGCAGTCCCCTTCCCCACGGAGCGGCTGCCCACGTCTGGGGCTGTGGGGCAGAGCACGGCCCCAGCACGGACCGAGGCTGCAGCTGAGCGCAGGCAGGGGTTTGTGCTGAACTGCCACGTCCGCGCCGAGGGTCAAGGTCTGCTCCACGCAGCGGCTGCCCTGCCTCCGCCGGCTGCAGGCACAGCCGGGGTCCCCGGGAGCGTGGCGGGGGCTCGGCCGTAACGGCCGTCTGTCCGGCAGCAGCAAGGGCCACACGCTGCCGGCGGGCTGCCAGCCCCGGCCACGCCAGCCCCGGCCACGCCAGCACCCGATCCCTGCAGGGACCCAGACCCCGGGTGGGGACCTGCATGCGCAGCACCCCTGGGCGAGTGCCCACTGCCCCTGCCAGGGCTGCGGGACCCTACCAGGGCCGGTTTCGCAGGTGAGCGGGAACTGCTGGATCTCGGGGGCAGAGGTGTTGCCGTAATAGTCCGTTTCGTGGACCCACCAGTATGGTCTCTCCCCAAAGAGGATCCTGAAAATAAAGGAGAACAGAGGCTGTAGGGGCCGTGGGCACCAGCCCAGGTGGGCACAGCTCTGGTTTTGTCTCTGGCCTGGAGCTGGAAGAGACAAAGGACCCATGAGTGGTCCACGGCGCAGTGGCAGATGCAGCACCCAGCTGGTCCCGACAGCTGACACTGCCTGTCCATGTCCCCATCCCCGGCCCTGCAGGGAAGAGCAAGAACTTCCTGGGAGAAAGTCAACGCCCTGAGAAAGAGGAGTGGTGTCTGCTTCCTTGAAGCCTTTCTCAGGCCAGGAGCAACTGTCTCATGGTGGCATCAGAGGCAGCGGACACCCATCCCCGTCACACATGCAGGCAGGGTGGGCATCCTGGGGGGTTTGAGCTGTGGGGAAGGTGCACAACCGGGGCTGCCAGCACACCCCCCGGCCACACTGCCAGGTCCTGCCACAGCCCACGCTCTTGGGCACGTGCAGCCCTTGGGACGCTGAAACGCAGCTGCGGGGATGGCACTGTGCTGGTCCAGCACCCCCACGGCCACTGGTGCCACAGCCCACCGCCCGCGGGGACAGCCCCCATGGTCACAGCATCCGCGGGGACAGCACCCACGGCTATTGGCCAACACCAGACCCCACTGGGTGCCAGGGTGGACCAGCCTCACGGTACAACTGACGCTGCTGGCGAGGCTGCCCCGTGCCCGGAGCAGCGGCTGGGTCCCTCACATGCTCCCCACCACGGCTCCCATTGCGTCAGCAAGCCAGCATTACCAGCCAGGGCAAGCAAGGGGACGTCAGAGTCCTGGCTTACCCATGGGAAACACTTGCCTAAAAGATGGGGGGGATCACCAAGCCCTGACCCCACACATCAGAGCTGTGCCAAGCTGCCCCTGCAGCCCCCCCCGCGGTGAGGGGGCTCTGTGCAGCACTGCAGCCCCGGCTGATGGCAAAGGGGTCTGTCTGCAGGAGGGTCTGCCTTGTCCTGGCTTCTGGGAGGGGGGGAGAGCCAGTGCTGCGTGGCTCGGGAGGGAGCGACCACTGTCAGCGCCAGGCTGAGGGCTGAGCGCTGCTCTTTGTCTATACCAGAGCCAAGGCTGAGCGCGCACATCTGGCCCGCATTAGTCCAGCTGTGCCAACGCGCCCGGAGGGAGCGTGGCGCGGGGCCACTCACCACTTGAAGACAAGGTTGAGCCAGTCCCCGATCACGGCCACCCAGATGAGCCTGATGCCCACCGACTCGCTGAAGTGGAACCAGATAGGGAAGAGGACGAAGAAAGCATTCCTGAGGTCGGCAGCGAAGGAAATGAAGAGGAACCAGTCCTGGGAGCCCTGGAAGCGCTCCTGCAGCCAGCGTGTCGCCTGGATGCCCGCGTCGTGCAGGACGTCCATGCCGGCCTCCATCCCCCTGCGGCCGCTGCCCTCGGCAGCTCGGGCTGTCCTGCGCTGCGCCGCGCCGCTGCGGTTTTATACTCTGCGGGCTCTTGTTTGCTGCGGGCAGGTCGCTCGTCCCAGCACTGATCTTTGGACCCAAAACCACTTTTGCCAAAGGTGCATCACTGGGGGGGGGGTTGTTACAAACGTGTTTGGAACAACTGACATAAAAGGTAAAAACAGGCTTTGAGGGCACGTGGAGCCCGGGGTGCTCTGGCACCGGCAGCTTAACCCTTCCCGGCGCTGTCCCCTCCGCAGCGCGCAGGCGGCTGCCTCACGCGGGGGGATCTGCAGGCCCCGCGCCCACTGAACGCCGCGTCTGCTGCAGAGCTGCCGCAGCCCCAGCCTGTGGCGTTTCCCCAGTCCCTCTGCCCTCACCCCACGCACCGTGGGAGCACCACAGGGATGCCCACAACCGTGGACTGGGTCATGCGTGGCGTGGGGGGCAGGCTGCCCACCACCCCCACGCCAGCTGAGACCTCCAGCTGATGCAAAAGCACCCCGCTGCCATGGCGTTTGCCAGGCTGATTTAACGAGGACTCTGTGTAGTGGGAAACTTTCTAAGCTGTTTCTGGAGCTCCCCGCAGCCTCAGACAGGGAGGCTTGGGGAGCTCCTGGCTGCCAGCGATGTTTTTCTAATCTTTGGTGGGGGGGTTAAAAGACCTTTGCAAATGAGGTCCCCTGGGAGGAAGGGCGTTCCTCCCAGCACAGCTCCCCTGGTTAACCCCCTCCTGCACAGAACTGCCTCGTCAGACCCCGACTGCCGTGATGGACCTGAACAAACCACTGGTCCCACTGGTGCCAGGTCCCTGCCCGTGGCCTCTCCCCACCCCAGCCACACCGCGCTGTCGCTGGCAGCAGTGCTGGCACTGCAGCTTCATCATCCTCTTCCTCCCCAGCAGGTGATGGTGAATGATTACCACAGAGAGCTCTTTCCAGGAGCCTGAGGACACAGGGTCAGCCTGGCAGGAGAAACATCTTTCCCAGACTGTGGCTGGCCCATGGAGACACAGCCCTGCGGCAGCGGCGTGGGGTGCCCAGCCAGAGCCCGCGCAGCAAAACAGGCAGCTGCCCATGCGTGGGGGAACAGGCAACGAGGCGTTAATGATTAGCAGCCAGTGAAAATGCATCACCTATCTCCCTCCTCGAGAAAGTTCAGGTCAAGATCCTTGAACCGCTACCTGTGCGCTGTTTGCCGCGGTGCAGAGCAGGCAGAGGTCGTGTCCAGCGCCGAGTCCTGCCCGCAGACTGTGGGCTCGGTGCAGCGGGGGCCGCGGGCAGCATCCTGCCCCTTGCCTGCATGCGGCCCGGGGAGCCACGGGGTCTAAAAGGCAAAAACACATCAAGCCTTTCACTCTGGAACACAGGCATGGACTGTCCTTGGAGCTGCCAGGCCGAGGAAGAGGGATGGCACTGGCAAACGCCTGCGCTCCGGAGGCAGCTGGAGGGTCAGCGGTCTGCCTCAGTCTGCCTCGCACGGCGGGGGCTGCCGGGGCAGATCCGCAGCCACAGCCCCGCAGCCCGCGTGCTCTCAGGCAGCCTGTCCTCAGCCCGAGGAGCTGGGATCCCTCCCGGCGTCCGGGCTTCGTGCTGGGGCTGGCGGTCCTGGGTGAAGGGAAACGTGGGCACGGCCAAGGTCCGACCCTGCGCTCAGCATCCTTGGCCCAGGCTGCCACGATCCAACTCCTTCCCCGGGGCCGGAGTGCGGCAGAGCAGCCTCGTCATGCCAGGGAGCGGGGCCGGGGGAGCCCCGGGGCTGCGCATGGGGGGAGGCCTCACACTAGTCCTGCCGAGCTGCAATTTCCCAGCTGCCATCAGTGAGCGAGAGAAAGTGGTGCAAACGCTGCAGGATCAGCCCCGGCCACGGGCGCATCCCTGGCCAGGGCTGCTCCTCCCCGTCCATCCCAGCCCCGCCGCGCCCAGGGGAGACAGACCCAGGCATCCCAGACCCCAGACTGAGTTCTCAACCTACAAAAAATGCCCACAACAAAGCAGAAGTTTGCACAGAAATGGAACCACTCCTGCAAAACGAATGGCCCAACAGCTCATTCCAGGGTCCTCAGCCGAGAGTGGTTTTGGCCAGCACGCAGGAACGCAGCAGACTTGGCTTCTGCGTCAAAAATATTTTGAAACAGTCAGCAATAAATTCTCCCTGAAAGATTTCACAGCAGAAAATGGGGGCAAAAGGTGTTGGGGGAGGGGGACTGGCGTGCTCCAGCCCCGTTGGAAAGAGTCCCTGCAGGACAGAAAGAGCCAGGGCTGCGGTGAGGAGAGGCCAGGAGCAGCATGGCAGCAGCTTGGCAGAGGCCGGTGCGGTGTGGGAGCGAGCACAAAGTGCTGCCGACGGAGCCGTGCTGCCGACGGAGCCGTGCTGCCGACGGAGCCGTGCTGCCCACGGAGCCGTGCTGCCCATGGAGCCGTGCTGCCGATGGAGCCGTGCTGCCCACGGAGCCGTGCTGCCCATGGAGCCGTGCTGCCCACGGAGCCGTGCTGCCCATGGAGCCGTGCTGCCGACGGAGCCGTGCTGCCCATGGAGCCGTGCTGCCGACGGAGCCGTGCTGCCGACGGAGCCGTGCTGCCGACGGAGCCGTGCTGCCCATGGAGCCGTGCTGCCGATGGAGCCGTGCTGCCCACGGAGCCGTGCTGCCCATGGAGCCGTGCTGCCCATGGAGCTGTGCTGCCGACGGAGCCGTGCTGCCAACGGAGCCGTGCTGCCCATGGAGCTGTGCTGCCGACGGAGCCGTGCTGCCCAAGGAGCCGTGCTGCCCATGGAGCCGTGCTGCCAGGAGCCGTGCTGCCCATGGAGCCGTGCTGCCCATGGAGCCGTGCTGCCCATGGAGCTGTGCTACCGACGGAGCCGTGCTGCCCATGGAGCTGTGCTACCCATGGAGCCGTGCTGCCCATGGAGCCGTGCTGCCCATGGAGCTGTGCTACCGACGGAGCCGTGCTGCCCATGGAGTCGTGCTGCCGACGGAGCCGTGCTGCCGACGGAGCCGTGCTGCCGACGGAGCTGTGCTGCCCATGGAGCCGTGCTGCCCATGGAGCCGTGCTGCCGACGGAGCCATGCTGCCCATGGAGCCGTGCTGCCCATGGAGCCGTGCTGCCAGGAGCCGTGCTGCCGACGGAGCCGTGCTGCCGACGGCACAGCACGGCCAGCGTCCCCCTGCGCGGCGGCCAGGCTGCGCGTGCCGCGGGCGGGTCTGTGCCGGCACCCACACAGCAGAGTTTTCCAGCACCAGCTCTGTGCCCTGCGCTTCGGGTGAATCCCGGGGCCCTGCAGCCGCCGCGCGGAGCCGTGGCAGGACGGGGCGGCGGGGGGTGCTGACCTCCTGTGCACCGCGGGGCTCGCACCCTGGCCGGTTTGGCCACTGGCTCTGGGAGCATGGTGCCAGGCTCCGGCTCGTCCCCCGCACCGGGCAGCAGCGCTGGCCAGGGACAGGCATTGCACGCTGGCCGGGGTGGCTTTTGCAGCGGGGCCAACCTGGGGGTGCTTTGTTTCTGCGCTGGCGTCCGTGCGCAGCGAGCGCAGGACCCGCTGGCAGCCAGGAGCTGCGAGCCCGCGGCGACGGCGGCTGGCTCCGGGACACCGGGCGCAGCGAAGGAGGCCCAGCACACGTGTGTGCTGTACCGCAGCGCGCCGCACGCGCTGTCACGGCTTCATCCAGAAAGTTCCCAGCCTGCTGCAAAGGCTGGGGCCGGGCAGCAAGCTGGGTCGCTGCCAGCACGGGAGCGCGTCCGCTCAGGCTCGCCTCAGCCCGCGTGCAGTGCCCAGGCAGCGCCTGCGAACGCGTGGGCTCGCAGCAGCAGGCAGGGACGTGGCCAGCTGCGACCTTCCCCCGCGGGGAGCATCCCGCCAGCCCCCCAGGCTCCGGAAGATGCCCTGGGGACAGGTCCCCACTGTCACCCTAGGGCACCCAGGGACCACCGCAGCCTTGTGCTGGGCCACGTCCCCGAGCTGCCGACTCCTGCTCAACATCCTCTCCCTGCGCTGCGGCGAACCAAGCTGGCTCCCAGGGGGACGTGCCGCTGCCATTAGAGCTTCTCAAGCCCGTCGCAGCACGGCCCCGGGCAGCCCCAGCTCCCACAGTGCAGGGTCAGAGGGGGACGGACGCCCACCATGCCCCCAGGGAGACGTTGGCCAGCCCTTGGGGTCTGCAGCCACGCGCCAGGGCCGGGCCGTGAGGCTGGAGCTGAACTGCCCTCCCCGAGCCCCTCCGTGTCCCCAGCCCAGCGCAGCGGGGATGGGCTCCGCGGGCTGCAGGGTCCCACAGCCCAGGGCTGTGCACGCAGCCAGCAGCACAGGAGCAAGGGTCCCTGCACCGGCGAGGGCTGACCGCGCCAGGCAGCAGCCAAGGCCAGCACCGATTAACGTGGCTCGGTACAGCCGTTACACATTAACTCCCTTGTTTGTCCCACGTTCCCCGGCAGGAGCCTCCTGCCAGCACCGGGGCCCAAGAGCACGGCCGGTGCACGCTGCCACAGCCGTGCCGGGCGCTGCGCAGGGCCCACGGCCCTCGGACCCCGCAGAGCTGAGCCAGGCGCCTTCCACCGCAGGGCACCAGCGCCCGCAGCGTCAGCAGTGCCGGGGGTCCGGCCGCGGGAGCCGCACCAGCACCCGTGAGCTACACAACGGTTTGGTCAGAAAAAGCACCCGGGAGCCTGTTTATTGGGAAAGGGGGGGACACAGGGCAGCTCAGCCCCGGGGGGTGCCCGTCCCGCAGCCCCGCAGCGTGCTCCTCCTGCGGGCTCCTGCTGCAGCCCTGCGCACCGTCCCTGTCCCCAGCGCCTGGCACCATGACGGCAGCCGCAGCTCAGCATCGCCCGGGCCCAGCAGCCCCGGAGTGCAGCGGCCGTGGGGCCAGGGCGGATGTTTCGGGGGTCCCAGAGCTGCTGGCTCCCCGTGGCCCAACACCCCTGGGCTGCGGCCAGGCCACCTGCGCCCACCCCCTGGGCAAAACCTCGGCTCCGAGGGGAGCTGCGGCTCTGTGCAGCGCCCGTCGCCCTGCGTGCACCGACCGACCCGGGGCAGGCGGCAGGGGCCCGGTCCCAGAGGGGAGCAGCCATGGGCACCCCACAGCCCTTTGGGCGGCCTCCTGGATGGGGGGGTCTCCAAAAATCACTCCCAGGGGCTGTTTTTCAGAGGCTTTGAGCGTGACTTTGGCAAAAGGAGAGCTGAGCTCCTCCGAAAACCTGACCCACGCACGTGACACCCCGGGGTGGGAGGGCAGGTCCTGGCGCCGCGGCAGAGCCGGAGCCCCTCCGGGGACGCACGCGATGGCGGGCACGGAGCATCCGCGGCAGCGGGGCTGGGGCAGCGGCGGCGGCCGCGTCAGGGCTCCCCGTGCAGCGGGGCCAGGCTGAGGTTGACGAAGCCCCCGTAGCGGAAGGGGGGCAGGGGGGGTGCGCAGGCGGCGGCGGGGGGCAGGCAGGCGAGGCGGTTGGCCCCGCACGCGCCGGTGTCCTGCTCGCTGCTGAAGTAGACGCTGTCAGGCGAGTCCACCGAGGGGTCCTCATCGAAGTAGTTGTAGGGCCTCAGGAAAAAGCCGACGCCGTTCCCCACAGTCACCGTGTTGGGGACGTCTTCAGCATGGGGGACGTGCAGGAACCCCACGGAGATCCAGGCAACCAGGTCCTGCACGGGGGGAGCCCAGCACCCGTTGGGCTGAGCGGGACCTTCCCAGGCCCCAGGCTGCCCGTTTGGCCGTGGGATGGGTGAAGCCTCCAGCCGGGGCAGGAGCCAGGGCCGTGCCTGCGGTGCTCAGCTCCCGCCCACCAAGGAGACCCCAGCTCACCTCGTTGGTGATGGTCTCGTTGTCGACGAAGTCGGCAAAGGCGACGGTGGGCGTCCAGGGGTCGTTCTGGTTGTAGATGCTGGTGCTGGTGGGCTCGTCCTCCTTCCGCCGGGTGACGGCCAGCGTGTACCTGCCAGCGCAGGGAGCAGAGGGGCTCGTCGCGCCGGCACGGGGCAGGGCAGCTGGGGCTGGGTGCCTCCCTGGCACGCGCCCGGGGACACGGTCTGTCCCGGGTCAGGGAGGGGAAGGGCTGGCAGGGACGGGCAGCAGCAGGCAGCAGCCCCAGCACCTTTGGGCTCGCGGGGGATCACTTGCTGCCTGTGGCTGCTCCGGCTCGGCCAGGAAACACAAACACGTCCAGGCGCAGAGGCTGCTGCTCGCTGCCCGACACACTCATCCCAGCCACAGCCATTTTTAGCTCCTACATCCTCCCGGAGAACGTGAGCCATTAACCTTCACCCTGGCAGTGAGCCAGTTCTGTGTTTATCCCAAGCATTTTCCAAAAGACACTCTGTCCTTACATGAAAATGTCAAGACCTCGGGATGCAAGTGCTTCCTTTGGGAGTTCGCCCTATAGTCTGGTCGCCCTCACAAGGAAAAACACATATGATTGATTGCTCTGAATCAATCTTATCTGGGGGCAGATTCCTGCCTGTGAACTACTACGAACAGTTGTCACAGCAACTTTTCAAGGGGTTTTCAGAGCCAAAAATCATATATGTTCACTGTTAACCCTTCCCTGCAGCCTGCAGGCTTGCCGGGTGGGAGCAGCCCCCCTCCTCTGGGACGCAGGACCAGCCAGGGACGCGGTGGCAGGGTGGGAGGAGAGGGGCTGAGGGCCACGCATGCCCCAGCTCTAGTACCCACCTGCCCCAGCTGATGGACCTCTCCATGGGGCTGCTGGTGGGCAGGTGCTCCCCAGCGAAGCTGGTGATCTGGATCCGGTAGCTGCGCGGATGCCCCCACTTGTTGGGCTTGGGGCTGGCAAAGGAAAGGTAGCGGGGCATGGGACTGTTGAGTGGGAATGCCGCCTCGCCCTCCCTCTCCAGCCTCCTCCGGCGGATGTATGGCCGCTCAATGGTGTTCTGCATGCTCCAGGGGTCTTTCACGAGCTCGTAGCCCATGTCTTGGGTCTCCAGAGAGTTCAGCTGCCCTGTGAAGCAGAACGGAAAACCCTCCCAATCTCCGCAACACGGGCAGAGCTGCAGCCCACGGCGAACCACAGCCACGCACAAAGGCACCCAGACCTACCGTCGACATCCAGGTCCACCTTGTAGTGGATGTGGTGGAGGTGCAATGTCCCCAGCGTGTGGGGCCCAACCTTGTTGCCATAGTCGGTGCCTCGGCCGTGGAAGAAGGAGGAGCTGATGTAGCCGGTGGCGTGCACCCGGACCTCCACAGCCCCGCTGCCGTGGAACATGAAGTCCCAGATGTAGTCATAGTTGATGAGAGTGGAGACAGCACGGATGACCAGCACGTTTTTCCGCAGCCCGCCGTAGTAGAAGGACTGCAAGTCGGAGAAGTGGCGCCGCAGAGGGATGGCAGCATCATGCTCAAAAATACAAAGCGAGTTTTGGTTGGTTTTGGGGGTATCTGACTCTGCCAGGTAGTGCCGGTCCACATAGGTTGCCATGTAGGGGCAGTCGAGGCCCCGGACAAGCTCATAGGCAAACCTGCCAATGCCGAAGCTCCCATCGAGGTAGCGGGTTGACATGCCCGCGGGGCAGTTGGAGCCATACAGGGCTAAGGCTTCCTGGAGACTCAGCTCATAGACAATCCTCTTCCCACGGTACCTGATGTCAAAGAGGCGCGGACCAGAGTTGGGGTTCATGCCAAAGGCGATGCTCCAGCCCTGGAAGGTGACGCGGTTGTCCTTGACGCTGTAGCGGGGACCGTGGGGCTCGTAATGCAGCGGCCCTGGGGAGCCAGGCGGGTGCCGGGGTCTCATCGAGCCCAGCACTGTGTCTGCCTGGGGCTTCCTGATCCTGACCACGTCCAGCAAATTGGCCACAAATGCATCTTCCAGATCCACCGTGCTGGCAAAGTACCGACCATTGTAGAAGACTTGGCACAGCCGCCAGCGGGAGATGTGGAGGTCCCCATGCTCCACCAGCACCTCCAGCCCCACCGGAGAGAGGTAGGAGCCAGTGCCGGCCACGCTGTGGAAGAGGACAAACCAGGTTGCACGGTCACCGGACTTGAAGCCCCGCGGGGCTGTTGTGACGATGGCCAGGTCTGTCCCGTCAGACTCACAGCAAGCGACGAGGAAGCGCGGTGCCTTTCTCAGCTCTTGCTGGATGAGGGCGTGGATATCCATGTACTCCTTGCCGGTAACAGGTCTGCGGTGGTACGGCACCTTCCCCCCGTACTTCTGCACCGTGACGTCCCGGTGATACGCCGGCGTCGGCAGCGGACCCACCACGTACTCGGTGATGTTGGGGTCTGGCTGGTTCCCAAAGTAGAGCACAGCCAGCGCCTCCCGGGGGGGCCGAGCCCCCCCGCCATCCAGGAACCGCAGCACCTCTGCCTTGGCGGGGACCTGCACGTCGACGGAGGCGATGCAGTTGTCGGAGGGCTTCGCACGCGAGGCGTCGACCAGCTGCACCCCGAGGTTTGCCTGCAGGTACCGCACCACCTGCACCATCTCTTCAGGCGTCAGGTCAGCAAAGACCAGGCTGCGGCCGCCATCGGTGTCCTCCTGCTCCGGGGGCTGGTGCTGGCAGGTGCTGGGGGCCCTTCCCCTGGTCAGCAGCACACAGACCAAAGCAAATATCGTGGCTAAAGCCAGAACGAGGAGGATGAGCACGGTTTTCACATTCATGTCTGCTGAGGCACCAGGAGCTCCGCTGTCTGCCAGGGCGGGTTTCCAGCTGCGGAACCCTCCCAGCGACTCGTCAACTGAAAGGGCTGGGTTTGGTTGGGTCGGTTTTTTTTTTCCCTCCGTTGTTTTTGCAGCAGGGAAGAACGCAGAGCAGCTCGCAGGGGGATGTTCTCAGACGTGCTCAGGATTTGCTGGGAACCATAAAAGGCAACTTTGCTCTGCTTCCCTCAGCGGGTCATGATTTTAAGTAAACTTAATGCTTCTGCATCTGTCCTTTCCCTCTTGTCCCACATGCTGCGCTGCAGACCTTGGAGAGCACAGATCCAGTCACTGGGGGAAATAAATGCATCTCCCTGCACGTCCTTCTGTTAACCCTGCAGACGCAAACAGCCAGGCAGGGAGCAGAGACCGCGAGGACGACGCTCCTCCACGCAGAGCACTGCTGAGCACTGCACCGTGGCCCCATCCTGCCACGGCTCTGCTGTCGTCGCGATGTCTGTACAGCCTGCGCCACGGCATCGCAGCATCGCATGCTGCTGCCGACGACCCCGTGCATGGGAAGGCACCGGTCCTGCAGCTGGAATGCAGGGAGGGGGCAGCCGCTTGTCACCCCCCAGAAGGTGCCTTCTAGTCCTGGGCTACATCCTGGCACAGACAGGGCTGCAAGAAGGGGGACGAGGGCTCCAGAGCCCCCCCCCGAGTCCTGGCAAGCAGGCAGCGGCACTGCCGGCACCCCTGCTGCAGCCCAGAGCGGGGGTCTCGCGTGAACCTGGGCAGCCCCGGGCTGCAAGGGGCTGAGCTGGCCCCGATGCCACGGGGATGGGGTTCAGCTGGCTCATGCAGAACCACCCGTGGGGACGGCGCTGGTGCAGGGACAGCGAGGACCCTCCCTACAACAGGCCCCTCCGCTCCACTCGCTGCACCCTGCGGCGAGCGCCCAAGAGCTGCAGCCCACGCGGGTCCTGGCTCTGTCCCCAGCCTCACCCGAGCTCCCACCTCGGTGCTCCCCACAGAGCCCCAGGAGCCCCCAGCCCATCCCTCCTGCCCTCCAGCTGGACCATTCCTGTGCCTGGATGGGCACCCAGAGCCTCGCTGCTGGGCTGGGGTGTGGGTGCAGGGAACACGGCAGAGACCCGGCATCACCCCCGTAGCAGACGCTGCTGTAAGTCGTAAGAAGGAGGCACTTGAGAGAGCACTGGACCAGAATAATTTTCATTTTTTTAACCTGAGGTACGCACTACACAGCTTCTACAGCAGAGGAACAGGATTTTCTCCTCACTTTCCTCCTGCAACAGACTCAAATTCAGCAACTAACAGAGATAACGCAGACACCCATCTGGCATCATGTCAAGAAGATTATGCTTCCCTTGTAAACAGCACTATTTTAAAAGCAATGATAAAAAAGTGAAGCCATTGCACAACTGGAAATTGAGACAACTCCACTAAAAAACTGAATATCTGAGACAGAACAGTCAACCTGGTGCCTCTGATTGTGTCTTCTAACCCCGTCCTGCAGTGTTAAAGCCTGCTCATATTTTGGAAACCGTCATAGGTGAACAGGGGGAAGTTTGGCAAACAAGAGGCAGTTTTGGGCAGGCACGCAATAGGGTTGATTTCACACGCCGTGAAGTCCTGCTCACTGGTGAAAAACACACCATCGTGCGAGTATATGGAGGGGTCCAGGTCGTAGTAGTTGTAGGGTCTCAGGAGAAAGCCGACTGAGTTTCCCACTGTCACCGTGTTGGGAATATCCTCAGAGTGCGGGATGTGGAGGAAACCAGCCGTTATCCAGGCAACCAGGTCCTAGGCAGAGCAGAGCCACAAGGCAGCAGTTATTTCACAAGCCTGCAGCGGCAGCAACTGAAATCTGCACGGGGGCCATGGGAAGCTACAGGAGAGCAGGAGGGGACCTACATGGGCACCAGCCCCGCCGCGTTCCCACATGCTGAGCTCCCCCGTCCTGGGAAAGGTCCCCTCCCTTCCCCAAAGATCTGCCCGCAGCCATAGCCGCAGACGCCCACCCAGCAGAAGGGCCCTTGCCCTGACCCCCGCGGCCAAGCCCCAGCCCCAAAGAGATTTTCCTGATGTCTTGCCAGCATTTCTCCACAGGGAGAAACGAGCTCCTGCTCTGGACTCTGGTCTACGCGCTCT
The DNA here is from genome assembly GCF_030867145.1 of Opisthocomus hoazin. NCBI lineage: Eukaryota > Metazoa > Chordata > Aves > Opisthocomiformes > Opisthocomidae > Opisthocomus > Opisthocomus hoazin. The sequence continues at coordinate 2,334,708 of NC_134439.1, read as the reverse complement.
GACCAAAGCACTGAGCAGACAGACAGAAAAGGGGATGCTCAGACCCCCCTTCCTGCTTCCCGAGGCTGCTGCTCGCCAGCCGAGCCCACAGTCCTGCAGGCGACGCCAGGGTCGCTCCGCCCTGGGCCAGCTCTGGGGCTCCCGCTCTGCTTGGGACTGGGTGTTACAGCTCCAGCCCCCGGGGACCCCGGCCCACCTCGTTGGTGATGGTCTCGTTGTTGATGAAGTCAGCAAAGGCAACGGTGGGCGTCCAGGGGTCGTTCTGGTTGTAGATGCTGGTGCTGGTGGGCTCCTCCTCCTTCCGCCGGGTGACGGCCAGCTGGTACCTGAGGACAAGAAAAGAGATGGAAGCAGCCCCCTGGAGCAGGGCAGAGCGGAAAGCCAGCTGCCCAGAGAGTCTGCAAAGCACAAGCCTGCTCCTACGGAGCAACCCCAGCCCAGGAGAGCGTCTGCCCCGTGCCTCCCCATCAAGGAACATCCGTTGCATCAAGAAGAGTGTGGCCAGCAGGACGAGGGAGGTTCTCCTTCCCCTCTACACTGCCCTGGTGAGGCCTCATCTGGAGTACTGTGTCCAGTTCTGGGCTCCCCAGTTCAAGAAAGATGAAGAGCTACTGGAGAGAGTCCAGCGGAGGGCTACAAGGATGGTGAGGGGACTGGAGCATCTCCCCTACGAGGAGAGGTTGAGGGAACTGGGCTTGTTCAGCCTGGAGAAGAGAAGGCTGCGAGGGGACCTTATAAATGCCTACAAATATCTGAAGGGTGGGGGTCAGGAGGACGGGGCCAAGCTCTTTTCAATGGTGCCCAGTGACAGGACAAGGGGCAATGGGCACAAACTGAGGCACAGGAAGTTCCGTCTGAACATGAGGAAGAACTTCTTCCCTCTGAGGGTGACGGAGCACTGGAACAGGCTGCCCAGGGAGGCTGTGGAGTCTCCTTCTCTGGAGATATTCAAGACCCGCCTGGACAAGGTCCTGTGCAGCCTGCTCTGGGTGACCCTGCTTCGGCAGGGGGGTTGGACTAGATGACCCACAGAGGTCCCTTCCAACCCCTACCATTCTGTGATTCTGTGATTCTGTAAGATGCCTCCCCACCGGCAGAGCCGGGGCCTCTCTGAGAACCTGCTGTCCCCATCAGAGCAGCCTGACCTTGCCCAGCTGATAGCTCTCTCCATGGAGCTGGCTTCGGGGAGATGGTCCCCTGCAAAACTGGTGATCTGGAGCCTGTAACCACGCTGGTGGCCCCACTTGTTTTTGCTGTTAGCTGCAAAGTAGATGTATCTGGGCATCTTCGACTGCAGCCGGAAGGCAGCCTGGTCCTCCGTGTCCAGGACTTTCTTGGTGAGTCGTGGCCGCTCTATCTGCTGCTCTGGGCTCCAGGGAGCCCGCGTCATTTCAAACGCCATGTCATGGGCCACCAGGGAGTTTTTCACCCCTGTGAAGAAAAAGCACAGTCACTGAGGAGCATTCCCACAGTCCCCTGTTGCCTACAGACATCACTGCAGCCAGAGATCACTCTCCCGATCCTCCTCTCCCGCATCCCGGGCTCCGAGCACCAGCTCCTGCCCATGAGAGCAGTTAGTGCTCCGCAGCTCCATGGCAGCACGACTGTACATCGCTTACGTTTATCTGTGGCCGTACGACTGCATGTTTGTCTGACCCAGCAACACCACACTGTGGCAGACACCACCCCCCATGGGGACTCCCACCCTCTGCGAGGGACAAGAGGGGAGCTTCGTCCCAGCGCAGAACAGGTTTGCTTCCCAGTGCGAGCACAGTCTAATGAGCTCGAGCGCCTGATGGCCCAGGCGCTGTGTTCGTGCTCATCAGCACGCGTCCCGTGAGCTGGAGAGCGCTGGGAAGGGCCCAGGCTCTGAGCACATTTGCACATCACAGAACCGGAGCAGCGCTGGTGCAGTTCAGGTCTTTCCACAAAGAAGAGTCCTGAGCCAGAGGCTCAGAGCAACGGGAGGGGCACAAGAGCAAATAAATCCAGGGACAAGACGGCAATGAGCTGGCTGAGAGCGCTCGAGGGGGGACGGCACTGGCAGAGGGGCCGGTGCTCGGCACCCGCTGCCCATCCCAGCCGGAGTGTGTGGCGTAACAGCCTCCCGCGCTCCGCTCCCTCGGCCCCATGCGTGTCCAGCTCGTGCAAAGGCCATTCTGGAGCCGAACCTCTGGCCATCCTGGAAGGTCTGAGCAGCAGCACCCTGGGCCTGAGACCCGGGGCTGCTGTCGAGGTCAGCACCAGAGCCAAAGCCCCAGGGAAGAGGATCCGTGCCCAGCAACCGCCACCATGCTTATTTTCCTCCCTTCTCTGACATGAACAAAACTTCTAAGCCCACACCTCCCCCTTTTCCCTGTTTTTTGCAGTTTTGCAATCCCTCATTTTTACTAAAGTACTCAAAACTCATCCTAAAACCTAAAAATCGTGTTTCCCAATTAAAAGGAAATTGTGAAATTTTTAACAGATGGCAGGAGCATGCAGCAAATGCAATTTCAGCAGGAGTGTGAGGACAGATTTGTGGTATAAATGGTAGGGGAAGACCTAGAAAATTGCAGCTGATGGTCCTGTTGCTGCTGTGAGCAAAGCAACCCTTGTAACCCCTGGCAAAACGCAGCACAGCCCTAAGCGCAGAGCTGGCCACCAGCCCAGCATCCGCCTGCTGTGCCGCAGCCCTACGGAGAGGGCAGCTGCCTGTCCCACTCGCAGATGAGCAGCAGGAACAGCTCGACAAAGCTGCAGGGAGCAGGAATGTGAGCTGGAAACCACATCCCAACAAACCAGCTTGACCGACTCCGACAATCATTTGGGGCTCAGGACAGGGGCAGAGCACGGAGGGAAAAAAAATCACAAACTCTGCAGTGCCCCGGAGGTGTGGAGGCCGATGGGGCAGGGCTGGGCTGGATCTGTCTCCCTGGGCAGGAGGGGAAAGGACCCCCTCCCATTACGGGCAGGGGCTGGGCAGACGGCAGTGCCAGCGTTACCCAGCTCAGGAAGGCGCAGCTCCGCGTGGCACTTAGGGGCGACTGCGAGGGATGGAAGGGGAACCTCTCCCTGACTGACAACAGCTTTTCACCGCTCTAAAAACAGAAGGGAGGCAGCTCTGTGTCAGCACAGCATCGTACCCCGGGTACAGAAAGAAAAATCTCTATAAGAGCCAAAAAATGTCAAATTTGGAAACTCTCAAAGTACTCAGGGAGGGTACAAAGGAGAGACAAGACCCAGACCTACCTCCCACATCCAAGTCCACTTTGTAGTTGAATAAATGGGTGCGTATCGTACCCAGCGTGTGCTCCCAAACCCTATTGCCATATCTCAGACCATCGCCATGGAGAAAGGACGAGCTCGGGTACCCCGTGGCCTGGACCTTGCCTTCGATGGCCCCGTTCTGGTAGAAGATGAAGTCCCAAATGTAGTCATGGTTGCCCATGGTTGCAATGGACCGAACGACCAGAGCAGAGTTGACCAGGCCCCCGTAGTAGAGCGACTGCAAGTTGGAGTAGTGGCGCCTCAGAGGGGAGCCCAGGTTCTGCTCAAAAATGCAGAGTGAAGCCTTTCTCTTGCTGGGGCTCAGGGTCTCAGACAGAGTGTGTGTGTCAACATAGGTGGCCGAGTATGGGCAGTCGACCCCTCGCACCAAGGGGGAGGTGTAGCGCCCGATGCCAAAGCTCCCGTCCATGTACCTCGTTGACATCCCTCCGGGGCAGTTGGAGCCATACACTGACAACGCTTCTTGGACACTGATTTCATAGGCAACCCTCTCCCCCTTGTGTCGGATGTCAAACAGGCGCAGGCCCGTGCTCACGCTCATCCCAAAGGCAAAGCTCCATGCCTGGAAGAGGACGAGGTTGCTCCTGACGCTGTAGCGGGGACCCTGGGGCTCGTACTGCAAAGGGAACAGCGCAGCCGCGGGCGCTCGGGGCTTCATGGATGAGAAGTCCCCATCCCGCGGCGCTTTCCTCACCTTCTCCACGCTGATGCGACCCTGCACATAGGCGCTCTCCAGCTGAACCATGTCCCTGTAGTACTGCCCGTTGTAGAAGACCCTGCTCACTGCCCACCGGGAGATGTCCAGGCTGCTGTGGTCCACCAGCACCTCCAGCCCCACCGGGTGCACAAAGAACCCGCTCACGTTCTGAAACACGATGAACCAGGACTTACGGTCTCCAGACTGGAACCCATGTGGGGCTGTGGTCTGAAACGCCACGTTGGTGCCGTCATACTCAAATACTTCTTTCAGGAAGGTCGGGGCTGCAGCAAACGCGATCATCTCTAAGAACGCTCCCACCTGCTTGTACTCACTGCCCAGCATCGGTCTGCGGTGGTACGGCACCTTCCCCCCGTACTTCTGCACCGTGACGTCCCGGTGATACGCCGGCGTCGGCAGCGGACCCACCACGTACTCGGTGATGTTGGGGTCTGGCTGGTTCCCAAAGTAGAGCACAGCCAGCGCCTCCCGGGGGGGCCGAGCCCCCCCGCCATCCAGGAACCGCAGCACCTCTGCCTTGGCGGGGACCTGCACGTCGACGGAGGCGATGCAGTTGTCGGAGGGCTTCGCACGCGAGGCGTCGACCAGCTGCACCCCGAGGTTTGCCTGCAGGTACCGCACCACCTGCACCATCTCTTCAGGCGTCAGGTCAGCAAAGACCAGGCTCGTGCTCATGGACCCTGTCTTCTCCACAATGCGGGGCTGGGATTCACAGCTGGGCGATCGCCTCCCTCTGCTCAGCAGCATGCAGGAGAGAATGAAGATTATCACTGCAGCCCCGGCCAGGAGAACGTAGGGAAGTTTGGGGTTCATCTCTCCAAGTGCAGAGACCGTGCGTGGTTTGGCTGCGGCATCCAGAATACGTCCCTCACCTGCAGACACGGCTCTTCATCTGTTTGCCAACTGTGGGCGTAAAGGCGTCGCTTGTGAGGTGGGGAGGGAGCCTGGAGCTCGCATGAGACTCCAGGAGCAGACCATAGGTCGTAGCCAGCCCAGCCTGTTTCCTCCCCACCCCAGACAGACCGAGGAACCCGGTGCCTGACTCACTCCCCAAGCTACTGATGGCTTTCTGCGCTGCAGGGTGACGCCATGGAGAGCCCCGGGCTGCCCAAGGGGCCTTTGCCTCTCCCAGCATCTCCCAGGTCATCCTGTCCCGGTCTCATGCGGGAGCGCAGCGATGCCACAGGGGTAGGCGTAGCTGGCTCTGCTCCTTCCACACCCCAGTGCCCCGGGACCAGCCCCACTCCCCTGCAGGGCCAGTCTAGGCTGGTGCTCCAGGAAAGCCCCAGACCTGCCGGCTCCCCAGCACCTCCATGTGCCTGTCCTCCCTGTCGCCATTCTCTGCCGTCTCCAAGTCCCTCCCATCCCCAAGGGAAGGGACCTGGCAGCTCCAGACCAGCTCCAGCTGTGGGCAGACTGGCCAAGCTGGGAGGAAGCTCCCCAGGGAGAACAGCAGCACTGCTCGAACCCCTGGCAGCGAGTGCAACACTGACTGAACTCCTGGCAGCGACTGCAAGCAAAAGGCAGGGTCTAAAACGGCCGTGCCGGGAAGAGCAGTGGCTGCAGGATGACTAACAGGACACATCTGTCCCCACTCAGCCCCCTCAACCCCACTCCAGCAGACACGATCCTTGGACAAGAGCTGTCACGGGCAGAAATGGCAACTGTCAGGAAACCGTTCAGCACTCCCAACCGCACGCCGGCGCTTCCCCAGCGAGCACAGCCGTGCACAGCGCTTTGGAGGCAGCGAGCAGGGGGCCGGGGCCGCCCCACTGCGCTGCGAGGCGGCCGCTCCTGCACGGCCCCCAGCCCCTGCGAGGCTGGACCCAGGCGAGGTGGCAGCGACACGTCCCAACAGCCGAGGACGGCTCTCCGGAGACCGTGGCCCGCTTCACCTCCTTCGGGTGGAAGCAGCTTGACGCACAGGCCAGAGGGGCTGGGCAGGGGCTGAAACCACTGCAGCACCGGATCCATTCACCACTCGTGCCATCATGTTAATTTAGGGCCTTGTGTTTTCATTCTCACTTCCAGCCAGGCAATAATTGCCCTTTCCCTGCAGGTCTCACAACAGCCTCAGATCAGGATCCAAGAAACCTGTGCAGGAGATGACCCATTTTTTCTGTGCTGCAGTTTTGCCTTCCCTGCTCTCAGAAGGTGGGGATCCTGCCAGGCGCCTCTCCCGCAGACCACACAGCCCCGAGCCTGCTGCTCAGGACAGGGCTCCCCTCCCTCGCCAAGGGGAACAAGTCTGGGATTTTACACAACTCTTATCCAGAGCACTTTGCAGCAGCGAGGGCTCGGGGACTGTAAACAGAGCAGGGAACCGAGGGGCAGAGCAGTCATGGAAAAGGACCTTGCCCCACGCAGGAACTGTGTTTCAGCATGTTTTTGAGCCCTGTTTAAGGGAAGGGAAGCAGTATCAGCCCTGTTGGTGACCATAATGACAGCAGCAACACCTTGGAAGGCCACGCAAACCACCACGTCGCAGGCAGGTACAACAGAGGACACGCGCCAGGACTGAACGCTTGCATCGGAGTCAGCTGCAGCTTGACGTATGTTGTTCTCTGATTACTTCCCACAATTCAGGAGTCAGCACGGGTTACTGCAGCTGCATTTCTCCTTGGGCTGGGGCAGATGCAGTCCACTGCCTACCAGCAATCTCTTCAGTCCTGCGTAGATGTAAAACATTTTTTCCCCAACCTTTCACTGGAGCGGTTTCTGTAACAGACACCTAACGCTGCCTGCCTGTGCCACCGACACAGCCCTGGCACCTTCCTACACCGTAGTAACTGGCGTGGCCTCTCAGGGGAAGCAAAGCCGTCCTCCCAGGCTGAGCATCCTTGTGCGTCCCGGGGTGGATGCCAGCACTTCGCTGCTCAGCGCGCCAGACGGTGCCGAGGGAGCTGCTCCTGGACTCAAATAACCTTCCGCACGGATCCGCCGCCAGAAACCGTGACTCGGTGCGGGAGCAGGGGAATTCACTGGCTCACTGCAGCGGCTTTGCAGCCCGAGAGTCAGCATCCAAGTTACAAGATTTCCTCAAAAGAGCAGCAGCGACAGAGCCGCACAAGCTCAGCCCTGCAGAGCGCCGGTCCAGCTGCCCTGCTTTACCACGGGCAGTCAAGATACAAAAAGGACTTTCCCACGTTACAAGGAGCGCCAAGACCAGCATCAGGCTCGCACCTTCAGCCCCGCAGACAGGGCTGTGTCTCCCTGTCTGCTCGGCCATGCCTATGGCAACACGCACCGTGCCAGACGTGAGGCCTCAAGGAAACACAAACATTTTTCAGCTGCTACCTTTCATACTTTCCCTGGGCTGAACACAGAGCTCTCAGACAATTCGCACTGCCTTCAACATCATGACCTTGACAGACTATTTTATACATAGAAAAATAATTCTGTGCCAAAAGGTTAGGAGAGTGAAAAAGCAGAGTTCTGATGTCAGTTATTAGGGATTCCACAGACTAGGAGGCAAACCCCCCAAAGCTCTGGGGTTTACCTGTATAAAGGCAGGCATTAAAGAAAGACCCAGACCTACCTCCCACATCCAAGTCCACTTTGTAGTTGATGGAATGGGTGTGTATCGTACCCAGCGTGTGCTCCCAAACCCTATTGCCGTATCTCAGACCATCGCCATGGAGAAAGGATGAGCTCAGGTACCCCGTGGCCTGGACCTTGCCTTCGATGGCCCCGTTCTGGTAGAAGATGAAGTCCCACACGTAGTCGTAGTTGCCCACGGTTGCAATGGACCGAACGACCAGAGCAGAGTTGACCAGGCCCCCGTAGTAGAGCGACTGCAAGTTGGAGTAGTGGCGCCTCAGAGGGGAGCCCAGGTTCTGCTCAAAAATGCAGAGGGCATTTTTACTAATTCTAGGGACCTGGGAATGAGCAAGGTAGTGCACATCCAGGTACATCGCTAAATAGGGGCAGTCGACCCCTCGCACCAAGGGGGAGGTGTAGCGCCCGATGCCAAAGCTCCCGTCCATGTACCTCGTTGACATCCCTCCGGGGCAGTTGGAGCCATACACTGACAACGCTTCTTGGACACTGATTTCATAGGCAACCCTCTCCCCCTTGTGTCGGATGTCAAACAGGCGCAGGCCCGTGCTCACGCTCATCCCAAAGGCAAAGCTCCATGCCTGGAAGAGGACGAGGTTGCTCCTGACGCTGTAGCGGGGACCCTGGGGCTCGTACTGCAAAGGGAACAGCGCAGCCGAGGGCGCTCGGGGCTTCATGGACGAGAAGTCCCCATCCCACGGCGCTTTCCTCACCTTCTCCACGCTGACGCGACCCTGCACATAGGCACTCTCCAGCTGAACCATGTCCCTGTAGTACTGCCCGTTGTAGAAGACCCTGCTCACTGCCCACCGGGAGATGTCCAGGCTGCTGTGGTCCACCAGCACCTCCAGCCCCACCGGGTGCACAAAGAACCCGCTCACGTTCTGAAACAAAGCGAACCAAGTGATCCGATCTCCAGACTGGAATCCACGGGGAGCTGCTGTCAGGGCCGCCAGGTTGGCTCCATCATACTCCATTACTTGACGCATGAAAGACAGAGCTGTGGGGAACACCTGGCTTTTTAAAAACCCTGCAACCTGTTTGTATTCAACAGCCAGTGTCGGTCTGCGGTGGTACGGCACCTTCCCCCCGTACTTCTGCACCGTGACGTCCCGGTGATACGCCGGCGTCGGCAGCGGACCCACCACGTACTCGGTGATGTTGGGGTCTGGCTGGTTCCCAAAGTAGAGCACAGCCAGCGCCTCCCGGGGGGGCCGAGCCCCCCCACCATCCAGGAACCGCAGCACCTCTGCCTTGGCGGGGACCTGCACGTCGACGGAGGCGATGCAGTTGTCGGAGGGCTTCGCACGCGAGGCGTCGACCAGCTGCACCCCGAGGTTTGCCTGCAGGTACCGCACCACCTGCACCATCTCTTCAGGCGTCAGGTCAGCAAAGACCAGGCTGCGGCCGCCATCGGTGTCCTCCTGCTCCGGGGGCTGGTGCTGGCAGGTGCTGGGGGCCCTTCCCCTGGTCAGCAGCACACAGACCAAAGCAAATATCGTGGCTAAAGCCAGAACGAGGAGGATGAGCACGGTTTTCATGTGCATGCTGCTGCTGGCCCTGAGGCATTCACACCGGCTTTCAGAGTAGGGTTTCTAGCTGCTGCCTCTGTCAGTTTACGCTGCACTGGATGGATTACCACGGAAAGTACAAAAGACTGGGAGAGGCTAGGGGAGGAGATCTGAAATTCGTGGTGACCAGAAAGGGCAGATCTCCTCTCTCAGCTGCAGCCTCCTCCGTCCTCCTCCACGAGCAGTGCCCTGAAAGAACTAGTGGAGATGCAGGGTCAGTGAGTCAGACAAGTTCCACATAATTCTGTTACTTTTTCAGTCCAACCTAGCTTCCTGAGGCTGCCTGTAAAAACGAAGCTCCTGTAGTCAGACTGAGGTGGCTGGGACTACTGCTGTGCTCTGACAAGCTGGGAATTGTTGCCACACGGTAGAATTTCACCTCTGCAACTCACCGAATATCCTTGTTTATCAGCCTGCTTCCTTGTAAACATTCTCCCTGGCAGCATGATTCCAAGCTTGGAGTTACTATTCATTTTATTTTTTTTAAATCTTCCACATGGATGTGTTTTCAGCAAAGGGTTCCATCGGTGTAGCAGCATCAAAACTTCAGCAGGCATGGGGAGATGCAGTTCAGGATGATATTCATGCCCCGATGTGCTGTGAACAACTAGCTCTCAGTTCGCACCTCCGAACAGCAACGAAGTAATAAATTCCCCAGCGTTTCATCTCTGCCTCCCGTTCAAACAGAAACCGAGGTGCAGGCTCTGAGAAGTTCCCTCCAAGGACAAAACCACCCCAGCCTGCGGCATCCACGCAGGCAGCCGAGGCAGCGCCCGCTCTCGCTGTGCTGCCAGGCCACCGTTGCCCTGGCTGAGCAGCCACCTCCAGGGCTTTGGGACAACGGCCCGCTGCCATCCCCACCAAAGGCGTCTCTGCTGGTCTCACCGCGCTGTTGAAAGGCCTTGGCAGAATGAGGTGGCCACACGACAGGACTCGGGGCTCCACGCGGCAGATGCCTGGGGTAGACAAGACACAACCGCTCCAGCTACAACCCCTGCCTGTCCCGGAGCTGGTGCTGAGAAGCACAAAGCATCCAAGAGAACCAGGGCTGGAGATTCAACCCAACATTTCCACTCCTGCTGCCAGCCTCACCTCACCTCACCCTGGCCTCTCTTCCTCCTCCTGTCAGAGTTTCCTGGTGGGAGGCAGCCCTCCCCAGCCTCGCCACTGCCTCCAGTTCTTCCTCTGCAGCGGAGCTTGCCCTGGGCTCAGCCCCTCCGCTGTCCTCCGGCCATGCTCACCAGACACCACCCTGGTAGGCAGAAGGCCACGTTGCCAGAGGACACACACCATTATCCTCACCACCACTGGCAGCCTCAGCCTTCTTTAGCCCCGGCTGCAGCTGTGCAGGTCTGGGACACGCACGTCCACTCCGTGCCAGCATGCGTCATCTCTGCCTCGCTGGCCGTTGTGCCAGCAAAGCCTGGAGAGCCACAGCAGTCAATTCACGAGCCCGCTGGGCCACCAGAGGGGATCACTCTGTGGCACAGACACAGGCAATGGGGAGAGCCAGGGCAGATGAGAAGAGAGCCCCAGCAACATGGGATGCGACAGCCACCTTGCTCTCACCGACTTTCAGCTGGTCTCCAGGGGCAGGATCAGATGCCTCTGAGCAGCTCCCAACTGCGAAGAAGTGCTGACTTCCAAGTCAGTCTTTCAATCCATGAAGTCAACAAGGCTTTGAGGATTACTTGGGGTTAGGCTCGAAAGGAAAATTCCCTTTTGGTGTCAGCCTAGAACATGGCATCTGTTTCGCTCAGTGAGCACTGGTGCCTCGGGTAGGGTTTAGAGCAGAGGCAGGACACACCTCCTGCCTCCCAGGAATTCAACAAGCGGTCTGCTGCACCACGCACCTGCGCAGCTGGGACTGCTCCACGACCCTCTGAGGCTGCACGCAATGCTCACGCCGACATCTCCTTACAGAACTACAAAAAGAGCAGCTCATTCAGTTTTGACTTCGCCTCTTGGTTTTGCATCCCAAGTCCCTAAAAGTCAAGGCAGAGGCTGCAATTACAGAATGTCATTTTCTAAGCGGCACAGCAGTAGTTTCAGAGACCTGGACAAACTCCACAGGCCTTACTGCCCCACAAATCACAACTCAACCCTGCCGCTTGCCTCGGAGATGTCTGAAAATAAAATGTGGGAGCATTCGGAGTTCTGTGCATGCTGGACGTTTGGAAAAAAGAAAAGAGAAACCCTAACCTGTAATGACATCCCCACGACAAACAAGCCACCGCACACCCCCCCGGTCTGCGGGGTACAGATGGCACGAAGGAAGCCGCCTGTGCTGCCTCTGCCCCGCTACAGGACGTGTGCCGTGGATGCCGTGTCTAACACCACGGTATTTAATACCGTCCATTTCTGCTGCATTTTACAGGCTGAGGGCTTTTAGAGCTTATTACAAGCAACAGGAGGATCAGCCCGCGCTTTCTGGGAGCTCCGCTTCAGAATAAACAGAACAGCTCTAAATCCCCCCTCTATCTTGCAGCGGGAATTTCAGGAAGCAGAGGAATTAACTGAGCCTGCAGAGCCAGGAAACCTGTGTCAATACCTCACCGGCGAAAAGCCGTCAGGGATCTTTCAGGGCCACACACCCCACCGAGCTGCTTGTGCACCTTCTCCAAAAGAAGCCTGAAGCAGCTTAAAGCTAACCTAGAATTTTAAAAATTACATGTCTCACTAACAGCAGCGTAACTGGTTTATGACCCGCTTGGCGCACACACCTCTTCCCCCCACCCCGCTCCCCAGTCCGATTAAGCCCACCACCCCGTCCCGCACCCCACGGGGAGACTTCACACCCCGCCAACGCTTATTTTGGCTGCGTGGGTGCTGTCGGGTACTGCCCACCGCCCCATCTTGTATCTGCCAGAATGTCCGTGCCCCCCAAAGCCAGGAAGAGAGGACTCCGCTGGTTTTCGCTCGCACAGAAAGGTGGAGATGGCAAAAAAAAGTCTCTGAAATTTCTAGAACCGCAACCCAGAGACAGACGGCTTTTGAGGCGGGAACTCGGCGTCGGTGGCTGCTGGGCGGCTGGGGACAGAACGCGGTGCAGAAAACCCCTCGCCAGCTCTCCCGGCACGGGCGAGCCCCTGGAAACCCTCGGGAACCCCACTTCCCCCCCCGGCTCGGGGGTCAGCGCGCGTGGGGCAGGCGGGGGGTGGCTGGGCCCCCGTCCGCGCCCATCGTGCTGCGGGCAGCGCTCGTGTCTGTGCCCCGCGGCCGTGCCCCGCTCCGCCCCGAGTTCAGCGGCCCCCGCGTCTCGGGAGCCTGTGCCCGCAGAAACCCCGCTCCGGGACCGCGGGCTGAGACCACGGGACCCCGGCCCCCCCGCCAGCCGCCGGCACGGCCCGGGAGCAACAGCCCGGCCTGCGGGCTCCGGCCCCGGCCGCCGCCCCGGGCTCGGGCTCCAGTGGGGCCTGCCCGCGCCGCACGCCGCACGGCGGGGCGCGGGGAGCCCGCAGGCCGCACGGCGGGGCGCGGGGCCCGGGGAGCCCGCAGGCCGCACGGCGGGGCGCGGGGAGCCCGCAGCCTGCACGGCGGGGCGCGGGGTTGGCGGGGCTCCGGGGCGGGGCTCCGGCCCCACCTAGCGGCAGCCGGGCCGGGGAGGGCGGCCGGGCCCCGGGCAGGCACCGAGTGGTGCCGGTGCCGGCGGGCAGGGCGTGGGGAACGGGGTGTCCCGGAGAGGCCTCGGCGCCCCGGGCTGCGGTGCAGCGGAGACGGGAGGGAGCGCGACGCGGACAAGGAGGAGCCCCGGGGAGCGGCGGAGCCTGGGTGGGGGCTGCGGGGCGGCCGCCGCAGCCGAGGGAGCAGCGGCCCCGGCCCCGCAGCACCCGGCACCCGCCCGGGGGGGACACGAACGCCATGAACCAGCTCCGGGGGGGGGACACGAACGCCATGAACCAGCCCCAGGGGGACATGAATGCCACGCAGCCGTGCAGCCGCCCCGGGGAACACCACGCACCTCTCGCGTCCGTTCTAAGCGCGATGGCCCGAGCCCCGCACGCCGGGCAGAGACAGGGCAGAGCCCATCAAACCATGGCGGTGGGCCTAGCGTAAGGCACGCTGAAGGAACAGACCCAGCGACAGAGCAGGGCACAGCAGTGTACAACAGCCAGAGAGGAACGAGGAGAACGCAGGGAAGGAGCAACTGGATGCGAGAAAGGACCAGCACAGGCATCAACACTGCTCAGCCGAAGAGCTCAGTATCACACACGAGGGGCTACCTTGAAAGAATTCCAAGTACCTTATTTTAATTTCCTGACATGGCAAAAGTTTACATACTTTCATCCTGGCAAAGAGAGCCAAACAAATTAAAAGGAATCAATACAAAGAAACACAAGGGGAAGTGCTGCTCCCAGACAGCAGCTAGAATGCAGTTGGTTTGTTACTGAATGTTTATTAGCGGGAAGACCAAGAGCTGACTTACTACAAACAACAAGAGCAGAGTCTATCGCAAGGGCCAGCGGCCCTCCGCACTCTGGGCAAATCCCTGGGAAACCAGCAAGAGACAACATGGCTCTTAGATGTGGAAGCAGAAGAAACAAACAAAAAAAAAGTAAAAAAAGAAGGGGAGAAAATTCATTCCGTTTGTCACTGTTGTTACAATGAGGTTAATACAACTATTAAGGCTACTGCACAATAAGAATATAAGGGTGTAACAGCAAGACCCAGGAAACAGCAAGGTTCCTGAAACAAATGATTTCAAGTTCCCCGAATAAGGAACTTCAGTAGAAATACCATAAATAAGAAAATTTTGGAGCCTGCAGCGTTATGGGCCCACTTGCCACACACAGAAACTGACGCAACGCAACCAGTCATTTCCAAAGGGGTTTGTACTGGACCATGAAACGTTCCGGCGGCTTAGAGGAGTCACCGGGCACACGAGCGTGCCCTCTGCAGGGAAAGGCTCCAGGGTTTAAGTGGCACTAGGCGGGTATCGGCCACCCTCACCCCCAAGCACCAGCTGCGGTGGCTGGCCTGCTCTGCCCGGGCAGCGGGGAGCGCTGCCAGGAGACAGCGGGCTCAGTCTGACCATGTGTGGAGACCATCAGGGCTTTAGCATCGGACCTCCAGCCCCCCCTTCCCTCAGCCTGGGCAAAAGCATCTCATGCTGAGGGAGCACTAGGACGTATGCGAAGTAACGTTGGTTTTAGCCAGGAAAGTGGCTCCAGTCAAATCACAAACAGAAGCAGAAGCCACCTGAGCTCGCGACCAGCCAGGACAGCAACCAGCCCGAGTTCCACGCGCTGCCTCACACTCTGCACCGATCTAGCCAGAACCGACCAGGCAGAGGCAGACGGGGCAGGCTCTGCCGAGTCAGAAGAACCACAGCAGGCATGCAGACCGCCCGGCGGCACTGGAGCGTGGCCGCGGCCACCAGCCCGCAAGGGGCAGGTTCCCATCCTCTGCAGCCGGTCAGCGCAGACCCCCGGCAGCAGAGGGGCCCTGCTACAGCCAGCAGCGAAGAGCGAGTTCCTCTGCTGCTGCACCCCCACCCGGGCCTGCTCCCGTGCTGAAGACTGTCTGCCCTGCTCCCAGAGACCCCAGTGAAGCCTCCAGCCAAGAGGTGGGACGGGACAAGGGCTTGGTCTCTACTGTCGTTCCTACATGGGTAGGAAAAAAGGCATGAGGGAATGTTCCTGCCTGGCTGGTGCTCTCACTCTGCAGCAGCCCCTAGGGCACCCCAAAGCAGCACAGCCTTCTCGTTACCAGTTACTAGAGGGAGGGAGAGCTCCTGAGACCTGAACAAAACCAATCACAAAACTAGGCGAGAATTTCTTTAGAGTTTAACTAAGAATGCGATACTATTTCCAGCCAGTTTCCCATCTCGATAGTCACGTAACAAACCAAGGCAATGACGGTCTTTAGTTGACTGAACAGTTCTCGAGTTCAAACGTTGACACTTAATAGAGGGTCTCAGCATTGCTGCTCCGAGGCCTCTTGATCTTCTCAATGTTTTTAAGGATCATGTCATGCAAAGTGACCTGCAAAAAGGGAGAAAGGGACTTAGACAAAAGGATGATGTCATCCAGCGTTCAGCTTTTCCACAACGAGCACTGGTTAAAACAGCAGCACAGCGCAGCTCGGCTCTACCCTCAAGCCCTGCGTGCAATCGCACACCCAGCTCAAATAAGGGCTTCGCTCAGCCACACTTTACAGAAGCCACTGCACATAATACCAGAAAGAGATTTCTCTGCAGACCCCACGAATGGCTTGTACTGCATGAAGAGGCTGGGATCACAGGTTCCCACAGAGGTGGAAGGAATATTTTGCGCTAGACTCCGGTGACGACACCTGCATCTCGAGGAAGCGGTGGAGAGGCAACAGTCGCCTCTTCTCGTGAGAGCCAAAGCGGAGTGGGGAGGAGATGGGCTGCTTGCCGGGATGAGGGGTACTCACAGGGCAAGGGGAGAGCAGCAGGGTCAACAGGGCTCCCTCCACTGCCGTGCAGGGAGCCAGTGCAAGCTCTGGTTTTTCACTTACATATTGATTCCTCAGCTCTGAAATGATCAGGCGCAGACTAATGTACTCCTTCTCGTCGATCTCTGTCACCGTGCGGCGGTAGTCCTCCTAGGGAGAGCAGACGCACAGCTGAGTGGCCCGAGCTCAGTGGTGCCTCCCACACACCACGGGACGGTCCTGCCTTCTACAAAGGAATCCCCCCCCCAGCCTGCTCTCCTCTAAGGCAGGTGTCCTGCATCCCTCTACAATCCCCACTTTCCCCCTGGGACCCTCCGCTCAAAAAGGACAGTGATGAAGTGGCCCAAAGAGTCCCAAAAAGCAGCAGCATGTAACATGTAAATCTCCACTCCCCCTTTTACTTACCACGTGAGGGTACTTAGCTATTTTGGAAACCAACTTTGCTCTTGTGATATAATATCTGGTAGAAAAAGGAAAAGACTAAAGGTCAGATAAATAGCACCAAGATTTTTTTCAGGCCCAAGCTCCCTTAGAAAAGCTGGGGGACCTTCCCCAAGCACTTTACTTTTCCCGAGTGGATCCCAAAAAAAGAGGTCTGTTCTTGCACGCCTACCTAGAAATCTGGTCCAGGTAGGACGCTGCCTCACTCTCCACAGTCCGAAGCTCAGCAACTGTTTCCTCCTGCAGGGAAGACAAGGAAGCCATTAGCTTCATGAGACTGCAGCTGGCCTTCAGGGCTCTGAAACCAACATGTCTCAGCAGTGCCATGTCAAGCTCACGTTTGGGTTTTAAAACCTAAACCCACCCCATAACTGCAGCTGCTGGATGCCATCAAATGAAAGATTCAGAGGAACCCAAGAGATCCACATCCCTGGAGCACAGCCCTCTCCTGTGGCAGGGCACAGAGCCAGTGGTGCCTTACCTGAATGGAAACACCAAAGTTGTTTCCATCTTCTATCCTGGGGATGAGAAGCTGCACCCACATTTTCACCTGCGGTGGAAAGGTCACAACATTGATCAACGCCAACATCTCCACAGAGACTTCTCTCAAACTTTCTAGCAAAGGCCCCCAGGACCCTGCCTTTGCCATGCAGTTCATGATAAACTCCTCCAGGACCTTCATGCTCACGCAGCACTTCCCACATGGCTGGGACACCGCACAAGGCAGCACAAGAACAGCTTCCTATGGGAATCTCTTATTCTGTGCCACAGAAGCTGGCAGCAGGCAGAGACTGTGCAAAAGGAGGGTGAAGAAAAGCCTCAAGGAAGGAAGGCCTATGTGACAGTCATCATCCTCCTTCAGGAAGTGAAGTACAGAGCTCCCCAAGAGCTCAGGAAAACATTATTTCCCTGCACCTACCTCCCAGCCACTTTCAGACACTGCACTACGAATCCTGCCTTTCCTCACCTACAAAATCCTTCCACTCCGAGCAGCTTTGCCTCTCCAGGAGCAAAAGCACCCTGCTGTCTGCACTTGTCCCAGCACTCATACCCACCGTATTACACTTCTCAATAAGCAGCCTGATTTCTGGTTTCACTTTCTCAATGATGTCCACCAGCTGCTGGTTGCTCTTCAGCATCCCGTTGGGCATCACGAACACTTTGGTACCTAGCGGCAGGGGGAAAAACGCCTTCCATCAGCACGCGGCAGAACGGCTGCGCCAGGGGCTCAGACTGCAGGTCCAGCTGAGCGCCCATCTCCCACAGCAGCTAGCACTGGGCACCGAGCAGGCTACAGCTAACCTGTGGGGAAGGGCAAATTCGACATGGGATAACAGCAGTTATCACAAAGGAAGGAGACGAGAAAACACGGAGCGGAGACGAGAGCTGAAGAGCTCTAGGCTGCTGAGGCTGGGCACAAAGGATTTTCCTGATGCACGTGTATGAGCTGTTTCTGCCTCAGCTTAATCCAAAGCCTGGTACCTTCCTCCAGACAAGGAGAGTTTTCAGCACAGAGCCACAGGGAGATCAGCTGCCTCTGCCAGCAGGCCAGGCTCAAGCAAGTACTACTTATGCCTATCAGAGAAGTCCTAATTACGCCTGTAAGAGCTGGAACCTGACTGCTCCACCACAGAACGTCCGTAGGTCGGGCTTTGAGCGGTTGCGGGAACAGCCCTGCACGAGCAGCAGGCGCTGTCAGGACAGGGCAGGTGGGGTTCTGTGGTTTCATACTCCTAAGGCACGGTGCACTGGTTCAGAGGGCAGGCAGCAAGACGTGAGACTTGGGGACTCTTACCCTGAAAGGTCTCTTCGCGGTCTTCCAGCTTCCTCTTTTTCATATTTGGCTAAAATATACAAAATGTTTTACTCACAAACCAATCGTAAGCTATAACAGTGTTGTAAAGGAAAAAAGGAAAACTTTAGAGGCTCTGCTAAGCTCCTGGTTTCTACGCATCCTTCTTTAAAAACAAAGGAGCACTGCAGAGTACAGCGTTACCTCCAGCAGACTTCCCAGGCTCGAGAGACCGATTCCTAAAAGCCTTTGGGAGAGCCATGGCAGGTTATCAGGTAAGAATATCCCACTCCGGCACCGAGCAAGCCACGTGGTTTTAATTAACAGAAGTAGGGATCACGGCCAAGAGAGTAACCTTACCCCGTCCAGTCCATCATGGCTGTTTGTGAGAAGAATTGGGTCAGGCACTGGGAGGTTCATGTCCGAATGGATCTGAGTGAGATCGTGAATATTCAGGATAGGCTCCTGGAAAATCAAGCAGATTTATTATTTAATTATGATCCAACAAATTCTGTCACACCAAACACAGGAAGAAGACAAAAGATTCAGACCTCCCTCTTATCCAACTATATAATAAGCATGAATTACAAAAAGGTTTAACAATAGGCCTGTGACGGGACCTCCCCCCACCCAGAGACGGCGTGCCAGCTCCAGACCGTGGCCAAAGCTATCGCCTGTCTGCAGCGCCGGAGTCCCTGTGAGACCCCAGCCTCGCGACGGGCAGCCGGGCGCTGCCGAACACGTCAGAAGAAAGATAAATGTGGCGATCACACAAAGAAAACAAAAAAAAAACCCAAAGCACCCCCTCTAGAGCTGGCAGCACCCGAATGCACGCAGCCCACCGAGCCGCTGCTTCGCCTCTCCGGGTCAAGGTGAAACACGGAGCGAAGGCGCAGCGCGGGACCGGCCGCGTCCTTCCCAGCGCGTGGCTTCGCAACGGGAACGGCCGCGAGGCAGACGCGCGCCTCACCTTGAGGAACCCATCGAGCTCCAGCAGCTTCTTCGGGAAGAAGTTTGCCACCAGGTCTTCAGCCTGAGAGAAACAGCAGACGATGTGGCAAAGGGCCACCGGCCCGCGCTGCCAGCGTCCGGCGAGCAGGCGAGAGCCCCGGGCAGAGGCCAGGCGGGAGCTGCGGCCCCGTCCGCCGCCAGCGCCGCGGAGCGAGGCGGCCCGGTGCCCCGCCAGGCCTGGCGGCCCCGCTGCGGGGCCGGGACGGGCACTCACCTCGCTCGTGATCCGCTCGCGGAAGGAGTCGACCTGCGGAGGCAGAGAGCAGCGCGTCAGGGCCCGCTCCTGCACGGCGCGGCCCGCGGCCGCCGGCTGCCCGCGAGCCCCGGACCGGCGCCGGGGGCCTGGCCGGCGCCGGGGGGGGGGGGGGAGCGCGGGGCCGGCGGGCCCCGCGAGGGAGGGGGGCGCGGGGGGAACCGGACACCGGGCAGCTCCCACCCGGAACGGCCGCGGCGCGCGCCCCCCCGCCCGGTAGCGGCGGCAGCGCGGGCCCGGCCCCACCCCCCCCCACCCCGGTGAGGCGGCGCGCGGGCCCGGTGAGGCGGCGGCGCGGCCGGGCCGCGCGCAGGGCGCACCTTGAGCTTCACCTCCGGGTCCACCTTGAGCAGCGAGGCCATGGCGGCGCGCGCGTCCGGGTCTGCTCTGGCGCGGGGCCGCGCTGCCGCCCGCCCCACCACCGGCGTCGCCGCCACCGGAACTGACCTCACGCGGCGCGCCCGCCAGTGCCGCGCGCGCCCGCCGCCCGCGTGACCCTCCCCCCCCGCACCCCCGCGCGCACGCGCCGCCGGGTCCTGGCCGCTCACACGGCCGCCCGGGGGCGGGGCCAGCGGAAATGGCGGCCGCGGCCTCCCACAGCCCTGCCAGGACCGTGCCCGGCCGCTCGCGTCACTTCCGCCGCGCGGCGATGGCGGGGCGGGCGCGCGGCTGAGCGGCGCCATGGAGGCGGCCCGGCCGCCCGCCTGCACGGCGCAGGTCAGCTTCGTGTGCCAGCGCTGCAGCCAGCCGCTGAAGCTCGACACCTCCTTCAAGATCCTCGACCGCCTCACCATCCAGGAGCTCACCGGTACCGGGCGGCCGGGGCGGGGGGCCGGGGGGGGGGGGTGTCGGGCCGCGGCCGGGCCCGGGTGACGCCTCCTCTCCCGCAGCCCCGCTGCTGGCCGCCGCCCCTGCCCGGCCCGGGGACGCGCACGAGGAGGAGGGCGCGCTGACGGAGGTACGGTGGGGGGTTGCGGGGGGGCGGCGGCGGCGGCGGGGCCTGCGGTGGCTGACGGTGCCGCGTCGCCCCGCAGGAGGCCTTCGCGGAGAACCGGCAGGATGGCGTCTCCAGGAGGTTCATCCCGCCAGCCAGGTACGGCCGCCCCCCGCAGCCCCGGCCTTCGCTCGGCAGCCGGTGCGTGTGGCCCCGCGGCGGGCGGCGGCATCGCGACACCCGGAACCTCCCAGTGCCTGGGGCACGGCTGTCGCGACACCTGTAACTGCCCGGCGTTTGGGGCATGGCCGTCACGACATCCATAACCCCGCAGGGTTTGGGGCGCGGCCGTCGCGACGCCCGTAACTGCGCAGTGCTTGGGGTGCTGCCCACCAGAGCCCCTGCGACGCGGGCTCCCCTGCCAGCGCGCCTGGGCTGGGCTCCCTCTCTGACCCCCGCACGAGGCCCGCGTTTCAGCCTAGCCCTAGACTTGTCTCCCTGCACCCTCTGTACTCAACTCTCGATCAAATTCTTTCCAAGAATGATGTCCACAGAGAGCGCCAACAGTTTCACGTTGATCGGAGAGGCGTCTGATGGCGGCACGATGGAAAACCTCAGCCGGAGACTGAAGGCAAGTTTGACGTGAGCCAGTAAACTCGGGTACTTTTGAAGGGAGCATCGGTTCTTCGAGATGCTCTGCACCATTAAACTGCAAAGTTGCCCGTGGCACTGGCCTTCCAGTGTTTTTGTCGGTGAGTAGTTCCGTAAAGCTGGCTTGTTTTAAACCAAGGTTTGACCTGCAAGAATTACTTTGCCAACTGAAGAAGCACGAGCCCATCTGTTGAAAACCAGCCAGCGGCTGCCTGTGGCTTCCCTGCCCTAACAGAGACTCTTCCTGCAGGTCACCGGTGACCTCTTCGACATCATGTCTGGGCAGACGGACGTGGATCACCCTCTGTGCGAGGAGTGCACGGACACTCTGCTGGACCAGCTGGACACACAGCTTAACATCACAGAGAACGAGTGCCAGAACTACAAGTGAGTGATCCGGAGGTGACCTGAGCCCGCATGGCTTTAGCCTGAAGCCCAGGGAAATGCTGCGGCCTTGATCTGGCTGTCCCTGATCAGTAAGAGACGTCCCCAACCTCAGCGCTTGGTTTTCTTGGTCTGAATGTGATGAAAATTTGACTCTGGAGAGTCCTGTGGTACGCAGCTTCTGCAGCTGAACTGTGAGCCCGTCGGAACGACTGCCACCGGCACCCGCGGTGCAGCCAAGGGCTCTGCAGAGACGGTGACTGACAGGCAGCAGCCAGCCCTCGGTCACCATCTCGGTCGCCATCTCGCTCTCCTGTGCACGTTCCTGGCTCAAGCACAGGATCACTGCGGAGAGCTGGGGATTAGCGAGAGGTGCGCGTGAGAGCAGAGTCCCCTTTTGCCCCTCTGCTGTCGCGCGCAGGCTGTCATGAAGTGGGGACTGTTGGCGGGTGGCTTCCCAGGGTCCCCGTTGTAGTAACTGTGTCACTGTCCTTTAGGAGGTGTCTGGAGATACTGGAACAAATGAACGAGGATGACAAGGAGAAACTGCAAACAGAACTGAAGGAACTCGCACTGGAAGAAGAGCAGCTGATTCAGGAGCTGGAGGACGTTGAGAAGAACCGCAGGATCGTGGCTGAAGACTTCGAGAGAGTCAGGGCGGAGGCAGAGCGGCTGGAGCAGGAAGAAGCCCAGTGAGTGACCTACAATGGCAGTTTATGGCAAGGATTTTAGGTAACCAATAAGTGAGATTATAATGTGGAGAAACCTGTAAATAATGTCCTAAAGCAAGCGACCCATTCTTTGCAAAATTGAAGTTGGCTGGACTGAAAAAACCTAGTATACTGTGTGAGCAGTTGCTTTTCTGTAAAAGCCTGCACTTAGCATTTCTTGTCCTGCTTTTATTAAAAGGTATCAGAAAGAGTACTGTGAATTCAAGAGGCAGCAGCTGGAGCTAGACGATGAGCTGAAAAGCGTGGACAACCAAATGCGCTACGCCCAAATGCAACTGGATAAACTAAAGAAAACCAACGTGTTCAATGCAACCTTTCACATCTGGTAACGCAGAGACTGGAATATTGCCTTGGTTTGCCAAGAATCTGCAGCGCAGGGCTGTTTGAGTCGCACTGCCTCTGACAGGAAAGGGGCTCGTTAAGTCACAGTGACCCCACAACAAAGCAGCTGGTCACAGCTGCCAGCAGTGTCAGCCCAGAGCGGTTTGCAGTGCTGCACAGGTGTCGGAGCAGACTGGAATGGCTCGTTTGCTAATGCTGATGCTGAGCCGGGACCTATGGTGCTAGGCAAGGGTAATGCTCCGAAATCAGGCTTTACAGAGCAGGTAGCTGGGGGGGGTGGGCGGGTGGTTGGTTTTGGGGTTTGGTTTGGGCTTCTTTTTAATGATCTCTTGGTGTTTATATATGCTCTTTAACCAGAGCCTCCACGCCCTCCTTTGCTTGGTTAGCAGTGTGCGTCCTGTACCTGTCAGCATGTGGCCCTGGTTTGGTTAGCATGCTCGAGGCTGTTCCTGCCCCACTGCGCGGATTTACAGTTCCTCTTATCGCAGGCACAGCGGTCAGTTTGGCACAATAAACAACTTCAGACTTGGCCGCCTCCCCAGCGTTCCTGTAGAATGGAATGAGATCAACGCTGCCTGGGGGCAGACTGTGCTGTTGCTACATGCCCTTGCTAACAAAATGGGCCTGAAGTTTCAAAGGTACGTGCAACATGATACACACTTCACTTATGGCTCCGATAAAGACAGTTAGACTCAGCTGCCTGTGGATCGCGTCTCCTTTCAGATACCGTCTCGTACCGTATGGCAACCACTCATACTTGGAGTCCCTCACGGACAAATCAAAGGTAAGAGGTCCTGCACGCATCGGAGAGCATTGACCTTGAATGCCACAGAGCCCTGGTCACGCTGGGGGACACAGAAGACAAACTCAGCTCTCTCTGAATTTATGGTACGGGAAAGCTAGCTGCCCCAGCTTCTCCAACAGAACAGCATCTCGCTCCCTATCCTGCATCAGGCCCCTGATTCTGCCACCCAGTAGCATTAAAAGCATCAGGACTCGAACTATACACTGCAGCTGGCCCAAGGAGGGTGGCAGGATGTGGGATGATCGTTCGTGACTAGGAACCTGAGCCTGCATGCAGTAGGCACCTGCCACAAAACAAATCACAGTTACGTGCCACAAAACATTTCTAAGCATCTTACAACAAAGCTAAGTCTTGCACAAGAGCTGCAATGGTCATACCTAAACTAGAGTGCTCGGGAGCCTGAAACGAATCTCTCTTCCAGGAGCTCCCCCTGTACTGCTCTGGGGGCCTGCGGTTCTTCTGGGACAACAAGTTTGACCATGCAATGGTGGCTTTCCTGGACTGCGTGCAGCAATTCAAAGAGGAGGTGGAAAAAGGCGAAACTCGGTTTTGTTTGCCTTACAGGTGAGCGTTGCGATGTAACGTGTCCCATGACCACCTGGTGTGCTGCGTCGCACAGCACTGACTGACCTCTGGGCCAGCCTACGGCACCACGCGCTCCTTCACTCCTGCCTTTCTGGAATTGCCCAGCGTTCTTTATGATGTGCAGGACTTAGCACATTTGCTCTTAGGTTAATCGAAATTTAAAGCTAGTTCCTCAGGTGAAGACCTGAGGCTTGCTAGATTTCCTTTAAAACCAGTATTCTGACACAGAATAATATGAATGTCAGATCTAGAGTTTAGTACCTGACACTGTATTGAGATGAAATGCTTGCAGTAGTAACACTAATAAGACTTTGTGTGTGATGCAGGATGGACGTGGAGAAAGGAAAGATTGAAGATACAGGTGGCAGTGGTGGCTCTTACTCTATTAAAACACAGTTTAACTCTGAGGAGCAATGGACAAAAGCACTAAAATTCATGTTAACTAACCTGAAGTGGGGTCTTGCCTGGGTCTCATCCCAATTCTACAACAAGTAACCATGTAACGAACTCGTCCTGGCAGCTGCAGAGGGGCCGCGTTTCGTTGGAGAAAGTCAAGATGTCTCTTAATATTAACCAGTACAAAATGTTTACAATACCAAAAATCCACAAGACACTTTATTTAAAATACCATTATTACAAGTAGTATATAGAAAAGCAATATGTAAAGTTATATCATTGAGCTGAACAGAATAAAAACAGTTACTAGATGGTGAACTGGTACTTTCGGGGTTTATAGATATGCATATAAAGGACTGTCAAACTTCAAAACACCAGTGAGTTTGATGCTACCATTACAGTTTAACACAGATTAGAAAACCAAAATGTTACAAACGCAGGGAATAACGCGGAAGAACTCACAGAAGCTCTGCTTAGTCATTAAAGAGTAAATACAGTTTGAAATAACATATTTTGTGAGTCCTGTCAGCACTTCTTTGTGCCACTGAACGTAACAAGGCTTGATACTGTTTAAAATACTGTCAGCTATGATGACATGAGCCATTTGTAATGCTTCCTGCGGTCTGTTCCTGCACAGAGGTGCCCTGAGTAAATAACAAAACACTGCTCTACACACAGAGTGCTTTCACCTACCGTAGGCCGGGTACAGCTTGAACAGCCCCGGGCACTTACGTGCATGTGCTGAGTAGGCACCTGCTGCCGCGACAGTTGCATCACTTTCAAAGCTGGTGGGGTTCTGTCCTTTTGACAAGCCTGGTCAGCTAGCTGGCTCTCTTCGGCTACGAGCACGTGGGCTCTGAGCACTGGCAAAGAGGGAACGCAGTACCAAGCAGCCTGCCTGAGACAATATGGAACAGCAGCAGGTGGAGAAAGAAAGTACAGCCCTGTTCGTAAGGACTGGGCGTGCAAGCTGCTCCTAGCAATGCAGACTGCCAAGCAGAACACCGCTGCCTTCACGCCTTTTCAAAACACGCCTAATTCTTAAGAGCTTTCTCTTTATTCAAAGGAAACTTAGAAGATGTAGCTCTTACAATAAAGCTTTTGGTGCTGAAAGAGGTATTTCTAAATGCTACTTCGCTCCTGTACTGGCGCATTGCCTGAAAGGAAGAGCTTTTCTAACTAACACGGAACACACGAAATGTTACAGAACACCTGGTGTTCAAAACCAAAAGTAAAGCCAAATTGCACTAGGTGCCTGGTGCAGCAGCACGGAAGATGGACTGTTACCAGCAGCCTGCCGGTTTGCTGCCGACGCGCTAGCGACCGGCAGGAGAAGGTGGTTTACTTAAGAGGCACGATTCTGTTCTCTGGAGTTTTTGTTCTGCTGTTCCTGTAGTGCTGCTTTGGAGTGGTGCTGCCCACGATGTGTTTCAGTACCGCGTAAGAAAATTCCATGATACTTTGTGAAGTAATGCAGGTGATACTGTTTAAATCCTCCACAACCTTAAAAAAAAAAGAGATACTTACAGTGTCTAAGAGACATCAGTGTACAAGCATACTTCCTAACCCTCCAACTCCACTGAGAATGGTGGTGCTCCCTGGGCGTACGCTGGGGGCTCTTTGACAGAAGGTGAAGCCTCATGGTATGGTTTCTTGCTGGCTTGCATGTTCCGTGTGGGTTTTTTTGTTTTGTGGGTTTTTTTTTTAATTTCATTGCTTCTACTAAAGAAGTGAAATGAAAAAGCTACTGTCCATAATGGGCTGTTTGTTACAGTATTCAGTAGCAGTCTGGGCAGAATGCTGTCCAGGCGATTGCTTCTCCACCTGTCAATGAAACAGTGTCTGGGGGTTCGTCCGGGCTGTGAAGAAGCTGAAGGACGAGGACAAGCTCACGCTAGCACAAGCACAAGCCTTCCTGTGGAACTGCCCTGGACCCCCATAACACCATTACAGAGCTACACGCGCTTCCTGCTGAAAAGCCTGAAAGACATCCCCTCCCTCACGCTACTCCCAGTAGAGTCTACCAGTCTCCTTGCTGTGCTTAAACGTATAAACAACCTTCACACCTCTTTCACATAGAGCTCATGTGTTTAGAGGCGATGGTACCTGCTTCCAGTGCCCAGGGTTTAGTATGAACACACTTGTGCTGATGATTCCAACAGCCAAGAGCATGAAATCTTCCTTTACTGTCAAAAACTTTGCTCTGCAGAAGTAAAAGCATCTTCTGGTGTAAAATGATGCTATTGTACAGTCCAAAACCACCTACTTCTGTAATTGCCATACAGCCTACGGACACGTTAGCTTCTTCAGTCTTTCAGTCCAAATAAAGCCTGATACTGTATTTCAGGATTTCACAGTCCTGAAGCTGGACTTTCACAATTAAGTTAAACACTCTCCCAGCTTGCCCCTAAAGCAAACGTGGTGAAGCACATCGCTTTGAACTGGTATATTAAAAGATCAATAAACAACACTGAAAGCCTCCCAAATGAAAATTTTTTAAAACATCCCCAAAAAATGGCATCATGTGAATTATGCTATGTTACTTTTAGGGTTTTAATTTCAAACAGTTATTTTAAGCAATAGTCACCTAAGCTACTTACACCTGCAGTTTGCTTGGTGTCGAATTTTCGATGGCAATCTTCAGCAAAGTGTCGTAGATGGTATCTCTTGTAAGATAGGAGAAGTCCAGGAGCTGCACGCACATCTGGTGTAATGGTTTTGCAGGAAACAAGCAGCCGTTATGTCCTAGCACGGAGATCAGAGGTAATCAGCCATGTTTTGAGTCATTAAACCGGATTAGAAAGAAGTGTTAGTTCCTGTAAGCGAGGGACAGAGATTTCTGATGGCAACTGCCCTTTGTTTCTGAATGTCACAGGCTTTCTCAATCTCAGTATAATTTCACTCATTTTGAAATACAGGTTGTCATACCTGGGCAAAGAAAATGATAAGGCACTGTAGAAAATCTGGCCTTACACTAGGTTTTGGGGGTTTTAAACTCTTTTACTGAATGAGTCACGACTGGCTGTCCAACAACATTCATCGGGTTCCACTAAAGACAAGGTTCTTCTCTGAAAAGTAAAGCCCTGGAAATCTGGAAAGTTTCATGTGCCTTCATGTGTGCAACAATCTGTAATATGAGGCATTTTGGTTCACATCAGCAATAGCTCCATTCCGGTCCTAAAAAAAATTCTTTCCCATTCTCTCCTATTAATACTCTTACCTAAAACCTCTAGAAGCAATTCCACATAAGCCAAAGGAGACGACACGTTGATCTGGAAGTGCAGAGTTTTTAACACGGCAAGCTCCGACTCAAGTAATTCCTGTTTGGTGTATGAGTATTTTAAGGACTGCAGAAATTTTAAAGCTGTATCACTGTTAACTACCTGAAGAGGGGAAAAAAAAAAAAAAGACAAATTATCTTCTAGGCAATAAGGCACTTGCCAAGAACAAAGTGCTTCCTTGCTTTACTCCTCCCACTGAATTTCAGCGCAAGCCACTGCAGTGGTGACGCTGCCCACCAGCCCAGCGGCCTAACTCATCGGTTCAGCTGCCATGAGAAGCCCAGCTCGGCCCGTCTTTCCCGCAGGCTTCCTCTGCTCTGCAAACCTTCCCCAGGCGGCTGTGAACCCTCTGCAGCCACACCATTTTCAACAGCCACAGGACGAGTTTTCCCGCTGCCTGTACCTTTTTCCCCAGTACTGGAAATATCCTGAGAAGCTGTTACTTGATGAGTGACAACTAACCTGCCCTAAACGGAAGAGGTTTAGGTCTCCATTTCAGTATCCTTTACATTTCACTATCACTACTGTCTTTTAGAAAGGAAATCTGTTTTTAAGAGAGATGCTAAATAGTTTACTACACTGCTGAAAAAAAAAAACACTATAGGAGAAGGCTTAGGTGGCTTACATTGTAGTGTAAGGAAAGTTTGCTTGCAAGCTGAATGCATGACACAAGTCGCAGGACAAAGGTGTCGTAAATCCGATCTTTCGGAGAGCTCCAGCTGCGGCCTTGTCCTCGTTCACGACTTCTGACGTTCTCTCTGGAGGACTTACGGATTTGTTCTACCTGCTTGATCATAAACCTACAAAAACTACAATTGCTCAGCAAACAGTTCTCTTCTGCTAGGAAAAGGAAGAAAAGCAGTTCTGTATGTACTCAGAATATACGGACAGCTGTTAATTTGAATTAAATGAGTGCAGAGACAAAGCTCTAAACACCAAAAAACCCATTATACATTGTCTGAATGAGCGGTATAGAGCACGCGCAGCATAACCATGTGAGAGAAATGAGAAACGCACTGAGCATTCAGGATATTTATTACCTTTCAAGTAACTCTACTGCCTGGTACCTTGCCAACTGGTCCACGTGCCATTTTTCAGACAAAAGGAATATAAATTCTGCAAAAAAAGCGCAGCAGTCCCTCACTTCAGTCAGCTGAAGCTAATTATGCAGCTCCTAACCGTCTCAGGAGTTAGCTGTAGCTGGGAAACTGCATCTCACCCACTATCTGCGTCTCCTTGAAGCACCCGGCCTGGTCCGGCAGCTCACTCAGGTACTGCTCGTTCTCCGTGGCCAGCTGGATCAGCGTATCCTCAATGACCGCGGGAGCCATCTCACCGAAGATGGGGCCTGGGTCACGGCACCGGGATGCGGCTGGCACCTGGGACCCCATCAAGCTGTTCAGCCCAGAGGCCCGAAGGACGGCAATCGCCTCAGCGGAGCCTGGCAGGAAAGGCCCGAGAGCCCCCACCACGGCCGTGCTGGGCCTCGGGGCCTGAGAGGCACCACCGGGAAGCCGCAGCCCCTCAGTGACGAGGGTGACGCCGTCAGGAAGGAGCCCGCCCGCTGCCAACGCAGGCTCAGCCCCCCAGAGCCCTCCCACCACCAGGGCTCTCAAGGAGGAGCGCACCCCACCCCGGCACCTCCCTGGTCACGGGGCCCCGCCCCGCCAATCAGAGCGCGCCTTCCGCGCGGCCGGCCACGTGCCGGGCCTCAGCCAACCACACGACGCTTCGCTCCCTCTGCGCCTGCGCGTAGCCCGTCGACGTCATCCGCCCTCTTCCCATTGGCCGGCCTCGCTGCCGGATGAGACGTTGCCGCGCCGTGCGGAAGCAGTGGCGGGGAAGATGGCGGCGCCGCGGGAGCCGGGCGGGGAGGCGGCGTTCGCGCGGCGGATCGACCCGGCGCGGGAGCCGGGGCTCAGCCCCGAGCAGCGGCTGCTGATGGCGCAGGTGGAGCGCGCCCAGCGGCACCGCGCTCTGCAGCGGCGGCTCCGCGGCCGCAACGCGCTGCTGGCGCTCGGCATCGGTGCGGTGGCGCTCGGTATCTGTATCCTGCGGGCCGCGGGCGGGGGGGTGGCGGGGCGGGGGGGGCACGGCGCGGCCGCCGCTTTCCTTAACGCCGCCCGCAGACGGGTACACCTTCTACTCGGTGTCGCAGGAGGGGTTCCTGGACGAGCTGGAGCAGGAGGTGGAGGCGGCGCGGGCGCGGGCCCAGGAGCGGGCCGGGAGCGCAGCGAGCTGAGTGGGGACCCCGTGAGGGAGCTGCGGCCCCGGGGGCGGGACGGGGGAGCCGCCCCTGCGCGGTCCGGGCCTGCTCGGTGCGGCCCGGGGGGCCCGGCAGGCAGGGCCCCCCCCCCCCCTCCCCCGGCGGGCAGCCGCCTGTCTCCTGGAGAGCAGCCGGGGTCTGTGGCAGAGACCATGGCGAGGGCGGGGGTGCCCCGAGGCCCGGCCCGTTCCACAATAAAGACCCCGCCCGGAGGCTGCGTCCGCGCCTGTTGTCAGAGCAGCTGGTGCCCGGGGCCCGGCTCAGCGTCTCACCCCCACTCGGGCATTTTCTGTTCTGCTCTTCGTCGTGGTGCTCAGTTTGCACTCCCATCCCGAGCCAAGAGCAAGGACACATCCGCGAGCCCCTCCGGACAGACCCAGACAGACCACGCTTGTGTTTAATCCGTATTTATGAAAACATTTTCCAGAAATTGGTTCGTAACGAAGCGCACCTGCCGCTGTTGCTGGTGCACTGGCTCCGCCGGCGTGCGGGCTGAGGGAAGCTGCTTCCCGCTCCGCAGCCGGCTCGGTCTCAGGGCTCGTTCTCCCGAGGGTCGCCCTGGGGCCGCAGGCTTGGGCCCCCCGCGTTGTCCCACGCAGGGAGCAGGGCTGGAGCGGCCGCGGGGCAGAGCTGGGGCACAGCACGGAGGCCGAGGTGGGGACTGGGAGGTGGCAGGGCTGGTTCTGCGCGGGGCAGGGTGGCTGCAGGCTCAGCTCGGAGGAGAGCCATGGCAGAGTGCGGCGCCTCGCACGGGGCCTGCGGCTGGGACCGGGCTGGAGCAGCTGGGCTGGGAGGGGGCCAGGGGGGCCCGGGGAGGGAGGAGATGGGAGGACAAGCGTGGGACAGGCCTGTCCGCCCTGCCGCAGGGGCCGGGCTCCCGGCGCTGGCTGCCCCGGGGCAGCAGGCACTTGGGTGAGGTAGTTGACGGAGTCACTTCTGGCCAGCTGCCTACTGGGGGGAGAGGTGGCATGAGCTGGGGGCTGCTGGGCCCACTGCGGGGCCACCGGCAGCGGGAGCAGCCCCCTGCCCCTTACCATCCAGCCGAAGTCGTCGGCGAAGGTCACCCCCTTGCTCAGGCGCTGCTCCTGCGAGCCCGTGCTGCTGCCGCTCAGCGAGTTGCGGCGCATGATGCCTGCCGGGACAGAGCGGCCCTGAGCCGGGGCAGGGTGGGGGCGCGGAGCTGTGCCCCCGGGCAGCCCCTGCCCCGGGGGTCTCCATCCCGCAGGGACCTGGGGGTCCCTGTCCCTGACCTGCAGCCACTGCCCAGCCCGCAGGGCCTTGAGGGTCCCCGTCGTGCAGCCCCCACCCTGGGGTCCCTGTCCCGCAGCCCCCACCCAGCCCACAGGGCCTTGAGGGTCCCCATCCCGCAGCCCCCGCCCAGCCCGCAGGGGCCCGGGGGTCCCCGTCCCTGACCCACAGCCCCTGCCCAGACTGCAGGCCCTGGGTGTCCCCATCCCACAGCCCCTGCCCAGCCCCACAGGGCCTCGGGGGTCCCTGTCGTGCAGCCCCCACTCGGGTCCCTGTCGTGCAGCCCCCACTCGGGTCCCTGTCCTGCAGCCCCCACCCAGCCCACAGGGCCTCCAGGGTCCCCATCCCGCAGCCCCTGCCCAGCCTGCAGGGCCCCAGGGGACCCCATCCCTGACCCACAGCCCCTGCCCAGACTGCAGGCCCTGGGGGTCCCCATCCCGCAGCCCCCGCCCAGCCCCACAGGTCCTCGGGGGTCCCCATTGTGCAGCCCCCACCCTGGGGTCCCTGTCCCGCAGCCCCCACCCAGCCCACAGGGCCTTGAGGGTCCCCATCCTGCAGCCCCCGCCCAGCCCGCAGGGGCCCGGGGGTCCCCGTCCCTGACCCACAGCCCCTGCCCAGACTGCAGGCCCTGGGGGTCCCCATCCCGCAACCCCTGCCCAGCCCCACAGGGCCTCGAGGGTCCCCGTCGTGCAGCCCCCACCCTGGGGTCCCTGTCCTGCAGCCCCCACCCAGCCCACAGGGCCTGGAGGGTCCCCATCCCGCAGCCCCTGCCCAGCCCGCAGGGCCCCGGGGGTCCCCATCCCTGACCCACAGCCCCTGCCCAGCCTGCAGGCCCTGGGGGTCCCCATCCCGCAACCCCTGCCCAGCCCCACAGGGCCTCGGGGGTCCCCATCCCGCAGCTCCCGCCCAGCCCCACAGGGCCTCGAGGGTCGCCGTCGTGCAGCCCCCACCCTGGGGTCCCTGTCCCACAGCCCCCACCCAGCCCACAGGGCCTGGAGGGTCCCCACCCCGCAGCCCCCACCCAGCCTGCAGGCCGGGGGCAGCGGGGGCTGTCACCTGGGGGCTGTGGCAGCTCCAGGCGCTGCAGGCTGTTGCGGCGGGAGGGGTTGAAGCTGCCCTTGGAGAGGCGGCGCTGGCGGCTGGAGAGCATGGCGGCCGGCGAGACGATGCCCAGCGGCGGCTGCTTCCCCAGCCGCAGGTACAGCTCCTCGATCTCCTTCTTCTGGGCGCTCTGCAGCAGCTGCACCTCGGCTAGGTGCCTGCGGAGGAGACGGGGCCTGGCACCGGGCTCTGCGCCCGCCACGCCGGGGGCATCGGCCTCCTGCAGCCCCGCGCTGCCCTGGGCGCTCCCCGGGCCCCTCGCGCCGCGGGGCCACTCACTTGTGGCGCAGGCTCTGCAGCTCCTCCCAGATCTCCTCGTCCTCGCTCTCGCTGTCGTCGCTGCTCAGGTAGGGCAGGCTGCGGGAGTGGCTCAGCCACACCTGGCTCAGCACCGCCGGCGGCGCGGCCTCCGCGCCCTCCTCGCCGGGGCCCTCCCGGTCGCTCGCCTCCGGCACCGCCGTGCCTTCCTCGGTCAGTGCCACCGCAGCCACGCGGTCCTGCGCCGCTGCCACCGGCACCGAGTCGCTGCTCGAGCTGTCCCCAGCGTCGGGGGCTGCAGGGAGAGGGGAGCCGCTCGCTGCTGGCCCCGCGACGCGTCGCTCACCCTCGCTGCTGCCTGGCACCGGCAAGGTCGCGGCCGGGTCCTTGGTTGGCGTCACCTGGAACCGGCCCAGGATCTGGGGCTTGGCTTCTGCTGGGGAAGGGGCCAGTGGTGGGGGTCAGGGCACGTGGGGACGTCGCAGTGCCCCAGCGCAGACGCAGCCACGCGGCGCAACCTCGGCCCTTCCCCGCCTCACCTTCGTTGATGGGCGAGAGCCGGGCCTTGGGCACGCCAGGGGCTGGTGACTCCGAGACGATGAGGGGGTGGCTGGGCCTGGGGGAGCCGGGCGGCACCTGCGGGCACCCGAGCACGTCAGCCGCCCGTCCCCGGTGCCCCCCGCCCCCCTCTCCCTGCTGCTCCCGTGCCCAGGACCCACAGCCTGCTCAGCCCTCCCCACACCCCGGGGCTCCCTGTCCCCCCCCAGGGCAGCACCCGGCACCGAGCCCCACCTTGACCTACCCCGGGGAGCCACTGCCCCCCCATACTCACTGAGCTGCCCTCCAGGCTCCCCGGCGTGGACGTGCTCAGCGATGGCGGGGGACTGCCCGTGGCCTCGCTGCCTGTGGGGCACGGTGCCGGGGGAGGGAATGGCAGGGGGACGTCGGACCCCGCGGACTCCAGGGTCCCACCGCAGGCCGGGGCTGGCTTGGCCATGCTGGCGGGGTCGGGGTAGACGAAGCGCGGGGGCCCCAGGGCAAGGCTCTGCGGCCGCGGCAGCAGCGGGGGGTAGAGGTGCCCGCCCGAGCTGGCGATGGAGGAGACGGCAGGCAGCAGCGTGTGGGCCACGCTCATCACTGCCAGGGAGAAGACGTTGGCCAGGGACAGGAGGGGGGCAGTGGGGGACCAGGGCGTGCTGGTCACAGGGGGGCTGAGGGGGCTGCTGGGG
The DNA here is from genome assembly GCF_030867145.1 of Opisthocomus hoazin. Classification (NCBI taxonomy): domain Eukaryota; kingdom Metazoa; phylum Chordata; class Aves; order Opisthocomiformes; family Opisthocomidae; genus Opisthocomus; species Opisthocomus hoazin. Next base: position 2,301,463 of record NC_134439.1, on the reverse strand, counting down.
ACGGGGGACGTGGGGAGTGGCAGCGGGGACAGGAGGGCTTGGGGTAGCGCGGGTGGGACGGGTCCCCCCGGGGTGCTCGGAGGGGTCTGTGGGACCGCTGGGGATGCCGTCAGCCAGGAGGGAGCCGTCGAGACGAGGGGCCAGGTCTGCACGGAGCCTGCAGAGAGAAGCGTGTCCGGACCCCCACGAGCCCCCCGCACCCCTTGCCCCGGCAGCTCTGAACCCCGTGCTGGCGAGGGACCGGCCAAGGAGCGGCGGCTGCACAGGGACGGAGCTGCCTGGCCCGGCCAGGGCTGGTACCTGTCGGGGACCCCGGCAGCTGCGGCTGCAGCTCGCGGGCAGGGGCTGCCGGCGGCTCCGCAGCGCTGGCGAGGTCGTTCTCCGACTGGGAGCTGCTCCGCGATGGCAGGACCGGGGACTGGACCAAAAGGCTGGGACTGGCACAGCCCAGGTCTGCGGCACAGGAGTGCCCGCCGACGCTCAGCCGAGGCTGGACGTGCCCCACGGGACCCCCAGGCTCAGCCGGGGCTGTCGCCCACCCTGCACAAGGCGGGGGGGAGGACGGGCCCGTGCAGGGGCAGGGACGTACCGCTGAGCGAGGATGAGGAGGAGATGGAGCGCGAGAGCTCCTGCAGCTGCAGGTCCACCTGCCGAGGGGATGTGGCTGAGCCCAGCGTCGGGGCAGAGACCCCAGACAGACCCCCCCACCCCAGCCCCACCGCACGGGGGGACAGGAGCCAGTGGCTCTGCTGGGCAGGGGCACCATGACCCACCGAGGAGTGGGGCTGCTCCTGCCCCGGGCTGGAGGACCCTGCACCCCAGCACCCTCCCTGCCGGGCTCCCTGGGGCCGAGCAGCACCCGCAGCCACGCTCGGCACTGACGCTTTCCCCAGCGCTGCGGGAGCCGGGCTGGGCACTCACGGGGCTGCCTGCGCCGCGCTCGGCCTCAGGGCTCTCGGGCAGCTCGGCGGCACCGCGCCCGTCCTTGCGGAGCAGGGTCTCCACGCGGTGGATGATGTCCCGGATGCGGTGGACGAAGCCATCCCGCTCCGACTTGAGGATGAACTCGTTGTGGACCTGGTGGTGGCGGGGCTGCTCAGCACCCGGCACAGCCGGGCAGGCCCCTGCCCTCGCCCCCCTCCCCACATGCACCATGATGGCCGCGATTTCCTCCGGGTTGTCCCCGTCCAGGTCAAACTTGAAGGTCACCATCTTGTTGTTGTAGGTCTGCAGCTGGCACTCCACCACCCGGTCGTTCTTGTCGGAGATCTGCAGGGGACAGGGCCAGCTCAGCCCAGGGAGCGTCTGCCCACCCGCCCGGCACCCCGGCACTCACGTCGGTGATGCGCAGCCTGGACCGCGCCCGGCGCCGCAGCAGCTTCGCCGAGGCCCGCTTGGCCGGCAGCTTGGCGCTCCGCTCGCTGGCCGAGAGCCCCTCGCAGCCATCGCTCAGACCGGACGCCACGTCCGAGGGGTAGCTGCAGCGAGCACCGGCACATCAGCGCAGCCGTTCGCCGCCACCACGCTCCCCACCCGGCCCCCCACCACCTCACCTGTCCACCGGGGAGGAGAAGCCGCTGGCGGGGGGCAGGCGCTCGGCGGGCAGCTGCACCGCGATGCTCTGCGGGGAGAGGACGGCGTGAGCCGGCGCTGCAGCCGCCCCGACCCCAGCCCCGCGGGGCACCGCTCACCGTGGGGAAGCAGCGGGCAGGGCGGGCAGGCGGCGGGCTGGCGGGGAACCCCGCCGAGGAGCTGCGATGGGCCGGGTCCGGGGAGTCCAGGAAGCCGGAGGAGCTCAGGTACCCGTCCGTCTCGCCGTCGGCTGCGGAGGAGCACTCGCGTGAGCTCGGCTGGAGCCAGAGCCACCTCCCTGTCTTGCGCCCCTGGGAATCAGCGTTGGGGCTGGGTGCACGGCACGGCTGGAGCTGGGGAGGGGGTGGGGAGGGACCCCCCTGCCTGCCTGCTTCCCGCCCCGGGTTGCCCTGCGGCCCCCCACCCCGTGCCTACGCACAGGTGGCTGAGGAGTAGCTGGTGTGCTGGTAGGTGAAGTGCTGGTGCTGGTCCGCCTCTGGCTCCTCGGGCTCCGGCGGGAAGGTGCTGCCGAAGACGGAGTCCACGGAGCCGGGTGTGGCCGGGGCGGGCACGGGGGTGCCAGGCGGCAGCGGGGACTTGAGCTCCTCCAGCAGCCGCAGGACACCCGCCGGCTGCTCTGGCTCTGCAGGCGATGGCACGTCCTGGGCACGCTTCAGCTTCTCTCGCTTGCGCTTGATGGCGACCACGCGGTCCCGCACCGCCTTGGCCACCAGCTTGTAGTCGGCCTCGCAGATGAAGCCCAGGACCACCTGCATGGGGAGGGGTCTCGTCACGTCGGGGCACAGCGACCCTGAGGCACCCAGGGTCCCTCCATCCCTGCACCCACCATCTCCTGGGCCACCTCCTCTGCCACGTCCTTGTAGAGCTCGAAGAGGAACTCGATGGCGTTGTTGTCCTTGTACTTGCCGTGCAGCTTCTTCGTGTCATCCATGCGCAGCCAGAGCTTGAGCCCAGACTTGACACCGTCATCCTCCTCAGCCAGCTCCACGTGCACCCCCGTGTCCTCCTGGAAGAAGGAGTGCTCCAGGAGGTCCTGGATGGTGTACCTGCAGGGAGCACAGCTCAGCGCGGGGACAGGGACAGGGACAGGGAGGGGCTCTGCCGCCCAGGCCCCCACATCCCCTCACCGCTCGTTCTTGTCCATGCGGATGCAGCCCTCGATGATCTCCTTCAGCTCTGGAACCTTCACCTTGTAGAAGCTGCTGGGCTTCAAGCCCTGGGGTCAACGGGTGTCAGTGCCTCCTCTGCCAGACGCTGCCGCAGCGCCGGCTTTCCAGGGCCCGGGGCTGGACCCAGGCTCTGCGGGGCCGCCGGATGCTCCCCGGGCAGCCACAGCCCCGCAGCCCCCGGGCACAGCCCCGCTGGCAGCGGGGGACGTGTGGGGACAGAGGTCCCAGCCCAGGGCCCCACTGGCCTGGCCGCAGCTGGACCACACGCGCCGGCATGGGCAGCCGAGGCCGGGAAGCCCCGGGGCTCCAGGCTTCCACCACGGCAGGCAGGGGCTGGCGGGAGCCGGCCGGGCCCGGCTGGGGCGGCTGCGGTGCCCCGGGCAGGGTGCCCGCGTCGACCCGCTCCCGTTCCACCCCATTAACACGCTGCCAGCGCCTGGCGTGGGACGAGGGACGCGGGGGGGGGGGCCTGGCAAGCTGTAGCCCCCTGCCCTCCGCGGGCCCCATGCCCTGGCACGGCACCCGCTCGCCGCCTCGGCTATTTTCAGACACTTGCAGAACCTGCACGGTGACACATTTCGGGGAGCAGAGAGGCCCCACAGCTCCATCCCTCAGCCCCCTCGCCCCCTCCCACGCCCACGGCTCCAGCCCGCGGCGCTGCCCCAGCCCGGGGCTGCTCACCGAGGTGACCTTGCGGTAGATCTGGGCAGCGTTCTGGCACTCGGAGTAGGGGTACTCCGAGGTGGCCATCTCCAGCATGCACATCCCGAAGGCGTAGACGTCCACTGCCTCGTCGTACTTCTCCTCGTACATCTCTGGTGCCATGAACTCGGGGGTGCCTGGGGCCACAGCGGGGCTCAGCACCCCCAGGGCACCCACCCACCCGCCCACAGCCGCCGCAGGACCCACCTATGACGCTCTTGGCGAAGGAGGCTCGCTTGAGCGTGGCCAGACCCAGGTCCCCGATCTTGACCGAGCCGGTGGGGCCGGTGATAAAGATGTTGTCGCACTTGAGGTCACGGTGGATGATGGGGGGCGAGCGGGTGTGCAGGAAATGCAGCCCTTTGAGGATCTGCCGGCTCCAGCGTTGCAGCACCTTCAGCTTCATCTCCTTGAACCGCTTCAGATAGCTGCCAGGGCACCCACGGGGCTTGGACCCACGGGGCTCGGACCCAGCCCACCCTTCTCCCACCGCACCCATCTGGACACGAGTGCCCATGTGGGGCAAGCAGCAAAAACGTCTTGGAGTCAGGGGCTCCCAGTCCCCTTCCAGCTGGGCTCCGCAGAGGCAGCGCGGAAAACGCAGCCCAGGAGGAGCTGAGCTCCTTGAGATGCCGGCACCCGGAGGCAGCCAGGGCGAGCAGCCGGTGCTGCCGCCCCACTCAGCACCGGGGTGCCCGGGCCACACCATCCCCACGCAGGGCGGTGACACTGAGGATCCGGGGCTCCAAACACCCAGCAGCGACCCCCGATTTCTGTCTCCAGCTCCCAGCCCTGCCCTGTCATCCGCCCGGATCCCACCCGAGCCCACCACAGCCCGTCATCTCCACCCAAACACCCACGTGAAGTGCCCAGACGGGGGGTGCAGACCTGTCCCTTGCCTCCCCATCACCACGGGGACCCCATCCCCTCCCCTGTGCACTTCAACCGGGTGGTCCCTGCTCACGTTTTCAGGGTGCCGGACGTCATGAGCTCGGTGACCAGCACGATGCAGATCTGGCCTTTGACAGACGACTTCCAGGAGTCATAGAAGCGGACGATGTTGGGATGCTGCAGCCCCTTCAGCATCTCCACCTCCTCGCTGAACCGCTGCCGCTCCGTCTTCGACAGCTTCCGCGTCTGCGGGAGCCAGTGGGGAGGTGAGGGGGGCACATGGGGTCCCCAGCAAGCACAGGGGGATGCCCTGGCTTACCAGAGACCCTCACGTCCTCGTCCCCGCTCCCTAAGTACGAGGCAGCAGGGGCTGCTGTGGCCCCAGCGCAGAGCCGGGGTCAGACGTGCTGTCCCCCTGCACAGGGTCTCACGCCCGGCTGGGGCCGTCCCAGAGCATGGTCTCATCCCACCCAGCCAGCCCCCACTCCCCAGCCCTCCGTGGTGCTGCTCTGCGTGGAGCTGTGCTCCCCTGGTTTGGGGAGCAGGGCTCAAAGTCTCCCACGACAGAGACTGCATCGAGAAGCCCGTGTGCTTCCCTGCTGTCAAAGCTGCCCCGTGCCAGGGCCGCCCGTCCCCTCTCCCACTGCTCTTAGCCCCTAGGCAGTGCCCACCACCCCACCACAGGACAGGGATCCCGGCTGGCAGCCACCCATCGAGAGGACGCACGGGGCTCTGCAGCAGCCCCGGCCGGACAGCGTGCACGGGGCAGACCCGACGGTCACAGCCCCTCTGCCCCTGGACATCACCACCAGCTCCAGCACCAGGCACCGGCGTGGCAGGGTGCCGGGCCAGCCTCAGTGAGGCCTTTGTTGGGGAAAGCAGGGGGGGAAGTTCCAGCCCAGGTTTTTCCATGTTCCTCCTGCTCGAGTTAATTAAAGTGGAAACCGAAGCCGAGGGCTGACACAAGCACTGAACAGAGCCAGGGCTGGGGCCAGGGGGGAGGACGCAGACCCCTTGCCCTGGAGGGACATGGCCCCACAGTGCAGGACGCGGGGAGCCAGCCGGCCAGACCCAGCAGGAGCCGAGTCCTGCCCCGAGCCCGGGCAGCTGCGAGCACCGAGCCCCGGCAGGAGCAGGAGCAGGAGCAGGAGCAGGGAGCAGCATCCCCTGCCATGACTCCACCGTAGCCCCAGACCCCACCGGGCCCAGCCACTGCCCAGCCTGGGGGCTGCTCAGCCAGGACCCCCGTCCAGCTCCCGGGGCCGAGGAAACCGGGGCAGCTGCTGCGCTCCCGCAGCCAGGCACTGCCAGAGCCATGCTCAGCTCCTTGGCCAGCGGCCACCATCCATCAGCCCAGGCAGCTTTCGTAATATTTTCATTGCATCACAGCCGGCCCCACGGCCGGGCTGGAGCTGCTCCATAATCCCCTCTGCTTTTAACACTCGCTCAGGGACCCAGCTCAGCCCAGATGAGAACCTGAGCCCGGCTGCAGCAGGATGAATGGGACCTTTCATGCCCGAGGAGAAAAACAGCAACCAAAGCCCCTGCGCAGCCCAGCGGCACGCCGGCCGCCCTGCCCAGCACCACGGCTGCCCTCGGACCCCCCGGGCCCCACACTCCCACCAAGAAGTCCGGAGGCTTCACTGCGCCCCAAACCCGCAAGGGCACAAGGGAAGCAACCGGGGCTACCAACAGGGGCAGGGAGGGAGCCGCAGGCGGCCGTGGCTCTCCCAGCTTGGCGAGAGGGGGCCTGCTTGGAGCCATCGGGCCAGCGTGGCCCCTGCCATGCCACCCCCAACCCCAGGCAGAACCCTCGGCACAAGGCCACCTCTCCCAGGGTGCCTGGAGCCAGACCTGGGGGAATGAAGCTCCATTCCCCGAGCCTGTGCCAGGAGCGCTGGCAGTGGAGAGAGGAGCCCAGCCCGGCCGGAGGAGCTGCTCACCCAGGGACTGGGCACCGGCGAAGGCGGGTGGCCAGCCGAGCCCGCCACCCTGCACAGCACACAGGGACACTGTGTCCCCTCCTAGCAGCACCTCGCGCGGGGCAGAGGAGGCCGCTGGGGACGGCAGTGTGGGGCTGGGTGAGGAGCTGCGTGGCTGCGGTCCAGCCCCAGCCTGTGAGCCAGGAGCTGGCTGCCGGGGAGCCCGGCGCGGCCAACAGCGGGAGCCGAGGCCAGCGCAGGAGGAGGGAGGGCCAGGCTCGGTGGCCAAGGACAGCTCTCACCTCTGCGGCTGGAGGCTCTCCCCAGCACGGGGAAGCGTCAGGGCAGCGTGCAGCCCTCGCAGGGCTCCCCTGCCGCCACCGCCCTCGCAGAGCCCCGGCCCTGCAATGCCCCAGGCAGGGGGTCCCTAATGTGCGGGGCTGACAGTCGTGCCCAGAGAGGGGGGCACTCATGCACTGGAGGGACCTCCACAGCAACAGCATGGCGGGGCACAGAGCAGGCACTGGAGACCCCCCAGTGCCTTCCCTCCGGCCATGGCCACAGCCACTTCGGCCGCGGGGAGGTCCCGAACCCCGTGGCCGAGGAACTGGCACCACGGCAGCATCGCGTACCCGCGCCCCACCGCTGCTCCCCGTGGGTCTGCACCCCACTGCTTGGCCACGATCACCTTCCCAAGCCCGCAGGGCGCCCGCCGAGCAAACACCCCCCGTCCCCTCCATCCCCTCCCGGACAGGCAAAGCTCCCAGCCCCGTGCGGGGCTGAGCCGGGGCGCTGGCCCGGGGCCTCAGCAGGCTCAGTCGCAACACGCTTCTCAACCACAGCCAGGCTGGGCTGGGCATGCGATGGGCAAGGTTTGAGAAGACGCAGGAACTTGGGAAGGAAGGTGCCCACGGCCCCGGGGCAGCCGGCCAAGGTCGCCTGCCCGACCCGGGCAGGGAGCGGGGGGAGGCACCGCAACGCCCACTGCGCACAGGGACCCTGAGGGGACCCACAGGAAAACCGCTCACGGCCAGGTATTTACAGCCCGATCCCGCTCCGGGCCCCTGGTTTCCTCCCTGCTTCCTCCTTCCCCACCGCCCCGCAGCACCTACCAACAGGAATAGCCCCCGGTCTAAAGCTGGAAAGCACAAACAGATCTCGGCAGGGCTGCGGGACGCAGGCAGGAGGCAAGGACAGACGCCGCGTTCAGGACTGCGGGGCAGTGGCACGGGGGGACGGGGACAGGCAGGTCCCAGAAGGGTCCCACAGGAAGGCAGGGGAGAGGCAGAAACGGCCTCCAGGTCGCCAGGCACCAAAGAGGGAAGGGTAGGGTGAGGACGAGATGGGGAGCTCGGATTTGGGATCAGGAGCCATCACAGCAGCTGGACGAGGCTCTCCAGACCAGAACAGGTCAGGGCTGAGGTTAGGCATTCATTTAGAACTGAAAGGCAATAAAAGGAGAACTGTGAGCGACACAGGACAAAGCTATTTTTAAAAGGGCAGAACCACAACCATTTTTATTCGTGGTTCCAAATCCCGTATTTGTGTCACAGTGTCTGATTGTTTGCATGATTGCTGAAAAAAACAAACTTTTCTAAGTCTGCTTCTGTGCTTTCAGCCCCTCGTGGGACGTGGATCTTAGGACAAGGGACATTGGATAAAGAGCACCCAGCGGGATGGGGCTGGGTGGGGAAGAGCGAGGGCTGGGAGGGAGCGGTGGGGACAGCAGCGGGGCCGGAGCTGCCCGTGCCGGCCGGCGCTCGAGGGGCTCAGCTGCAGCCGGGCTGCGCTCCCCCGGGAGGGTGACGGCAGGCGGCAGAGGGGAACCGGGGCTGCCAGGTCTCCCAGACACTGCAGGATGCTCAGGCAGGGTCCCCGGCAGGAGCTCGGTCTCCCCGCACACGTCCCCCACCAGCTCCCCATGGGCCAAGCGAGCGGCTCCCGTGGCCCCAGCCCACGCCGGCCCCGCAGGCTGGCAGGGCAGGGCTCTGCCTGCTGGACTTGGGGCACGGGAGCGTTTTCCCCTCATCCCCCCAGCAGCCACCTCGCAAGACACCGGCACGGCTGTGCGCAGCCGCACGCATGCCCTGCCCGCACCGCTGCCAGTCCACGGCCAGCTCTGCCAAACAGAGCCCACGCGCACGCAGCCCTGCCCCGGGCCGCAGGATGGGCACCGGGGGCCACATCCAGCCCCAGCGCAGACACAGGAGCTGCTCCGACACAGCGGGGTGGGGTCGGGGGCCCCGCAGCCCGGCCTGGGGACACACACGAGGGCAGAGAGCCAGCTGTGCCACCAGCCCCGCCACACACACCAGCTGCCAGCGCAGGGGAGCTGGGGCACATCTGCAGCGAGGGGCTGAGCGCCGCAGGGAGGGACACAGAGCCAGCCGGGCGGGAAGCGCCGAGCACAGCTGCCTCAGCCAGAGCAGGTCCTGGGCTCGCCGAGGAGAGCCGTGCCCTGCCAGCAGCAGGCTGGTGCTTCCCCACCGCCCAAGGGGACGCGGGACAAAGGGAGCTGGGGAGCGCTCGGACGGAGCCGCGGGGCCGTGCGAGGGAGCGCTGAGCTGGCTCTCGGCAGCCAGCTGCATCAATTGCGCAACCCACGAAGGCAGGCGCAGTCCCAAGACCTCACCTTCCTCGCTAAGAGGCCACATCGGCCCCTCCAGAAATCACCCACCGCTATCTCGGGATCTCTTCGTGCACTGCTGGGCTGCAGCCACCCGAAGGACGCAGCCCGGGCAGCCACACCAAGGGCTTTTGGAACAAGACACAAACTCGCAAGACACGTTTTTCTGTGTAAACAAGGACTTGGACCTTCCAGCCACTGCAGCCACCCCAGTGTCAGGAGTCTGTCGGAGGCTTCAAGCTTTGCCAAAGCCCCTCCCCAGGGGCTTCAAGGAGAAAAGGGAGCCCCACGGCACGGCTCTCCCTGTGCACCTCCATGGACAAGCCCAGGCCCCTCAAAAGCAATGAGCGGGAGGTGTTGCAGGGGCAACACCTTCACCACTGCCCTCAGCATCCCACGGTTAGCACCCTGCTGCCAGGCTTTGGGGCAGCGAAGGGGACGGAGGAGTGCAGCAGCAGAGAGGAGATGGCGCAGAGACCTGGAAAGCCACAGGTCCAGGTGCTCCCAGCAGAGAGCCCCTGGCAGCACCGCAGGAACCACACGCAGGTGCCCACGGACACCGCTTCAGCCAAGGTCAAGCAGCCAGAGCACACCAAGGTCGCTCCGTACCCCGCTCCTGACTGACGCCTGGCCCCAGGCTCGCTGCAGCCACGTGCCCCAGCGCACGCCGAGGGCTATCGGAGCAAACCTCGGAGCAGCTCCAGCGCTGGCACAGGCGCACGTGCGGCGGCTGGCACCGGGGAGGGCACCCCTGCCCTCGCCGCCCTTCCAAAGGGAAAGCTGCAGGCTGGCGGGCAGGGTGCTCAGCCCCGGCAGCTGCGCCCGCATCCACCTGCAAAACCCCGGCGCGGGGCCTGGCACCGGACCATGGCTGCCCCGGGGTGCTCCATAGCGCAGGCAGCGGGAAGGCGAACGGAAAACAGCACGTGACGGGCAGGAGGGCCGGGAGCAGCAGCGTTCAGCCGGGAGCCTGGGCCTGGGCCAGGAGCCCCGTGCGGTGCTGAGGCAGCGGCAGAGACGGGCGCAGCACAGGGCATCGAGGGGAGCCCCTGCAGACGGGGGCCGACGTGCCTGGCAGACACGGGGCATCGGGTCCCTGCGCTCGCTGGGACGGGCTCCAGCCCCGGGGAGATGCCCCGCGGTCCCGGCACGGCAGCCCGGGCGGGCAGCGGCGGGCAGAGGGGCTCGGGGCCGGGGGGGCTGCCCACTCCAGAGAAACCGGGCAGAGAAGGGTCTAGCCGCCCCCGCCGACGCCCCCTCCCCCGGGGCGGGGGTCTGCGGGGGCGGGCAGGGTGCGGGCAGACGCGGGCAGGGGCAGAGGCGCGGGCGGCCGTACCTGCAGCTCGCACCAGGCCACCTCCACGGTGGTCTCCGTGTCCAGCCCCTTGTAGACGGTCTTGAAGGAGCCGCGGCCGATCTCGATGTCGAACTTGAGGAACCGGCCGTCGGGGGAGGTGGCGACCGCGCGCGTCTCCACCTCCTCGCTCTCCGTCTCCTCCGGCTCCCGGCGCCCGCCCGCGCCCGCCGGCGGGGACCCCCCGCGCCCCCCGCCCGCCGCCGGGTACCCCAGCAGCTCCAGCTCGGCCGAGCTCCGCCGGTTGAAGCGGGAGGAGGCGCGGCGGGAGTCGCGCCCCGAGGGCCGCCGGCTGCGGTGCGGGGCCCGCCCGGGGAGCCCCGGCCCCGGCTCCGGCCCCGGCTCCGGCTCCGGCTCCGGCCCCGGCGGGGAGCCGCCGCCCGCCCGCTCCGCCTCGGGCTGGGACATGGCTCCGGCGGGCTCGGCCGCCAGCATCGGCTGCGCCCGGCCCGGCCCGGGGCGGCCGCTCCCGAGCAGCTTCGCACCCGGTGCGGCCGCGGCCCCGCAGCCAGGAGCGACCGCCGAGCCCCGGCCCGGGCACCGGCCCCGGCCCCGCCCGGCGGCCCCGCCCCCGCCCCGCCCCCGCGCGGCCACCGCCCCCCGCCCCGCTGCGCCACCGGCCCCGCCACCGGCCCCACCACCGGGCACCGGCCCCGGCCCCGCCACCGGCCCCGGGACGGGCGGCCAGCACTGCGGCAGCAGACGCGGGCTGCGCGCAGCGGGCGAGCCCCGCACCCCGGCCCCGCCCCCCCCCGCTGCCCCGCTCCCACCCGAGCCCCGGGGCCGCGCTGCCCGGGGCTCCGAGCCTCGCCGAGCCTCCCCGCAGGGCAGGGCAGGGCAGCCCCCTCCCCCGGGCTCCGGGGCCGCTGCGGCTGAACCCCCCGGTTCTGACCTTTCCCCCGAGCTCCCGAGCCGCCCCGGGACCCCCGTCCCGTTCCCGGGCTGCGGGCCCAGCCCCGCACCGCTCCTCCCCGGGCTCACCCGGGGCCCGAAATGCTGGAGCCGGGGTCGTGCGAGTGGGGAGCCGCGAAGGCGCGAGCCGAGACCCCGCAGCAGAGCCCGCGGCCCCCCCGGGCGCGGCGCGGAGGTTCTGCTGCCCGGTGGGGCCGTTCGCACGAACACGACCCAAGCGCGGCCGGCGCCGACTTCTTTTCGCTAAGGTCAGGTTGTTTCTGCTCAACGATACCGGAAACTTAAAGCAGAGGACGGACACGGGAGCGCAGCCACGTCCTCCCCTCGCGCTAACCGGGTGCAAGCCGGGCGACCCGGGGGCTGCAGCCCCACGAGCCCCCCTGCCCGGCGCGAGGAGGGAGAAGCATCGGAAGAAATGTTTGTTCGACAGAAGCCCTGGCCAGGCTGAGTGTCACGGTGCCCGTCCCCGGCACAGGCTCTGCGCGACCCCGCTCGTCCAGCCCCGCTCTCCAGCTCGCCGGAGGAGCCAGTGCCACCTCCCCGGGAAGGGCTTTGGCCGACATCTTGCCGAGAGCGGCTCGTCTCAGCGCGGGCTGGTGAGCAGAGAGCAGCGACCACATCCTCACCCAGCCCTGCGCTGCGCGGAGCGTGCGCGGGGCTCAGGTGCGTGTTCCGTCTGAACATGAGGAGGAACTTCTTCCCTCTGAGGGTGACGGAGCCCTGGAACAGGCTGCCCAGGGAGGTTGTGGAGTCTCCTTCTCTGGAGATATTCAAGACCCGCCTGGACGGGGTCCTGTGCGGCCTGCTGTAGGTGACCCTGCTTCGGCAGGGGGGTTGGACTGGATGACCCACAGAGGTCCCTTCCAACCCCTACCATTCTGTGATTCTGTGATTCAGAGCTCTGCCTGCGGGACCGGCGGCCGCTCGGCCGCAGCACTGGGCGTCCACGGCGGCCAGAGCCAAAAGCCTGGGGCAGCTGGGCTGGCGGGTGCCGTGCTCGCGCTGGCCCTGGCATGGGAGACTCTCGTAAGATGCAACACGGTTTGGCTCAGCTCAACGGGCTTTGTTCGGACGCACCCTGCCCCGGACCTGCCCGGAACCTGCCCGCTTCTCGCCAAATCCCTTGCCAGAAAGGGGTGCACCCCTGATCCCCTCACAGCTGCATCTCATGGGATTTCCCGCTCCTGCTGGGCTCTCTCCTTGAGCACCTCAGAGGCTGCACGAAGCGAGGAGCCCACGCGGGAGCCGGGCGATCGCTGTCCCAGCCTGGGAGGGCAGGAGGAGCCGCGCGAGGAGCCGTGCTCCAGGCCCCTTCGGCCTCTGCCTCTCCTCCAGCGCCCATCACAGGACACGAGGCTGCAGCTTTTACTCACACAACATGTCAGGTTTTAAAACCTCCCTGCTTAAAAAGTGATTGCTTTTATTTTTACCCTGTCCTGATCACAGCTTCCAGCAGAGGTGGAGATACCGGTCCTTCCCAGCTGAACGTCCGCAGGCTGATCCGCAGGACAGGCAGCGCCTCGTCCCGCTCGGCAGCTGCCAACGCGGAGGCAAATCCGGCAGCTCAGGCAGCGGGGGGTCCTGCCGGAGCGTCGACCCCAGCACTGGCACACGCTGATGGCTTCCTCCGTTAAACTGGACAGCAGACCTGTCCTCGGAGGGAAAGGGCTCTGGGTGGGTGGGAGCGCCCACCGCCACGGGACGGGCATTGTGCTCCAGGGGCATCCAGCTCAGCTGTCCCCAGCCCGGGGAGCCCAAAGACAGAAAACTGGTCCCAGCTCCTCGCTCCCGCAGCACAGCACGGAGCAGGGCGGCTGCGGGACGGACCCAGCGTGTCTGAGATGGGGGCCCCAGGGCCACCAGCCCCGAGCTGGGCAGGGAGGACGAACCCCGCAGCTCTGAGCAGCGGCATGGCCCCCAGCCCTGCCCAGCTGACGCTGCCCGAGCCCCTGCGGGCCGGCTCCACAGCCCCCCCCCACCCCGGGGGTCCCTGCTGGGGCCCCGCACTGCCCTGGCACGGGGACACAGCCCAGGCTGGCAGGGAGCCCCAGCTCTTCAGCGAGAGACACGGAGCCGGGCGGGCATCTCGCCTGGTCCCTGCTAGGCTGGAGTGCCCTTATCGAGTGTTTTCATCGCGAAACGAGATGCCTGGGAGGATCCCAGCGGAGCAGAGGAGCGTCCCGGTCCTGGCGAGGACCCCGCAGACAGGAGAGGAAATTAGGGCTGAAGTCTGCTCCCACCGCTGCCCTCCCACACCTCCTGGTGAACAGCCTGAGCAGGTCCCCCGCCTCCCCCCGAGCACCGTCCCAGCCGAGAGCTGGGCAGGGGGGAGGCAGCTCAGGCAGGGCTGGGGGGCTCCTCCTGGCCTGGCCCGGGACACCACGCTGGAGCCAGCTTGGCCCAAAAGGAGCAGGTTCCAGCTCTGCCATCAACTGCCCATCGCAGGGCTCAGACGGTGCCCGCAGCTCCCCGGCCGTTATCAGGGTGACATTTCGGGGCTGCGGGTGCCAGCACCAGCCCTTCGCTTTGAGGAACCGCTGCAATCAGGCAGCGGAACCCATTTACCACTCGCATTTGGCTGCCAGGAAAAGAACAGGAGACTGTGTAATCGCTCTCCTCGGGATTAGATCATGAATCAAAGCCCTGCTCAGCTCCTTGCTCCAGCAAGCCCTGCCAGGAATTGTCCATTCTGATCCCGGAGCTCGAGGCGGGATCACAGAGGGGCCAAGACGGGTCCGGACGCAGGCGGCCCCGCGGATGGGGGACGTGCAGCTCCGGCTGCGAGGGACGGGGCGCCCGGCCCGGGAAGGGTCAGAGCAGGGGGGCTCTGCAGCCACCAGGGCTTGCTTCACGTTGGCCCCAGCACCCCGTGCCCGTGGAGCTCCCAGCCTCCTCCTGCCGTGCCCCTCCTCACCCCAACGCACACGAGTGCAGGGCGGAGGAGATGTCACCCAAACCTCAGCTGCAGCTCTAACCCCAGCAGATAACTCCAGAGGATTTCCTTAGCCCACAGTCACAGACGTAACCCACCTGCAAATTTGTCCCAACATATAAATTTATCAAACTGAAACAACTCTTGCTCCAAACAAGCCGCATTAAATAAAAACTCTCTCGGCGTTTCTCCTTCCCTGACCAGCGGGATCCGAGTGTGCGCGGCCTGATAGTGCCTTATCTCGGCACCAGTCCCCCGACCTCCACCTCGCCCTGGCCAGCCAGCCCTAATCTCCATGGCCAGACGTGACAACGGCCTCAGAGCGGCCACAGGCAGGAGGCAGGGGGTGCACCCCCCCCCAACCCCCCCAAACCCCACCTTCTCCACCGAGCCCCTCCGCGGGGCCAGGCTGGAAAGCACCTCTGGGTGCCGGAGCCTGAACCGTGCCCGTGACGGAACCCTGGGACTGCGCAGAGGTTTGGGTTTGGTTTGTGAACCCCCAAGGGAAGGGCTCGCCCCCCGGCAGACGGGGCGGGGGGTCCCGTGCCGCAGGCAGCGCAGCGGAGGCCGAGCAGCAGCAGGCGAGGCAGCCGCCGGACGGGCTCCAGCCACGCTCCTGCACCCACCGCTCCGCCCCGCAGCACCCGCAGCTCGCCCGGGGAGAGGCGTGCAGGGGAAAGGCACTCCCTGCCCTGAGCAGCCCAACCGCACCTCCTTCACCTCCACCCCGCAACCCCAGGGCTTCCACCGCAGAGCAGCCCCGCGAGCATCTCTGGGTGGCACAAGCCGGGCTGGCTCGGTGTCCCAACGCCGTGATCACATCACCAAGCGCTACGAAGGGCTCAACACAGATAAGCAAGTTTCAGTGGGCAACTAAAAGGCTTTGTTTTACCTGCCGGCAGGAGCCTACGTCACCACGAGCTACAAATTGCCCCGTCCCCCACAGAGGGAATGGCCAGGGAGCATCCGCTTCTCCCAGGGCAGCAGAACCAGCCAGCAACGGCTCCTCCAGCCCCACGCCCCATCCCACAGCCCCAGGCTCCATCCCACAGCCCCAGGACCCATCCCACAGCCCCACGCCCCATCCCACAGCCCCAGGCTCCATCCCACAGCCCCAGGACCCATCCCACAGCCCCACGCCCCATCCCACAGCCCCAGGACCCATCCCACAGCCCCAGGACCCATCCCACAGCCCCAGGACCCATCCCACAGCCACACGCCCCATCCCACAGCCCCACGCCCCATCCCACAGCCCCACGCCCCATCCCACAGCCCCAGGCTATCGCTGACAGCGGCTCCTCCAGCCCCAGGCTCCATCCCACAGCCCCACGCCCCATCCCACAGCCCCACGCCCCATCCTCCAGCCCCAGGACCCATCCCCTGCCCCACGGCCCCGGGCCATTGCGGCAGACCCTGCGAGCAGCTCACTGCTGCGGTGCTGCCGTAGTGCCCAGCACCCAGAGTCAGTCCTGCAAGGACCTCGCAGGCACAGCTGGATTTGACCTTTTATAACCATCTGAGAGGGTGCGGAAAAAAGAATTTTACACCGTGTCCATTCTGAAGGGGGGGACGTACTCTTCCTCCTCCTCTCATGAAGTAAGCAACTAAGTAGGAAGCTGAAAACAGAGCAGTGAATTACTGCCAGGAGTGCCTTGGAAAGAAAAAGGCTTAAGGTTTAGGCTTATCTAATGTCACATCAGCCATTTCCTAAGAAGGGAGCAAATTTAATTAAGAACACAGACCCACTCAAGGACAGCCAGGTTACATACAGCACGCGGACTCAGAACACAATGCTGAGGTCGGCATCGCATCTACGAAAAGCAAGAAACACAAACATCCTGGGCCTGGCTGCTAAAGGCTCGTTATTTGGGATCAGATGCAGACGCCATCAGGCACAGAACAGCCAGCAGAGCCACACAGCTCGCTGCAGACGCTCCCTGGCGAGATGGTGCGCGGTGGCACCGAGGCCGAGATGGCTGTGACCCCAGCGTGTCCATCCCCGAGGGCTGCTGTGTCCATCCTCTGCCCCCAGACCCGACAGCTCGGGTGGGGGCTCAGCCCAGGCCATCAGAGCAGGGCACACGAGACCACCCTGGGCTGTCCCCAAGCTGCCGTGGCACCAGCACGAGCGGGGCAGGCATGCTCGCCACGGGCTGGGCCACCCCCTTCACCCCTCACCCAAGTCATCTCAATGCTCATAGGGACGATGGTCTCCAGAAAGCATCAGAGACCACGTCAGCCCCGCGTGCCAGGGCTGGCACACGGGAATGCCTCCGCAGCACTGCTGCCACCGGCGCAGAGGAACCCCGGTCACCAGCCTCCAGCCGCAGCTCCAGAGCGATGCGCCCAGCTCGAGCCAGCACATCCTGCTGAGTTCAGGTCAACGGGCTCCGGCTGCAAAAAGGGAATTATTAAACTTCACAGCCCCACAAACTCAGCCTGGACCCTGGCATCTTGCTACGCTGAAAATCACCCACCGTCGATGAGGGCTGTCAGCAGCACTGCAGCTGAGCCCGTGCCGAGCCGCCCTCCGAGGCAGGGCAGGCAGGATGAGCTGCTCGGCACCGGCTGGGAACCAAGGGCCGAATCCTGCCGGGGAGCGGGCACCAACCGCTCCCCCGGACCCCGAGAACGACCACACCGGGTCTGACCCAGCGTCGCTCCAGCCCGGCACTCCCCGCTGCCCGCAACAGGCACTGAATGCTTGGGCGAAGAATGGGAAAGGCGAGCGTGATCCCTCCCCAGCACTGCCGTCCACCTCCCCGGTCAGCGATTAGGGATTTACCGGGTCAAAGGCTGTACCTGGTCATGCTTGCTGACAAGCTGGGTACTTTGTTATCAGCACCGAGAATCTAAAGCTGAAGCCATACCCTCTACCAGCCGCTGCTGCACAGAGCAAGACCCCTGCAAGAAACCCGTTAGCCTTCGGTGGGCTGCACGGGGAAGACAAGTGAAAGCTGCCCTGCAGCCGGGTAGTACGGGCCCGCAGGGAGGAGAGCAGCCGCGCTGCCTGCTTCCCGCTCGGGTGGGGGGCTCGGCAGGGCCAGCCCTCGCCGGGCACACTGCCCTGCTCATCTGCTGCAGCGAGGAAACACGGCTGCAGGGCAAGAATCTGGTACGCTGCCCTGTTTTGTTTCTGATGGAAAAACAGAGATAGATGAAAACACCCAGGCTGCTCTATAAATACATCTTGTTTTAATTACTTCAAATTAGTTCCTTGGGATCCACCCCCACCCCGCTGCACAGCCTGCTTTGCAGCAAGCACACATCATTCTGCCATCGAGGTCTTCTACAGCACAGCAGCGAGTTCCTCGCGCTTGCTCTCGCCCCGCTGGGCAAGGCAGCGGGGACTGCAGAGCCTGAGCACGCGGCTGGCGGGGGGACGGAGGTGCCCCCTGAGGCCAAGCTCCACCAGCCAGCTTAGAGACCAGCCCGTGGCCTCCACAGAGCGGGGACCAGCAAGAGGAGCAGTCCCGTTACTCCCCTTCAGGGTGGTCCCTCTCGGAGCTGCCTAGAGCAGCTTCAGCCTCTCACACACGACCAACAGGGAGAAAAGACAGACAGAGGATCTCTGATTACTTCTAAGCAGTCATTGTCTTTGGAAGGCTTCGCAGATTCTCCTTGCCCCAAGAAATCCCGTATGCCGCTGCCACGGCTTGAAACCAGGCCAGGAGAGAGAACCTTCACAGCGAGCACGACTTCAGCAGCCAGGGAGGAGGGGAGGGGAGAGGAGAGGAGAGGAGGGGGCTCCCATCAGAAGAACTTGACGCCTCGGCCATCGTCCAGCGTGATAATTTCAGCCTTGTGCTCTTGCTGCAAGGCTTGCAGGGCGCGGAGCAGCATAGTCTCATCTAAGCCATGGAACTCTGGGGAAGGACAGAGATTCTCATCAACAGGAAGGAAAAAAAATAAAAATTGCATCAGGAAACCAACAGGCTTGCACAGTCCAGGGATGGTGGCAGCGAAGCAGCGGGCTCTGCAGAGCACCCTTCACACTCCAGCGCCGCAACGCTACGGCAAACCCAGAGCCACCGCTACACCGACAGACCCATCCCTACATTGCTGCATCGGGAACACGGCCTGAAGGCCATCAGACAGAAGGGAACAAGTCACAGCAGTCTCGACGGCAGCACAAAAGCCAGGCATAAAACCAGAACAGCCCGCACCTCACAGCAGATGAAGAGCTCGGCACTGGGAGGCCTCTGGGGCGGGGGAAGGTTTAAAAAGCAAACAGTGATAACAAGAGGAGACATTCATGCAGCGTGGTAAAAAAGCCTTCAGAGTGGCATTTGCCAGTGGTGATTGGTGTGAGCTTGCATAAGCAATTCTAAAATGTTTAATCTATAAACTATAATCTGAGTCGGTACTCATTATGTGCTCAAATCAAGCGTGCTCTGAAAACCTTCTCCAGAACAGAACCCATGACACTACCTTCGTTCTCTGTATCATCTCCACTGGCCAACTCATACAGCGTGAACACAGAGTTGGTCAAGCCATTCTTCGACACCTGGAAACACAAAAGCAAGACAGCAAATCTCATCTGTGTGATGTCACCTCCTTGGCGCCAACTCTCGTACACCTCAGCGCGAGCGAAATGGAACGTGGCCAGCACTCGATGAGCAGAAATACCCTGGAAATGCCCCAGGGCACTGGAGGGCCAAGAAATGATGCCTAAGGAAACCAAGACGGTTCCTCTCCCTGCCCACGTGCTTCACAAGGACCCGTGCCACACGAAGGCAGCGCAGCTCTGTCCGCCCTACGGAACAGCCAGCTGCAGTGGGAGCGGACGACTGCGCATCCGCTGCTCGCACTGCGTCTTGCAGCACGTAAAATGCTGTTCACGTCTCTACGCTTCTCTGCAACAGAGAAACGGGAGAAGAAAGGTAAAAGCAGTGAGGAAGCCAGAAAACAACATTACAACGGCCTTTTTCGCAAGTCGCAGGCAACGCCGCCCCTCCTCCCGGGGACAGGAGGCCTGGTCTGCGGGTCAGGCAGCGGCTGCGTTCTCACCCACTGGTAGATGAGCCTTCCCCACTCCTCGGGTCTCCTCCACATGATCAGAAAACTGGTTTTGTTCTTGTCCAGCCATTCCAGGTTCCCTAAAACCAACAGGGAAAAGGGTCTGCATCCGAGCACGAGCCCACAGCAACGGCCGAGCCCGCAGCCTCCACGGCCCGCGCCAGACGCCGTGCCGGACGCCGCGCCCCACGCCAGCTCCCCACGCATCCCCGTGGGCGCGGAAACTGATTTCCCGCCCGAGCCCCCTCCCCGCAGCCCCGCATGGCCACGCCGGTGGCATGGGCCACGATGGGACGGGCGAGCCGCGGCCCCCGGCAGCGGGACGGAGCCAGCCCAGCGCTGGGCACCGGACGGACAGACGGACACGCACCGTTCTTGCGCAGCTCCTCCAGCACCACCTGGATGGACTCCAGCGGGAGCTTCCCTGGGCTGGGGTTAAGGAGCAGTCACCGACCGGGGTGGGGGGGCGGCAGGCGGGGCCGGGGGCCGGGAGAACCGGGGGCTCCAGGGGCTCCGGGGCAAAGGATACGCTGGAGGCGGCGGTTGGCGAAGAGCGGGCTGTCCTGGGCCTCCCGCACCGTCATGGCGGGCAGCCGGTGCCGCTGGCTGTAGGCGAGCGCCAGCGCGCACCAGGCCGAGAGCTGCTTCTGCCGCGTCTCCCCGTTGGGCTGCAGCCTGCGGGGCTCCGCTCAGCCACCGGCACCGGGCGGGGACCCGGCTCCGGGCGGGGACCCGGCCCCGCCCCGCCCCGCTCCCCCCGGCCCCGCCCAGACCCCGGCCCCGCCCCCCCGCCCCGCTCCCCGGTGCCGGTCCCGGTGCCCCCCCGCGCTCACGTGAAGAAGGGCGGGAAGCTGTACTGCCAGGGCCACGCGAAGCTCATCGCCGCCGCCGGAACCGCCGCCGCCGCCTTCCGGCCCGCCCCGCCGAGCCCCGCCCTCCCGGCCGGGCGGAGCCCCGCCCCCGCGCGGCCCCGCCCCCGCCGAGCCCCGCCCTCCCCGCCGGGCTGCGGCCCGCCCCCGTGGAGCCCCGCCCTCCCCGCCGGGCGGAGCCCCGCCCCCGAGCGGTCCCGCCCCCGTCGAACACCGCCCCACCCTCACGGAGCCCCGCCCCCTCGAAAGCCCCGCCCCTCCCGGAGCCCCGCCCCTCCCGGACGGCTGCGGCGCTGCCCGTGCCAGGTGCCCGCTGCCGGTGCCCGCTGCGTTCCCCGCAGGAGGGCTGCGGAGCCCCGGCCAGAAGCTGCCGGCGAGGCCGCGGCGGGGCGGTGCCGGCGGCGGGCACGGGCCCGGGGGCCGCGGCGGGGCGAGCGGCGGAAGGAGCAGCACCGCGTGTGGGGGGGGGGAGAAGCGTTTAATCCGCGGCCGCGGGGCCGGCGTGGGGGGGGTGGGGGGGGCCGGGCCACCGGCAGCGGGTGCCGGTGCCCGCGGGAGGGCCCGGTGGACGGGAGGCGCGGGGCAGCCCCGGCGGGCGCGGGGCCCGGCTGCGTGCCCGGGCGGCAGGGCTAGGGCTGGGCCTTGCCGTCCTTGCTGCGCCAGATGACCAGGGTGACCAGGAAGGGGATGAGGCAGATGGGCGCGATGATCATGGCCAGCAGCACGTCCTCGGGCGGGTCGAAGTAGACCTGGTGCTCCAGGGTGCAGTTGTGGAAGTAGCGGTGGTGGCTCCGGAAGATGTACTGCTCCGCCAGCGCGTTGGGGTAGCCGTAGCGCAGGTGGTCGGCCCAGCCCTCCAGGCAGGCCTGCAGCAAGCTGTAGGGCCTGGGGAGAGAGATGCAGCGTGCTGGGAGGGGACGGTGTCAAGAGGATGGGGCCAAGCTCTTTCCAGTGGTGCCCAGTGACAGGACAAGGGGCAATGGGCACAAACTGAAGCACAGGAAGTTCTGTCTGAACATGAGGAAGAACTTCTTCCCTCCGAGGGTGACGGAGCCCTGGCCCAGGCTGCCCAGGGAGGCTGTGGAGTCTCCTTCTCTGGAGATATTCAAGCCCCGCCTGGACAAGGTCCTCCACAACCTACTGTAGGTGACCCTGCTTGGGCAGGAGGGTTGGACTAGATGACCCACAGAGGTCCCTTCCAACCCCTACCATTCTGTGATTCTGTGATTCTGTGACAGGGACGTGTGGGAGCATGGGGTGGCTGCGGGACACCGGAGCTACAGACGCCTGGGTGGCCCCCAGCATCCCCCCCTGAACTGCCCGGGGCTCGCCCCGTGCCCCGCCGCCTGCCCTGCCAGAGGGGAAGGTGGCCCTGGGGCCCTCGGGCCAGGAGCTGGCGGCCACAGCACAGCCCAGGGGCTCTGCCCCCATCAGACTCTTTCCACTGCCTGGGGAGCTGCTCCGCTCCTGGGGGCCTGGGGACGGAGGGGCCGCAGGCAGTGCCCCCACCAAAGGGTCCCCACCTGCGGCGTCCCCAGCCGGGGACGGCCCCGGAGATGGGCAGAGCCCGTGCCCCCCCAGCCCTGCAGCGCTGCCCGGCAGGGCTCTCCGGCCGTCCCACCGCCCCGTACCTGCTGATGACTTTCCACTCGCACAGCTCCGACGCCGTCACGTTCCTCATGAGGTCGACGAAGAACTCCCAGCACTTCTGCGTGATGTTGGTGTATGTCTCCTCTGCAGGCGAAAGGCGCTGAGCCCGGGCAGCGCACCCCTGCCAGAGCCGTCCCTGCCTGTGGCTGCTGGCAGGGGACACCCGCCACCTGGACCCGTGCCCAGCCCAGGGGGAAGGCACGGGCACGGTGGGGGGCCAGACCCCGCAGCAGCCCCGGGGCGATGCCCGGAGCATGGCGGGAGGGCAGGCTGCTGCCGGCTGCCCCCGCTGTGGCCAGCGCCGGAGAGGGCTCCGTGGCACAGGCCGGCTGTTGGGGGGTGGACCGAGAGCACATGGCCAGGAGACAGCGGGGGTCACCCCGCGGTGCAGAGCCGGCCCCGGCCAGGGCACCGTCAGCCCCACGGCGCTGCCCAGCCCTCGCCGAGCCCCGGCACTCACCCATGAGCTGGGCCGTCCAGTTGAACACAGCCACGGGCGGGCTCGTCCTGGCGTCCTGGCTGAAGCCCTCGGCCTCGGCGCCCACCTGGCAGAGCCCGGTCCCCAGGAGCGCTGCGGAGGGGAGGGGATGGGGTCAGCCGCGGGTGCGTGCTGGGCAGGGTCCCGTGCACCAGAGCTGCCCCGGCAGAGGCTGCGTCTGCAGGAGGGAACCAGTCCCTCGGGGGCCACTGGAGCCCGTAAGGGCAGGGGCTGCGGGGAGGGGGCCCGCCAGGCTGTGGGCAGCTGCCCGAGGGCTCGGAGGGGCTGTCTGGGGACTGCAGGCCCTGGGCCGTGGGTCACAGCACGGGGCCGAGCCGCGCCCTGTGCCCATGGGGAGCCAACACGGGGGCTGCCCCATCGCCCTGGGCGCCTGCGCTGTGACCGGACAGGGCTGGGGCAGGAAAAGGAAGCGTTGGCTGCAGCGCAGCGCTGCCGGAGAGCCCCTCCGCCTGCCATCTGCCCACACCCAGCACGGCCCACCACGGGCGTGGGGCACGTCCCTCCACCGCCCTGCCAGCCGCTTGCCCACTGTCTGGCCCACCGGGACCCCACGGCCCGAGGAAACCAGCCCGCACGTCTCCCGCCCTTGGCCAAGGGCCTGTGCCACGGGGCGGCGACGCGGATCGCGTGGTGGGCTGCCCCGGTGGGCCCTCCCGGGGCTGCCCGTGGGGAGCTCCGGCACGGCTGGGCACCGGCTATGGGCTGCTCCTGGGTCGGCACAGCGGCTGCGGCGAGGGCAGCCCACCCGGTCCCGGCCTCTGTCCCCAACGGCCCCTCCAGCCCCTCTCTGCCCGGGCCGGTGCGGGGCCAGGGGTCCCGTCGCAGCCCGGGGCTCCGCGGGGGTCCCCAGCCGCTCCCGCGGGTCGGCTGCAGAAACACCGGGGACGAGCGCGGCGGGGACGCCCCGCGTAGCCCCTTGCCCGCCAGCCCCGGGCCCGCAGCTCCGGCCGCCCCAGCCGCCCCCGGGCTGCGCCGAGACCCCTGCCCCGGGCCCCCCGGCGCGGAGGGCGGCGGCGTGCGGGGCGGTGCGGGGCGATGAGCCGCGGCCC
The DNA here is from genome assembly GCF_030867145.1 of Opisthocomus hoazin. Classification (NCBI taxonomy): domain Eukaryota; kingdom Metazoa; phylum Chordata; class Aves; order Opisthocomiformes; family Opisthocomidae; genus Opisthocomus; species Opisthocomus hoazin. The sequence continues at coordinate 2,278,276 of NC_134439.1, read as the reverse complement.
CGGGGCCGCCCCCCGCGCACTTACCGCAGAGCAGCAGGAGCCGTCGGGAGCCCCGAGCCGAGCCCGGCTGCGCGCACGGTGCCATCCCGCCGCAGCCCGCCGGCTGCCGCCCGGGACGAGGATTTCAATGGAAATAACAGGAAGCGACTCCTTTCCTCTGACAGCGGCAGTTTGACTGCGGGAGACGTGTGAAAAATGAGATTTCTCCGCGCTGCCCCAGCGCGGCTCCCCCGGCGGGACCCCGGGGCCGGCCCCGCGGGCATCCCCCCGCGCCTCGCCCCGCACCCCGCTTCACGAGGCCGCTGTTTGTTTACTTGTGTATTTCTCTTTAATCCTGGCTGGGCTGGGTTGTGAAATCCCTCGTCTCCCGCGCGGAGGGCAGGCAGGGGGAGTGGACGGGGAAGCGCAGCGTCCCGGGACCGGGGGACCCACGCCCCGGCACCGCGGCTGCCGGCTCGCCGGGCACCTGCCCCGCAGCCACGGCGGCGGGGCCGGGGCAGAGACTCGCCCCGCGTTGCCGGTCTTTGGCCCCGACGCCTTCCCCCCGCACCGCCCAGCCCGGCTCCGCGTCCCCCCCGCCGAGGAACAGCCCCGCGCTCCCGCCAGGGACTGGGCTGAGGCCGGGCCAGCTCGTTTCACCTCTGGCCGGGGGCAGAGGCGAACCCGAGCCCTCCCCCCCCGCAGCCCGCCCGCGGGGCGATGCGGGGACCCCCCCGCTGCTGCGGAGGGGGACGGTGCCGGGCCCCGCGCCCCCGCGGAGCCGCAGCGGGCAGCCGCCGGGGCCCGGCGCCGGGGGCCGCGGGGTGGGAGCCCCGGTCCCGCCCGTTGCGGAGCCGCCGGCCGGGCGCGGGAGCTCCGCCAGGGAGACACCCGATGATCTCAGCGCGGCCCGGGGGCGCCGGACGGGACGGGGCGGGCCGGGGGCTGCCAGCCAAGGCCCGGGGCTCCCCCCACCCCGGGGTGCCGAGGAAGGGGCTCGGCCCATGCGGGGTCAGGACCCCGGCGCCCAGGACCCTTCTCCCAACACCCCACCCCCCCGGGCAGGCGCAGGCACCCTGAGCCCCAGGCCCAGCCTCCCCGGTGCCACGGGACCCTCTCCACCCCCGGGGACGCCCGGACCCCCGCCCCTGCTCTGCCCCGTCCCCCTCACCCCGCTCGTTTTTTCCCAGGGCTGGGAGGAGGGGGGGCTGCTGCCGGCCCCCCATGGGCGCGGGGGCAGACAGGGGGTGGGCAGCTGCCCGCTGGGGTCTGAGCCCCTTTCCGGGCTCTGCTGAGCGTGAGGGCGGCTGCGAGGGGCACAAGGCAGCTAAGCCCCACGGCCACGGCCACGGCCAGCCCGGGGGTCCGCTCGCCCAGCGTGGGGGGCCCAGCCCCCGTGCAGTTGGCGAAGTATTCGGCGTGAACTTGCAGGAAGAAGGCGTCGAGGATGGGCCCGGGCCAGGGGCAGGAGAGCAGCTGGGCCAGCAGCTGGGTGCAGCCGGAGAGCTCGCTGTAGGTGCTGCGGAGCGGGCGGCGTGAGGCCAGCCTGCCGGGACGGGGACGCGGCCCCGCCGAGGCCCCGCTCCGAGCGTGCGTTCGGCTCTGACCCACCTGCTGATTCGGTCCCAGCAGCAGCGGCTGCCCGCGGGGGTGGCCATGAGGGTGGCGTGGAAGGGGGCCCAGCAGTAGAGGGAGATCCAGTCCTGGTAGGTGTCCTGGCAGCGGGCAGCCCCCCCCAGCAGCTCCAGCGGTCCTGCACAGCACCGGCCAGACCCCGGGATGCCACCCCGCCCCCCAGCTCTCCCCACGGGACTGCTTTTGGGGGGCTGTTTGGGGTCACCCCTGAGGAACACCCCCAGCTCTGCCCAGCGTGGGCCAGGAGCCCCATTTGCTGGATGGGGGGGTGAACACGCGGCCCGGGGGGTCCCGCGCTGGGGCTGCCGGGGCTGCCTGTGGCCGCAGGGACCCCATGGGCTCAGCCAAGCCAGGGCCTGGCTCTGCTGAGCCCCAGCACAGACAGCCCGGGGTCACCAAGGTCTGGGGGGGACAGCCAGGATGGCAGGAGGGCAGCTCGACTCACCGTCCTCGTCCAGGTACAGGTGGTGACCTGGAAGCACAGACGGTGCCGTCGGTGCTGGCAGCTCCTGTGGGACCCTGCGCAGGCAGGGCCCGGTCCCCGGCGGTGCGGACGCCGCCGCCGCCAGCAGCAGAGCCTGCGGCCACGGCAGCGGGGCCAGAGCCGTGTGGGGACCACGGCACCAGGGCCTTACCTTCGTCCTCAAGGTCCCCATACTTGATGTCCCCGTGCCCTGCAGCAAGGAGACGTGGGGTGCCAGGGCTGCGCAGCCAGGGACAGCCCCAGTGCCCAGCCGGCCTGCGGGTGGTCCCAGCACACTGGAGACCCCTCCTCCCCCCAGGCAGCCCCGAGCACAGCAGAGGTCACCGGGCCGAGGGGAGGGAAGGGGAGCGGGAGGCTCCCGGTTTCTGAGCAAACACCAACCCCGGGGGCTGGGAAGCGCAGACCCTGCCCAGAGCACCCTGCGAAGGGAGGCTGGAGGGGCCGGGGGGAGCTGCCACCCAGCACAGCCGCGTCGCGATGGAGCAGAGAAACGGGCCAGGGACCCTGCGGGGCCTCGCTGCCCAGCCAGACCCCGTGCCCGACCCCCCGGCTGCCACCCCCGACCCCCACCCCGCAGCACCGGTCCCCGGGCAGCCCTCACCCCGCCGGAGCAGAGGAAGGAGCAGGCAGCCGAGCAGCCGTGCCCGCGCCCCGAGGAGCATCCTCCCACCGCCGGGACGGCTGCAGCCGGGCCAGGGCTGCACCCGGGGATTTATCCCGGTCCCTGGCCCGTCCCGGCGCTGCCCGCCCGCCGCCGAGCCAATGCCCGGGAAGGTCGGGGGGGACGCCGGGCTCCCGCCTCTCCTGACTCAGCGAAGCTCCAGAGGCACCGGCTGCGGGCCCCGGCGGGATGCGGGCCTGCGGGGGGGGGGCCGGCCCTGCTCGTCCTCACAGTCACCCCGGAGGGGCCGCCCGCCCGCCCCCCGCCGGGAAGCGGCGCCCCGGACCCCGCATCGCCCGGGGGCGCGGGGACAGCCGGAGCTGCGGGGAAGCACGAGGCCCCCGCCGGGGCAGGAGCCGTGTCCCCCCCCCCCGCTCCCCGCCGCCGGGGCCCCCGGAGCAGGAAGCCCGCCGCCAGCAGCCGCTTCCTGCCCGGCGCCGCCGCGGGAAGCCCGGGAGCCGCCCGGCCGCCGGGACCGGCCCCGCCACGCTCCCGAGTCCCCCCCGTTTGCGGCCCCGGCGGCGGCGGGAGGAGGGGGGGGAACGGGGCCGGGACGCCTCGTCGGGGCGCCGGGGGCGGGGCGCGGACGGGCGTTGTCCCGCCAAGCGGTTCCCGCGGGGGAGACGGGGCCGGGCGCACCCGAGCGTGGGCGGGCACCGGGGGCGGGCTGGGGGCACCGGGCACGGCGCCGCCGGGCGAGGCCCGTTCCCCGCAACCGGTGCGGGGGGGCTCTCCGGGCTGAAACGGCCCCGCCCCGCGGGGCTCAGCCGGGCCCAGAGCCCCCGCGCTCCGGCGGGGCGGGGCCGCGGGGCGGGGGCGTGGCCTCAGCGCGGGGGCGTGGCCTCAGCGCAGGGGCGGGGCTGTCCCCGGGCGCGGAGCAGGCGCGGCTGCGCAGGGGCGCGCGGCCTCCCCCCGGCGCGATGGCCGAGGAGTGAGTGCGAGGCGGGGGCGGGGCCGGGGCTCGCGGTACCGGCTGGGCCTGGGGGGGGACGGGGACCGGGACCGGGACCGGGACCGGGACCGGGACCGGGCCTGGGCCTCGCCGCCGCTCTCCGGCGGTGCCGGCCCGCCTTGGCCCGCTGCGGTGCGCGTCCCCAGCAGCCCTGCGGCCCCGCGAGAGGCACCGGGCCCGGGCGGCGGGGGGGGGGGACGGGACACCCCGCAAGGCCCCGGGGGTGCGGGCGGCTGCCCGGGGGGTCGGGGGGGGCCGGAGCTTCATTCCCGCTGCGGGCGGCGTCCCCGGGGCGCGTCATGCGGTTCGCGTTCCGTCCGCGGGCCTGGCGCAGTTTGCGCAGTTGTTTTTCTCTCGCCGAGGTCCGCGACGCGGTGCGAACCCACGGGGATGTTTTTCCCCTAATAGCACGCGCTTACAGGGTTAGGCTCTCCGTTATCTGATGCCTGTTCTTTCTGTACTTGCACAGAAAGATGGAAATCGCCACTCCTCCAACATCAAAGTGCATTATATACTGGAAAAGAAAAGTCAAGTCGGAATATATGCGTCTCCGGCAGCTCAAGAGGTTTCAGGCGAACATGGGAGCTAAGGTAAAGACAGCGGTGGTGGCGCTGGCTGAAGGGGCGTCTCCGAGGTGCTTCGCTTTAGCGTGCGGTATTCCGGCAGCGATCCGACGGGTGCTTCATCCTGTGAGTCCATCAGCTGTGGTTTAGTTACAAGCTGGATGAGCTGGAAGAGGTACTGCTTCTCCTCGCGCTCTGTTATTAGCCTCGAGCCGTGCCGGCACCGTCTCTGGTCCGCAGAAGTCGGCTGGCTGAGTGCTTGCAGCGAGAGGACTCGTCTCTGCTTGTTCTTTAAAGTCTCTCCCTGCTTGAGTGCTCTCGGTGCCGGGGGGTTTCAGCTGACTGGCGCTGGAGCTTCGCTCCTCCGCAGGCAGGATTTTAGAAGGGGTCAGCTGGGATCAGGAGTCACCGAAACCCACTGGCTCTGGGGTGGATTTTCAGCACAGTTTTGTACCAGTGCTGAGTTTAACCAGAATTCCTTCTAAAGGGTATGACCAGTCTGAAGTGCTCTGCCTTGCATACGTTTTGAGACTTGAAACAAGATCGCAGGAGGAGTTTTAGTCTTCCTAACATTATTTCTTAAATTTTGAGTGCTGCTTTCTCTCATTTCAGGCTCTGTTTGTGGCCAACTTTGCGAAGGTTCACGAGAAGACTCAAATTCTGAATGAAGACTGGAAGAAGCTTCGTGTCCAGCCGGTGCAGTTGATGAAGCCGGTCAGCGGGCACCCCTTCCTCAAGCAGGTGTGGAGAGGGAAGGGGCGCAGCAGCACCAGGGCTTTGCAGGGAGCGGTGAGGGCACGGGATCGGTTTTCGTGTGTCCTGTCCTACGTCAGTGTCAGGCCGTGCCTCACACTCTTCTGGGGTGCAGAAATGGGAAAAAAACACCCCAAAGGCTTTTCCTGTGAAGGAGTCCCAAGGAGCGGATGTGGGGCTCCCCCGGGTTTGCCCAAAGTGCGATTCCCCTCTGGCTGCGACGGCCTCGCAGGGGCGGTTTCCTCACTGCCCCGCTCTTTGCTCGTGTTCCAGTGTACCGTGGAGAGCATTTTCCCAGGATTTCCAAGCCAGACGCTGTACATGAGGACCCTGAACACGGTGGCACTGGTGCCCATTATGTACTCCTGGTCCCCTCTCCAGCAGAATTTCATGGTACGTAGGAAGGCTCTGGGGTGTGAGACCTGAGTGTGAATAATTGTAATTGTTACGTGGTTGTGGAGTGATTATGCCCTCTTCGGCCCACTCATCTGAAGTGACCCCTGCTCGAGGGAGGACGGGAAGTCTTGTTTTAGTTGCTCGTTTTGTTGAATCCCGTAAACCAGCCTCGTGTTAACCACGCTGCCGTACCCAGCTAGTCTCTCCTTTACGCCCAACTCCTTGATAGGGCCACCGTTATTGCACAGGATTCAAGGAGTAAATACATTTTTGTGGGGTTTTTTGTTTTCTTTTTCTAAAGATTTGTCTTCGCTTTTAAATAAAGGGTTTAATTTCTTAGGCAGGTGCTTTCCTTTGTGACTGGATTACCCTGCTGGTCTCATTGCAGGGATGCTAGTGAGGATTAGTTCCTTTATCGTAGCAGCGTGGGGAGTGATTCGGGTGCAGATTTTGGTGTGGCGTGGTAAGATTGGTTGTTAAACAAGCAGGTTGTCTGCAGCCAGCCTGGCTCCTGCCCACGTGGGGTGTTACCAGCGACTGTAATGCAGAGTGGGTCGGTGGTGCCATGGCAGTGCAGGTCCGGTGTCCTCGCTCCTGTGGTTAACACGAGAATGCTCCTCAGCTTTGGCTGTGTTCCTCGGGGAGTGAGTTACCGGTTTGCCTTTCACTCTTCCAGTTCTACTCTGCCTTGAACGCAATCTCCCTGACGTTTTTTGGCTGTTTGTTATTCTTGGCAAGGTGTGTGTTCCTGAGTTTCTGTAAGCCTTGGAGACACAGCTCTTCTTTGTTAAAGCAAATTGCACTCTTAGGGGTCAGAGATATGCTGCTGGCGTGGGGTAAGAATGAAGGGTTGGTGATGAGACATCTGAAGCTGCAGCCGGGGAGCCTGGACCTCTGCTTTGCCCTGTGCTGTCTGCGGGTCTGAACGGACGGGAGCAGCCCGAGGGACACAGCCAGGCAGGGAATCGGCAAGCACTGGTTTTCTGAGTTGGATCTGATCTCTCTTCAGGTGGAGGATGAGACTGTTCTGTGCAATATCCCTTACATGGGAGATGAGGTGAAGGAAGAAGATGAAACTTTCATTGAAGAACTTATTAATAACTATGACGGGAAGGTTCATGGAGAGGAAGGTAACCTGGGAGCGATCACCACTGTCCATTCAGTCTCTCGCAAATAACGTATTAAAGAAGTTCAGAAGTCAAAAGGTGGCAGCAGTAACCAGCTTTTCTGTGGGAGCTCTTACAGCAGGAAAACAGGAATGTGCCTGCTGTTGTAGTTTGCAAGGACGCAGTCCTGCCTTTTGAGATCCCACTCCGTTCTAGGCCTGGGGTGCTCTGGAGGGTTCGCAGGAGTGCTCTGGGGTGCTGAAAAACGTGCTAGAGGTTAGGAGGAGCTCAGCAACCTCATTTCGCTTGTGACCTTAGCCAAGACCATAATCAGTCTTTTCAGAAATGAAAAGCCAGTGTGTTTCACTACAGTGCTGCCTTACCCCATTGTAAAACTCTTCCTGGAGGGAGGAGGGCAGTGGAAAACTGGTATGGTCTGTCCTTGGATTGCTGAAAATGATACACTGCTCTTAGGACTCTAGCATTAAAATCCCACCTATCCCTACAAAACTGCGAGGTGGGTTGTGGTTGCCAGCAGTGTCGTGTGGTTGGTTTGTGATGTACCACCATGAGGAGTGTGAAAGGTGATGGCACTCCCACAAACTGGCTGACATCTCTCGGTTTCAGAAATGATTTCAGGGTCAGTCCTCATCAGTGATGCTGTGTTCCTGGAGCTAGTGAACGCCCTGAATCAGTACTCGGACGAGGAAGAGGAGGGACACAATGATTCTGAGGTTAAACAGGAGGATGGGAAAGAGGAGCTGCCAGTCACGAGGAAAAGAAAGCGAATTGCAGTGGAAGGTGGGTTTGGCCACGGGAACTGGGGCTGTGTTGGTCACGTTTCCATCCTGCCCTGCCTGCGTAGCTGGCCACCGCTGTCCTGCTGTCACGCTTGGTTATTAGTGTGTCGCTGAGGGCAGTGACCAGCTTGGCGAGTTCTGGTGTGGGAGTCGAAAGCAGCAGGGAAGTTGCTTTGCTTACTGTCCCCAGTGGACAGGATAAGAAGTCACCAGCCTAAGGTCTGGTGAGGAAGAATTTAGACGAGTCATCTGGAAAACCATTTCGTGGTAAGATGAGCAAAGCAGTGGGGGATCATCTGAGGCAGCTGTGGGGTCCCTGCTCTTGGGGGTTTTAAGGTGCTGGTCTGGCAGGCACCCATCAGTAGGTCTGTAGGTGGATCCAATTCTGCTGTAGGCCAGGGAGGTGGACGTTTTCAGTCGCTTCCAGACCCGTTGTTTATGTATTAGTGTTCCTGTTCCCTCCCTTGTGCCACCTGGAGCTCCTGTCATGTAGAGGAAGCTCTGGTTTGTGGGATTTTCATGTGTCCTGCATGACCTTCAGAATGCTGACTGGTAGTTTCGTCTTTGTCTTTGGTTTATCGTGATGCGGGCAGCACAAATACCAGGACCTTTCGCAGATGTAGAAAAGCATTGTCTGCAAATCCTGTCTTGGTACAAATAAATAGCGACAGCCCCTAAGAAATGGTTAGAACTTCCATTAACACGTTACGCTGTTCCGAAAGCCGCAGGTTGTGCTACATCTGGAAATGCTGTAGCCTAGCTGCAGGACAAAAGGTGTATGGGATTACTTTTCTGTCTCTTAAAATACAATCCTGAACACCTACTGGAATCACTGTGAAAGAAGGAAAGACACGTTCACATCCAGCTTAACTGAGGGGCTGTCTCTCTTCTTTTTCTTAGGTAACAAGAAGTGTTCGAAGAAGCGGTTTCCAAATGACATGATATTCACTGCTATTTCTTCTATGTTTCCTGAATACGGCTTCCCAGATGATATGAAAGAGAGGTAGAAGATTTCTGCTTGTCTATTACCCTTGTTAGTAACAGTTGAAATCTGTATTTCAGAAAACAGCACTGTGCTCTGAGCAGCAGGTAGAGCTCAGCTGGCCCCAGGCACCGGGAGCAGAACATTAGAAACTTGTATTTAGCCTCGAGGTGTCTGGGCCAGAGTCCTCCTGGCCCAGGTAGTGATGTGGTCTTGTAAAGTGTCCCAGTTAGGGAAGCAGGCGCATCTGTGGGTGTTTCTGTTTGTCGAATAGGTACCGGGAGCTCACAGAAGTGTCGGACCCGAACGTGCTGCCGCCACAGTGCACTCCCAACATAGACGGGCCGTGCGCGAAGTCGGTCCAGCGAGAGCAGTCCCTGCACTCCTTCCACACCCTCTTCTGCCGCCGCTGCTTCAAATACGACTGTTTTCTGCATCGTAAGTGCAGTCTCGGCCGGACGCTTCCCTAGGGCCCTTTTCTCCTCATTTTTCCTCAGTGCTTCGTACCTCTGTTCGCCTTGCTTAGTGTCTGTGCTGCAGGCTGTGGAGGGCGGTGCCTCCCCGGAGTTTGCAGTGGAGCCTTAGGAGCTGACAGGTGCCCAGAAGCCTTTTGTAAAGACGGCTCCACTCGTTCCCTCAAACGGATGGTAAACCGACCTGCGTGGCCGTCCCCTCTTTCTCACCATTGCTCAGCACGCCGCGTTCGAGCCTCCTGGCAGTTTGTGCCAGAAACACTGCCGCGACCAGACTTTACCCTTGCTTTGCAGAAGCTCATCAGGGAAAGGCATGAATGTTTCACTTCCAAAGTCTGGACATGCCCCTGTGTTTTGTTGACTCACTGGAACTTACAGCTTCATCTTAGTCGTGTTCCTGCAGTTTGTCCTGCCGAAGCCTTTTGGATACTGGTTAGCTGCTGGACCTGCTGTTTCCCAGGTCTAAGGGCTTCTTTGGAAAGTCACAGGACTCTTTCCAGTGAATTATTTATTAAAAGATATAATATTAAGATCATGTGGTCTTTTTTTTTTTCAGTCTGAAAGCAGATCTTTTTCTTCTGTCCTCTTCTTCCCAAGTGTTCCCTCAGTGCTGCTGAGACCCCGTCATGGGTTGGAGTGGGGCTGGCCAGGAGGTCCTGCTGCCGCGTTCCCCGCTGCTGGGAGAGCTGCTAGGGCTCTTGCCGACTGCCTCGGGCTCCCACTTACCTTCCTTGAGTTCGTGCCGTCCCTGTCCCTTGCAGCGTGAGGGAAGACCCTTGGATGATGCTAATAGTAAAGATAACTGTTATTTTTTCAGCTTTTCATGCTACTCCTAATGTGTACAAACGAAAGAATAGAGAGACCAAGATCGAGCCAGATCCTTGCGGAGCAGACTGTTTCCTCTGGCTGGTACGTTTCTGCGTTGCTGCTTTTGAAACCACGAGAGAAGTGGCCTGGCCAGCCCTGCTTTGCAGAACTCTGTGGGTCCTTTTCACAACTTTGATGATTTTTCAGAATTTGTTCAGGTCCTTACTGGATTCAGGGGAGCATGAATCCAAATGCAGACCTTACCAGATGCCTATTTTAGCAAATCTCCGATGCAGACTAATTTCATAGCTAGCAGATGGGAAGCTGTGGTGATAAATGATTTCTCTGGACTCGGTGCCGCAGTTGAAAAATGAAGCCCAGGTTTAAAAACGCTGGGGAAGGAATCTAGCGTGGGTAGGGAAGGCTTGAACTGGTTTGAAAATGGTCCTTCATGGAAGAGCTGGCTGCAGGGAAATGGGTGCCCTTGGAGGCGTCAGAGCTGGTCGGCTGGCCCGGGTGCGGGGTTCCCGGGGAGCTGCGAGGCTGGAGCAGAGGGAGAGGCAGGGAGAGCTTCGCCGCCGGGGCAAGAGGCAGGGGAGGAGACTGGAGGGCGAGGGAGCCCCGACGCCGAAGGCAGCGAAGCGGGAATGTGCAGTGCGGGCGGCTGGCAGGGCCTCGGCAGCTGCTGAAGGGACCGCAGCGGGTCCTCCACCTTCTCTTGGTGGTGGCAGGGCAGGGCTTGCCCCAGGGCCTGTGGAGAAGCCTTTCTGTGTTCCCTGGTCATCTGCCACCCGCCTTGTCTTCTGCTCTGGTTGCAGGAAGGAGCCAAAGAGTTTGCTGCGCTGCACAACCCCAGGTCCAAGTGCTCGGGTCGGCGCCGCCGGAGGCACCACGTGGTGGGTGCCTCTTGCTCAAACACCCCGGCTTCTGCCGTCACGGAGACCAGGGAGGGCGACAGCGACCGAGACACGGGCAACGAGTGGGCCTCTAGCTCCTCGGGTACGATGCCAGCCCGGGGCCACCCCTGTGCCCTCGGCGGGGAGCGGTGAGGGCAGGTGGGACCTCGCAGCGGGGCTCTGCCGGGCTGCCTCTGCGTCGCGCAGCGGGCTGTGGAGGTGGGCGGTAGCCAACAAGCCGGACCTTACAGACACGGGGGACGCCAGGCCCGGCCCGTGCTGCCGTGAGATTCGTTGTCCTCTCCCAGGAAGGAGCAACGTTGTCAGGCAAAGCCCAGAGCCCTCGGCTCCTCGCTCCTCGCCTGGCTGTGCCGAGGAAGGTGCCGCCGGGAGGGCCACGCTGGCCTGGGCGCTTGTCCCTGCGGTGGCCGGGGAGCGGTGGCCGGGGAGCTGCCGAGGCGGGGGGGCTTCTCCGTGGAGCTGCCAGGGGCGAGCGTTCCTCGCGTGGCAGACGAGCACCGAGCTGCTCCTGCCGCGTGGAGGGAAGGGGTGGTGGCTGGCACGGAGTGAGCTCCTGCGGGCGGAGGGCTCCGTCTGTCTGGGTCCTGTCCCGGGCGGGAGAGGGGAGAGCGGCTGCCTCGTCCCCAGGCGTCTCCAGTGCTGCTGCCCGAGTCGGGGGGCTCCATCCCGGGCCAGCCACGGCGCGGTGGCTCCGGCGCTGCCTTGCTGCAAGGGATCCAGCACCGCCATCCCAGCTGGTGCTGGAGCTGGGGCGAGGGGCCGGGCACTGCCGAGGGACCGCGGCCCTCGGGAGCGGTGATGGTGAGGGTGCGTTCTCCTGTGCTGTGTTTGGCCTAACGTCTGCTTTTCCTCCCAGAGGCAAACTCGCGCTGCCAGACCCCCACCAAGCAGAAGCTGAGCCCGGCCTCGTCGCAGCTCTTTGCGGTGGAGACGCCACAGGAGCCCGTTGAGTGGACGGGAGCCGAGGAATCGCTCTTCCGCGTCTTCCACGGGACCTACTTCAACAACTTCTGCTCCATTGCCCGGCTGCTGGGAACGAAGACGTGCAAGCAGGTGGGTGCCCGGGGAGGGCAGGCACCGCAGCGCCCGGCCCCGCCGCGGCAGCGAGGTCTCGGCCGCCGCTTGCCCGTTGGCTTTTCTGCGCTGCCACAAACGGCCTCGAGGAATGCGTTGCATCAGCGCTCGGTGGAGTTCAGTGGTGTTATTTTGCAGCACTGCTGCTGGTGACACCAAACTGGGAGGTGTGGTAGATACACCAGCAGGCTGTGCTGCCATTCAGCGAGACCTGGATAGGCTGGAAAGCTGGGCAGAGAGGAACCTGATGAGGTTCAACAAGGGCAAGTGCAGTGTCCTGCACCTGGGGAGGAACAACCCCAGGCATCAGTACAGGCTGGGGGGGACCTGCTGGAGAGCAGCTCTGTGGAGAGGGACCTGGGTGTCCTGGTGGACGAGAGGTTAACCATGAGCCAGCAGTGTGCCCTGGCTGCCAAGAAAGCCAATGGGATCCTGGGGTGCATTAGGAGGAGTGTGGCCAGCAGGTCGAGGGAGGTTCTCCTTCCCCTCTACACTGCCCTGGTGAGGCCTCATCTGGAGTACTCTGTCCAGTGCTGGGCTCCCCAGTTCAAGAAAGATGAGGAGCTACTGGAGAGAGTCCAGCGGAGGGCTACGAGGATGATGAGGGGACTGGAGCATCTCTCCTACGAGGAGAGGCTGAGGGAGCTGGGCTTGTTCAGCCTGGAGAAGAGAAGGCTGCGAGGGGACCTTAGAAATGCCTCTAAATATCTGCAGGGTGGGGGTCAGGAGGATGGGGCCAAACTCTTTCCAGTGGTGCCCAGCGACAGGACAAGGGGCAATGGGCACAAACTGAAGGCACAGGAAGTTCCGTCTGAACATGAGGAAGAACTTCTTCCCTCTGAGGGTGACGGAGCCCTGGCCCAGGTTGCCCAGGGAGGTTGTGGAGTCTCCTTCTCTGGAGATATTCCAGACCCGCCTGGACAAGGTCCTCTGCAGCCTGCTCTGGGTGACCCTGCTTGGGCAGGGGGTTGGGCTGGGTGACCCACAGAGGTCCCTTCCAACCCCTGCCATGCTGTGATTCTGTGTTGCGGCACGAGCCCTGCTCATGCCCGGTGCTCATGGCTTTCTCCAGAGTGCCTTGTTGGAGGCCGGGCAAGCTGGCAGGGCGGGCGCTCCCGTTTCTCAGGCGAGAGAAGCGATGACAGCCACGGTCAGTGAAACGGGGGGCAGGAGTGCCCGCTTCTTGGTCCGGGGACTGCGGGCCCTGCTGTGTGTGCTTGCTTACACTCTCTCCATTAGTGCTTTAGATAAAAACAATTTGAGTACACCAAACTTTATTCTTCTTTTTGCTTCTCTTCTTTGTTAGGTCTTTCAGTTTGCAGTGAAAGAATCACTTATAACAAAGCTCCCAACAAACGAGTTAATGAATCCATCCCAGAAGAAGAAAAGGAAGCACAGGCAAGTGTTGGACAAGCTTGTTTTGTTCTTAAAATGCAACCAGATCCACTGCTTTTTGTGCCAAAGCATTCCTGGTAATCCCCATCTGGCTCCCATCCGCGCAGACGTCCTGCTGTCACACAGGGCTGCTGGTGCTGGCCGGGCGCTGGCCCTGCCCTGGCTGCGGCTGCCCCGTCGCGGTGCCTGGCTCCAGTGCCACGCTGCTGCGGGGGGCCCGGTGCTGCTGTCCCGACGGCAGCCTGAGCCTCAGCTCCCTGACTTGCAGCCTGCTGCGTGTGTGCCGATCCCAGTGTGTCCAGTCTTATTCTGGCTTCAGCATTTGCCTTAAATCACTAATGCTGTAGCGGCGGAGTTCTCGTCTTCCTCCGCTTTGTGGCTGGTGCATGGTTATTAATGCATGAAGCTGCCGGACAGCCGCGGTGGAATCGCCGGTCTCCGGTGCCGTGCGGGCCGGCGGTGCTGACGGGGGCTCACGCGTCCCCTCAGCCCCGCTCTGCTTCCTTCCTTCTTGGTCGGTGAGGTGGATAGAGAACTGGCTGAATGGCAGAACTCAGAGGGTTGTCATCAGCGGTGCTGAGTCTGGTTGGAGGCTGGTGACAAGTGGTGTGCCCCAGGGGTCAGTACTGGGCCCAGTCTTGTTCAACTTCTTCATCAACGACCTGGATGAAGAGTTGGAATGTACCATCAGCAAGTTTGCTGGTGACACCAAACTGGGAGGTGTGGTAGACACACCGGCAGGCTGTGCTGCCATTCAGCGTGACCTGGATAGGCTGGAGAGCTGGGCAGAGAGGAACCTGATGAGGTTCAACAAAGGCAAGTGCAGGGTCCTGCACCTGGGGAGGAACAACCTCATGCACCAGTACAGGCTTGGGGTGGACCTGCTGGAGAGCAGCTCTGTGGAGAGGAACCTGGGCGTCCTGGTGGACGACAGGGTGACCATGAGCCAGCAGTGTGCCCTGGCTGCCAAGAAAGCCAATGCAATCCTCGGGTGCATCAAGAAGAGTGTGGCCAGCAGGACGAGGGAGGTTCTCCTTCCCCTCTACACTGCCCTGGTGAGGCCCCATCTGGAGTACTGTGTCCAGTTCTGGGCTCCCCAGTTCAAGAAAGATGAGGAGCTACTGGAGAGAGTCCAGCGGAGGGCTACAAGGATGATGAGGGGACTGGAACATCTCCCCTACGAGGAGAGGCTGAGGGAGCTGGGCTTGTTCAGCCTGGAGAAGAGAAGGCTGCGAGGGGACCTAATAAATGCTTATAAATATCTGAAGGGTGGGTGTCAGGAGGATGGGGCCAAGCTCTTTCCAGTGGTGCCCAGTGACAGGACAAGGGGCAATGGGCACAAACTGAAGCAGAGGAAGTTCTGTCTGAACATGAGGAAGAACTTCTTCCCTCTGAGGGTGACGGAGCCCTGGCCCAGGCTGCCCAGGGAGGCTGTGGAGTCTCCTTCTCTGGAGATATTCAAGACCCACCTGGACAAGGTCCTGTGCAGCCTGCTGTAGGTGACCCTGCTTGGGCAGGGGGGTTGGACTGGGTGACCCACAGAGGTCCCTTCCAACCCCGAACATTCTGTGATTCTGTGATTCTGTGATTCCAGGCTGTGGGCTGCGCACTGCAGGAAGATTCAGCTGAAGAAAGGTACCTGCACCACGTGAGGTTCGCGAGGCTGCTGGCCCGCACCATCGAGTTCTCCGTCTCTGATGCGCGGCGGGGTGGTCATGTCCCGCTCACCAGCCCCGCGCAGGGGGAGCAGCTCCCTGCCGCCGGGCTCCGTGGGGTGCTGTGGGCCAGCCCCCCCGCGGCTGTGCCGTGGGAGTCCCCGCCGTGGCAGTGCTCGCGCTGGGGCTCTGCGCGCGGCGCGGTCTGGCTCCAGGCAGAGCAGAGGCTGCGGTTTGGCGTCAGCCCTGCCGTCAGATCGGCTGTGCCGGTGACGGCGGCCGTGTCCTGCGGGAGCTGGTGCTGGGTGCTGCTGGGCTCCCTGCCCTCTGCAGCAAACGGGGAGTTTGCACCTTCTCTGCCCCAGAGCCCTCTGCATGCTGCTTTCAAACGTTTCTGCGATATTCAGCTTCTAATGTGGGCCTTTCTCCTCCTCTTCTAGACAATTCACCTACCCAGGTGTACAACTACCAGCCCTGTGACCACCCCGAGCACCCCTGCGACAGCTCCTGCCCTTGCATCATGACTCAGAATTTCTGTGAGAAGTTCTGCCAGTGCAACCCTGACTGTAAGGAGAAACCTGGGGCTATCGGGCAGGGGAGCAGCACAGTTCTCCTGGCACAGACCAGAGGGCGGGCGCAGAGCTGGGACTTGCTGGAGCCCTGCTTTATTCCTGCATTCACTGCTCTGTCCGTGATGAGCAGTCTGCTAAAGTCCAAGGGGAAGCTGTTCCGTGCTGCCCCGTGACTCTCAGCAGCTGAGATCCGCGCTCTAGTTAGAGAACGCTCATCCCCATGTCTGTGTCCAGCACTAACAACCCGTGGGTGATGCTGCTGGTTCCCTGAGAGCAGGATGTGTGCCCAGCAGTTAGGGTGGGAGCTGGGTCGCTGCTCTGCCATGGTGATGTTTCCTCTCTGGGCTTCCATTCCCAGCTCTGCAATGGAGACGCACGTGCCCACATCGGTGGAGCTTCTGGGGGTGGGTTCGTTAAGGGTTATGACACAGCGTGGGGCTGGAGAGGCTACAGGGTGACAGGGAGCCAACTCCAGCTCCAAGGTTCTCTGTGCTAGTGTGTTATGGTTAGATTGTCCGGGTTGTTCATGTTCAGACTGCACAGTTAGTCCCAAGAGGCAGCTCAGCCTCTCCAGCCATGCTGATGGGCAGGACCCTGTGCGTGGTCTGTGCTCTGCTCGCTGCCAGTGCTGCTGGAAGCTCCCGTGCACGCAGAGCTGTGATCTGCTTCCGGCTCCGGGTGCGCGTGCGGCCTCACGCTCGCCTCGTCTCGTTGTGTCTTTGTGTCCCTGTGACTTCGGGGGCACGCAGGTGGTCTGGGGGCTCCTGCCTCTGCTGCCCAGAGCTCTTTATTAGCGCAAAGGCACCTTCCTTGTGTTAGCAGGGCAGTGGCCGGCAGCGTGGCCCTTGGTCACAGACAGGCTTAGTTCTACCCCTGCCCAGGGCCTGCCGGGGTGAGACCTGGCTCGGGAGGGGCTTCTGCGGGGCAGGGACACTGCGTGGCCCCTCTGTTCTCCGAAAAAACCTCACGGTGCAAAACCATGGGCTGTGTTGCTGCAGGTCAGAACCGCTTCCCGGGCTGCCGCTGTAAAACCCAGTGCAACACCAAGCAGTGCCCGTGCTACCTGGCCGTGCGGGAGTGTGACCCGGACCTCTGCCTGACCTGCGGGGCTTCGGAGCACTGGGACTGCAAGGTGGTCTCCTGCAAGAACTGCAGCATCCAGAGGGGTCTCAAAAAGGTACTGGCAGCGGCGGGGCTCTGGGCTGCGAGCAGGGGCTGCCTCGGGGTCCTGCTGCGTGGGAGAGGGGGTGCGAGCCACCCGCTGCTGTCTGAGCGAGGCGGTCTGGGAGAGACCAGCTCTGCCCCAGGCTCCTGCAGCGCTTAATCTGGAGTATGGATTATGGATGTGAAAACAGGGAGATGGGAGTTACGTAAGGAAGGGTGAGAGCAAGGGAGTGTAAAAAGTGACTTTGGAGAAAGGTTAGGTCTAGAATTCTGCTGGTTAGGGCAAGGGACTGCACGTAAAAAAGACCAAAATTCAGAGAAAGATGCAAATTAGTGGGTGTCAAGTAGTGTGCAGCTCCAGCCCGATGGTGCCACGACCTGCGAGTCTGTAGGGAGCTGCGTCACCTGCACCAGGGGATGCCGGAGAGACACGGGCTCCCCTTCGCCCCTCAGACTTCCTGTGATGCTGGGACTCCGTGCGTGGCAGCACAGCACGGCCGTTCCGGGCACGGCCCGAACCCCGGCGCGTGTGGCTGCCGGGCGGTGCAGAGCTCTGCCCAGTTGCTGTGCAGCCTGCCTGGTGCACGGGGTGCGAGCTGTGTGCTGCGGGTGCTGGGCCTGCCGACCGTAACCGTTCCCTTTCCACCTTTCCTCCAGCATTTGTTGCTGGCACCGTCGGACGTTGCTGGCTGGGGGACTTTCATCAAGGAATCTGTGCAGAAGAACGAGTTCATCTCCGAGTACTGTGGTGAGGTCAGTGCTGCTGCCTGCGCTGGGGCTGCCGTGCTGCGTGCTCGGGGGGCTGCGCGCAGTGGCAGGGCTTCCTTGGGCTGGGCCGGTGGGGACAGTGTCCCTTCCCAGCTCGGCCGTGGCCGTGGGCTCGCTCTGACCGGGTCTACAGATTGAACCTTGCCCCACTTTGGGACCATCTCGGTACCTCTAAGCCCTTGGCCGTGGAGGAGCGCGTTGTGGGTGTTGCTCCCTGGGAGCCCAGCTCTTGTCTCTGCCCGATCCTTGGGAGCCCTGGCGAGCTCGCACCCGTGGGGTGGGAAGGTGGGAGGGTGTTTCCAGGAGGGAGGGGAGCGCTGATCCTCGCAGCGACCCTCGCTGTGCCCTTGGGCACTGCATCTCTCAAGGCCTCCTCTTTCTCCAGCTTATTTCACAGGATGAGGCTGACCGGCGAGGGAAAGTCTATGACAAGTACATGTCCAGCTTCCTCTTCAACCTCAACAACGGTAACTTGCCTGGGGCTGCAGGGGCTGGGGGAGACGCCGGCTTCCTGGCAGGGGCTGGGGGCCGGGTGGGCAGTCGCTGCCTGTCTGTTGCCTGCAGGCCTGTCTCTACATTACAGTTTTCATTTTTTTTTTTTCTTGATAGATTTTGTTGTTGATGCCACCCGGAAAGGAAATAAAATCCGCTTTGCCAATCATTCGGTGAACCCCAATTGCTATGCCAAAGGTGAGAGATCCCTGCCCAGGCAGAGCTCGGTGGGGGCAGCTCTCTGGGGTCCGGCTCGGCTCTGGGGTTGCGATGGGTTCCCCGGGGTCCCGAGTCACCCCGAGCCTGTGGGAGCAGCAGAACTTCCAAGACCTGAACGCCGCCTCCTCCCCCCTGCAGCAGATCACGTTCCTGCTCGAGGAGAGACGGCCGCTGGAGAGCGGCTGGGCAGGAGCTCGGGGCCGTGGCCCCGGGGGCCGGCAGCTGGCCAGGCAGGGCAAGAGTGCTGCGAGACCTCCTGGCCCGCGCCGCGGCGGCACGCCTCTGATGCTGTGTCTCTGGTTGCAGTTGTGATGGTGAACGGAGACCACCGGATCGGGATCTTCGCCAAGAGGGCCATCCAGGCGGGAGAGGAGCTCTTCTTCGATTACAGGTACCCTGGGAGCAGCCGGCTGGGGACTGGCGTGCAGGGTTGACCCCGCTTTCTGTGCACACGTTTGTGGGGAGCACAGGGGGGTCCTTACAGCAGCCGTGACTTTCCTGTCTTACAGGTACAGCCAGGCAGATGCCCTGAAGTATGTCGGCATAGAGCGGGAGACGGATATCATCTAGGCTCTGCGTGGGGCCGTCCCCACCTTGCTGCTGCACCTTGTAGGCAATGCCATGTTTGCTTCACGCTGACATGACTGCTGCTGTCCTGTCGCTGTGTGTGTCCCAAGTGCTGCGTTCTGTCCAGACGCCCGGAGAGAGACTCGAGGCAGGAGGGCGAGTGTCCGCTGCCGGGGCGCAGCTTTGCCAGCCCGGGGCTGGGGCAGGCTCCGGACCCTCGCTCTGCGGGTGATCCCCCGGGCTGCAGGGAGCCCACGGACCAGGCTGGGGCTTGAAGAGAAGCTGTGGTGCAGGAGGAGGGACAGCTGCAGCTTCTCAGTCTCTTGCCATTTTCCGCCAGCTTCTGGAAGAACGAGTGAGTGAGGGACGACCTGCGCCGAGAGCCGGGGCACAGCTCGGGGGCAGAGGGGCTGGCGCTCCCCACCGGCCCTGTCCCTGGCGTGGGCTCTGGTCTCGGGTGCTCCCTCGTGCTGCCTGTTCTGTCCTGCTGATGAGGACAGCGACAGGGTTGGAAGCCATAGAGACGCGTCTGCAGCGCTCCCCAGGCTGCTGCTGCTGGGGCTCTGTTCCCCCTCTGCCCCGGCTGGCTGGGGGACAGGGACGCCTGGCCGCGGCCGGCGTGGCACGATGCCTGGGGATGGGCAGAGCAGCACTATGCAAAAAAGTCACTTTGGGTAGGGATGCCACTGAGCTGGTTAGAGACAGTGTTACAGGGTGCTGCTGCAAGCACAAGAGGAGTCCAGAGGCAGCAGGAACCCGTGAGCCCGAGGAAGCGCTCCCAGCCTTCGGCCTTTCCTCGGGGCTGGGGGGTGGCTGGTTGGCTCCTGCCCGTCCCCAGCTGCTCTGCTGCCTGGCCTTTGTGGGGCTGCGGAGGGGGGGACCCCCCTGACCGGCTGGGGCTGCACCCGGAGCGGAGACGGGCACCCACCACCCCGCACCCGCGGTACCGGAGCTGGGTCTTCCACCCTGCGGAGCGGCACGGGCTCCCTGGGAGGCACCGGGCACTTTGGAGCTGGCAGAGCGGGTGCCCTCGGGGCCGGAGCCTTCCCTGGCACGGGACGGCTGGAGCGCTGCCGTGCTGGGGTTCGAACAGGGCGCAGCAGCCGTGCCACTGCCTCAGGGACGGCTCCCCTGAAACCTGCCGGGGGGTTCGGACCCTCTGCCTCTGTCCTGGCCCCGGGGATGAAGGGGAGGTGTCCCCTGGCGGGGTGAGGGTTGGCCTTAGCACCCCATGCAAAAAGAAAAAGAAAAAGCACTTTAATCCTTCCCAGCCGGCAGCTGGGCCCCGTGTACCGCCCTGGGGTGGGGGGACCGTCCCAGGCAGCTGTCGTCCCTCAGCAGCACCTTGGCAGGGACGTTGCTCCGGGCCTGGGACCGGGCAGCCTGGATGGGGGCTCTTCCCTGAGCAGGGCCTGGGGTGCCCTCAGGGATGGGGCTGTCCCCTCGGAGCCGCGTGCGCTGCCAGCCGCCTGCCGGGCGTCAGCGCTGGGCTCCGGGACGCGGTGATGAGCCCGGCTGAGCCCTGACGTGGCACCGGGGGGGGGCTGGAGCCCCTCACCCCTTTACGGGGGGCAGTGGTGCGGAGGGTGGGCACTGCTTGTCCGGGGGCCCCGCAGAAGCGAGCGGTGCTGGGGCCCTTCTGCTCCTTCGGGAAAGTGCGGGGCTCCCGAGGCACAGCCCCATCGCAGCCCTGCGCCCCGCGAACGCGGAGAGCCCCCGGGTCTGCCTGGGGCCGAGCTTCCCTGGCACAGCCCCATGCCATGCGCTTCGCAGCCTCCCGCCTGGCAGGCGAGGCTGTCCGTCCGTCCTTCCTGCTGTCCGTGACGTCCTCCTGGGGCTCGGAGGGGTCTGGGTCTGTCTGGAGCAGCGCTTGTACCCCGGCACCTGCCTGAGCCCTGCTCGCTGCCACCTCCGTCCGCCCGGCTCGCCCCGGCCCCACGCTCAGCACAGCATCCTCTGCCACCTTGGCCATATCTGCACTATGCCAGGCTTGTGTCTGTGGTTTGTTCTTGGTGAATAATAATAATGCACTTTAAAAATAATGTGGCTTGTAGCCTTTGTCATAATAAAGTGGTAGCGAACGTCCCCCTGCGGCTTGCTGGCCTCTGTTACCCCAGGGAGCTGCAGGCAGCGGCCCCTTCCCTGCCTGTCCTCAGCCCGGCTGTCCCGGCCGTGGGGGTCGGCAGCCCGAGCCCAGGGGGGCTCACGAGCAGCCCGGTGCTGCCGGAATTGGCACCGGCTCGGGGCTGGGATGCAGCAGAGCTGCACGGCGGGGAGAGCAGGACGTGCTCTGTGGTGCGGGCGTAGCCGTGGGCTGAGCTGCGTCCAGCCCCAGCTCTCTGCATCGCGCGTCCCGCACCGGGAGTGGGAATCGCCGTCGTCCGTGCCCGTCCCCCCCCCAGGCACGGGCTGAGCCGTGGCGGGGGCAGAGGAGCCGCGGCCCCTGCACACCCGGGCTGCCGGAGCGAAGGCTGGGGAGCGTCAAACGCCATCATTCTGCCTTTATTTGAGTATCTTCACACCTCATTCAGCAAAACGTTTTTTTAAAAATAAGGTGCCCAGTGGAGCCAGGCCTTTGGGTAGGTAAATGCATTTCTGTGACGTTGTCTTACCACAATACAGCGAGTGAACAGGAGCCTTCCCTGGGCTGGAGGTAATCGGCAGGACCGGCACTTCGTACAGAGAAGTAGCAAACTACAGACCACGCACCACGACACGCGGAACAGAACACCCGACAGGAGCTTCCGTTTGGTTTTTTATACAAACCGATAGAATAAAAAAACCAGAGTGTAGTAGAATATCCAGCAACAAAAATGGTAGAAAGGATCCGTACCTGATCGTATGAAAGCAGCGTCTCGGCAAAGCGCGGCGGCGTCATGCGTGGCAGCGCGGCCGTCGCCCGCGTGGGCAGGGTATTGCTCGGCGCGCCCCGGGCTCTGCTCCGGGGCCGGCTGTTGCGTGGCTTCCTTCGTGGCTCTGGCGAAGCGAGCGAAGCAGCGGGGCGATCTACGGGCGGGCGGCGTTGGCGGGGGGGGACGGCGGTGGTGGGCTCCCCGCCGCGGGCAGGGCAGGGTGGGCAGCTGGCGGGAGGCAGCACCCTGCCTCCGGCTGCCTCCGGCGCGGGCGCTGCCGGCGTGGGTGCCGGGGCGAGCGGGGCTGCGGCTCGGCGGGTTGTGGCCGCGCTCCGGGGCTGCGGCGGCTGCGGGGAGAGGCTGGCAGTCGGCGCGGTCCGCCGGCGGCGTTGGCAGTTCAGGTGTGCTCGCCCTTTGGTCCCGCGACGCTCGCTCGGCCCCGGGCAGCTCCCGGGGCTGTGGGGGCTGCGAGCCCGTCCCACCCCCCCCCCCGGCCCCGCTAGTCTCCTTTTGCCTCCTCCAGGATCTGGGGCAGGTTCTGGTCCTTGCGTGCCGACAGCGGTTTGGTGGCACTGCCGTAATCCTGGACGGCCTTGGGCTCGTTGGTGTGGTAGGAGCCCTTGTAGCGGTGGTAGTAGAAGTAGAGCAGCACCAGCAGCGCCCCGAGCAGCAGGAGCAGGAAGGTGACGACTGCGGGGGGGGGAGAGCCGGCGGTGAGCGGCTGCGGAGGGGCCTGGGGGGCTGAGGGAGGGGACAGCAGCCGGGCGCTTCACTTACACCCGATGACGACCCCGATCCAGCCGTCGTCGTGCACGTGGGGGAACTCTGCGGACAGACAGCAGGCGGCTGAGACCGGGCTCGTGCTGGAGCGTCCCCTCCGCAGCTGACGCTTGCCGGGGGGCTCCCTCCCCGCTGGGGTCCCACCAGAGCCCCTACCTGTGCCCATGTACCAGGGGTCCATCTCGGGGGGGATGAGGACGGTGGTGAGGGGGAGCATGGAGGCACAGCTCGACTCCACCAGCTCCCCGCGGATGCTGTAGGGCCGCACGACGCTGGTGGGGCGGAAGATGGCTTTGAGGGGAACCAGGCTGTTGAACTTCACACCCGAGAGGCAGCCCGAGAAGCCGGGCGTGTTGTAGCGCTGGATCTCGGGGTCGATCACGCCGGTCTCTGCGGGAGCACAGAGGAGCAGGCTCATCCCCCGCGGAGGGCAAGGACCGTGCCGGGCAGAGGGGACGCCGGTGCCCGCAGGGATCCCGGCACGGGGTGGGGGTGGCAGCCAAGAGCAGGACCCAGCTCACCCATCACGCGCCCCAGGTACAGGTTTTTGGGCGAGTCCAGCTTGCTGTCCACAAACAGGGAGAACTGCTGCTCCATGACGGGGAGGTAATCCACCTGGGGGGCAGGCGCAGGGTGTCAGCGCCCGCTGAGCCTCCTCCTCCTCCTCCTGCCCTCTGCCCATGCCCCCTCGCAGCCCGGCCCCCAGCCCCACACCTGGGTGTAGAGCGTGCGGTGCAGGCGGGTGATGTTGACGCGGTGGGGCCTCCCGTCCGTCACCGGCTTGGTGGTGAGGGAGAAGACGTAGGGGCTGGTGCCCAGCTGGTAGCGGAGCTGCAGGCTCCCTGCGGGCAGAGCGGGGCCGTCGGCGGGGCCGGGGCTCCGGGCGGGTGATTCCAGCCCCTCCGCAGGGCTGGTGCCGGCGGCGGGGTGGAGGAGGGTCCCGTGCGGCCCCATGCTCGGGGAGGTCCCCACCGGCTCCGGGTGAGCCCCAGGGCGCGGCGGGGGGCTGCCCTCACCATCATCCTTGATGAGCACCGCCATGTAGTCCTTGACGAAGGAGCTGACGTAGAGCAGGACGGCGGGCGCCGAGGTGGTGCTGAAGCTGAAGCTGACCTCCTCGCTGGTGAGGTTGTAGCCGGGCAGGGGCTGCCAGGGGCTGCTGACGATGCTGGCGAACTCGCGGGCGGCGTACAGCGAGACGGGCAGGATGTTGTACCGCACCCAGGTGCCCTCCTCGAAGTACCCGCCGATGTCTGCCGGGGAGCCGCGGCATGACGGGAGCAGGGGGCTGCTGCCCCCCACCCCGGCACACACGGGCGCGGGCGCTCACCGTGGTTGCAGAAGGGCCCGTCGAAGGCGGAGACGCTGCAGTTGCAGCTGTAGTGGCTGTAGCGCTCGACGCAGAGCCCGCTGTTCTGGCAGGGCACCGGCGGGTCCTGGCAGTGCCCGGTGCAGTTGACCCGCACGCCCTCCGTCTCGTTGGCCTTGCCCTCCAGGTTGAGCGTCGCCCCGTTCATCCGCAGCGCCCGCAGGCACCCCAGGAACGGGCGCATCTTGTGCTCCGCCGCGCCTGCAGCGGGGCCGGGACTCAGCACCCCGCGGCAGGCGGGGGCCGGGGGCGCGGGGACGCAGCCGGGGGGTCTCACCGACGTAGAGGGGTCTGTCGAAGCCCAGGCGGACGAAGCTCTGCGGGGGGGCCGGCCGCACCACCCAGGGCAGCTTGTCCACCCGCAGCCGCGCCAGCTTGACGTTCAGCTCCGCCTTCACCTGGTGCCACTCGTCGTCGTTCCAGGGCACCACCGACCGCACCGTCAGGTTCTCGTCCCCGTTCCCGATGTCGTAGGCGAACACCACGTCCCTGGTGGCTGCAGGGACAGGGACAGGGTGTGGGGAGGAGCCCCCAGCCCCCCCGTGCCCCCACACCCCCAGCCCGCCCGTACTGTTGAGCTCGATGCGGACGTAGTTTCGGGAGCCGGGGTTCTCCAGGAAGACGCCAGACGAGGCGGTGGTCTTGAAGTAGAAGGAGATGTCCAGGCTGTGGTTGGCCTGGAAGGTGGGGAAGAGCAGGGCTGTGCCCTTGTTGAAGGAGACGGTGTTCCAGGTGTTGCCTGTGGGGAGCAGGAGGGTGGTGAGGGAGGGGCACGGGACCCCCACGGGCACGGGCCCTCCGCGGGCAGGGGACCCTCCACGGGTCCGGTCACTCACGGTCTCCGTAGCACCGGAGGGGCCCCAGCAGGAACTGGGCTTCGGAGCCGGAGCGGTTGGTGTCTCCAACCACAACCTGGGTGACGGGCAGGTGGTCCACGAAGGTCAGCAGACCCTTGTCCGTCCTCCTGCAGATGGCACGTGTGTCGGAGGGGCCGTGAGGGGCTTCTGCCCCTCCACCAGCTGCGGAACCCCTGTCTGAGCCCCCCCGAGCCTGCGCCCCGCACCCCCCGGCTCACCACAGCGCGTGGTCGGCGTCGCAGTTGCAGAAGTACTTGGGGTCTGCGCAGTTCTTGTCCAGCCCGCAGGCGCAGCGCTGGATGCCCGGCCGTGAGCCCCCCCAGTAGTAGTGCCGCTCGTCGTGCCGGCCCATCCAGAAGCTGAAGGGCAGCCCGGCTGCGGGCACAGGGGAGGGTGAGGGCACGGCCCCACGGCACGGCACCATGGCTCAGCCCCACGGCACAGCCCCATGGCACAGCCCCACAGCTCAGCCCCACGGCACAGCCTCACGGCTCAGCCCCATGGCACGGCCCCATGGCACAGCCCCACGGCTCAGCCCCACGGCTCAGCCCCATGGCACAGCCCCACAGCATGGCCCCATGGCACAGCCCCACAGCTCAGCCCCACAGCTCAGCCCCACGGCTCAGCCCCATGGCACAGCCCCATGGCACAGCCCCACAGCATGGCCCCATGGCACAGCCCCACAGCTCAGCCCCACGGCTCAGCCCCACGGCTCAGCCCCATGGCACAGCCCCACAGCGCGGCCCAAGGGCTCAGCCCCACAGCTCAGCCCCACGGCTCAGCCCCATGGCACAGCCCCACAGCTCAGCACCACGGCTCAGCCCCATGGCACAGCCCCGTGGCACGGCCCCATGGCACAGCCCCACGGCACAGCCTCACGGCTCAGCCCCATGGCACGGCCCCATGGCACAGCCCCACGGCTCAGCCCCATGGCACAGCCCCACAGCATGGCCCCACGGCTCAGCCCCACGGTGCAGCCCCCCGGCACGGCACCGCTCCTCCCGGCGCTCACAGGGGGTGTTGAGCAGGCGGGAGCTGTAGCAGTGGAGCTCGATGCGCTGCTCGCAGTACTTGGAGGCGTTTGCCAGCGCCGAGACCTCGGCCCAGGAGGCGTTCCAGTACTCCACGGCCCCCAGGTAGGGCTGGTCCACGCTGGAGCCCGTCACCCGCGTGGCGTAGTGCCGGTTGTGCCGGATGATGGTCCACGCCCGGTCCTCTGCAGAGGCAGGGGGGCCGTTAGGACCAGACACCCGGGGTGCTCCCGCTGCCTCCATCCCGGTCCGGCCCCGATGCACAGGCTGCCATGCGGGGGTCTGCGGGGGCACCGGGCAGAGGGACCCCCACGCCCTCCCGCTGCCCCCACCTCGGATGTCGCAGTACACCGTGAAGGGCTTGAGCGGCCCGCTGCCATCCGGGTCGATGGTGTAGTTCCCGGAGGTTTTCCCGCTGACCCGGTACGCGTCACACGACTCCTTGTAAAGGGCTGGAAGGGGGAAACGGGGCTGGGGTCAGCGCGAGGGGGCACCGGGAGGAGCCGCAGGTGCCCGTCCTGCCCCCAGCCCGCGCGGCCCCGGGCTCACATTTGTGGCAGGTCTCCCCCTTGTACCCCGTCAGGTCGCAGACGCAGGTGAAGTCGTCCCAGGACTGGACGCAGCGGCTGTCGTGCTCGCAGAGGTTGGGGGTGCACCTGAGGGCACAGAGGGCTCCTGTCCTGGCACCGGCACAGCCCCGGGCCCCCGCCCGCTCCGGCTGCTGCCCCTGTCCCGACCGATACCTGTCCGTGATGCCGCAGACGTTGAAGAGCACGTTGAAGTACTGCCCCAGCCGGTGCTGCACCAGCAGCTCCACGTCCAGGGGCTGCATGTCCACGCTCAGCATCTGCAGGCAGCCGTGGAAGGACGTCTGGTTCGACCAGCACCCGGTGACCGTGGCCGGCTTTGGGCAGCCTGCAAGGCACAGCGGGGTGAGCGGCCCCCGGGCGCCCACCGGCCCCGGCCCCCGCCCCGCCGCCCACCTCCGAAGAAGTACTGGCTGCCAGTGCGGAGCTGGAAGGGGTGCGCAACCCGGAACTCGGCACCGTCGTCATCGTCGATGGTCACCACGGCCGAGCCGTCCCGTGCCACCAGCTGCACCGAGTGCCAGAAGCCATCGTTCAGGCGATGCCCTGCGGAGGGGGAGGAGGGCGTGAGGGGGGCACCGCTGCCAGACCGGCCCCCCGCCCCACGCTGGCTCCCCAGCCCACCCGCGGCGAACTCCAGCTTCTTCTTGCCGGGCTGGGCGATGGAGACGTTGATCTGCCCCTCGCTCAGCATCACCTCGAGGGAGCCAAGGCGGTCAGCGAAGCCGGTGTAGAGCAGGAGGCCGGCGGTGTCCCAGGAGCGGAAGCGGAAGCTGACGGCCAGGCGGTTCCTCCGCGGGATCCCCGGCACCCGCACGTAGTTGTCGATGCCGGCGAAGGTGATGGGGGTGTTCAGCTGGTCCTGGCAGTAGTGGCCCACGCTGCCCTGGGGACGACCGCAGGAGGTGGTGAGGAACGGGGGGGCTCCCGCGGTGGGCAGACCCCCCCGTCCCCACAGCCCTGGCCCCCGTCGCCCCGCTCAGTCCCGCTGTCTGGCAGGGCTGAGCGGGCGCCCCGGGCCAGGGACGACCTTGCTCGGTCGATGCGGCACCGACAGCCGAGCACGGCCGCTGCCCGGCCTCGCGTCACCCCACAGCGGCAGGGAACCTGGCCCCGGGGCAGGGGTCACCCCACAGCGGGGCTGAGGACCTGGCCCTCCTCCAGGAAAGGGGACCCCTATGGCGGGGACGGGACGCCCAGGGAAGGGGCCACCCCCCCGGGCTGGACCTCGAAACGGATGTTGGGTCTCCGGTGCCGGGCCAGGTCGGCGATGTTGACCCCGTTGAAGATGATGTTCTCCACGCAGCCCCGGAAGTTTTGCCGGTAGGTGAGGTGCTGCTTGTCCTGGTCGATCACCCCCCCAAAGAAGAGCTGGGGGGCAGAGGGAGAGGGTCAGCCCCCGACCGGGGGACCGCGGGTCAGCATCCTGGCAGCCCCCCGCCCGCCGCACCCACCTCGGTTTCGAGGTCGAGTTGGTCGAAGGTGCCGTGGCAGCGGAAGCGGTTGACCTCCCCGTCCAGCGTCAGGTTGACGTGGCGGCCGTAGCGCTCGATGCGCAGCGAGTGCCAGTGCTGGTCGTCCAGGAGGCTGCCCACCGCCGCCGTCGTGCGGCCCTCGCGGCCGTGCACCGGGCTGCTGCCTGCGGACGGGCAGCCTCAGCCGCCGGCTCCCCGCGGCCCCCCGCACCCCCCGACCCCCAGACCCAGCTCACCTAGGCTGATGTGCAGGAGGAGCTGGGCCTGCTTGAGCTCCACGGTGATGAAGTCGCCCTGCGAGCCCTCGCCGTGCATCAGCACCCCATCCTGCTCCAGGGTCTTGAAGTTGAAGGAGATGTCATCCTCCAGGGTGCTGATCCTCTTGGCCCGGAAGCGGTAGGAGATGGCGTCATCCCCGTCGAAGTAGAGCACGTGGGACCCTGGGGAGAGCGGGGCGGCCCCCGCCACGTCGGTGCCCGCAGCAGCAGGCGCCCTGCCACGGGGGAACGCTCCTTTCTGCTCCGGTCTGTGCCGGCGCTAACGGCTGCAGAGCACTTGGACACAACCCCCTCTGGGAAAGGGTTTTCCAGCCATGGTGGAGCCAGGGGCTGGCCCCCTGCCACACGGGTGGCCGGGCCACGGTCCCACCCGGCGTGGGGGCTGCCGCCGGAGCCCCCCAGCCGGGCACTTACGGTAGGGGCAGCCATAGAGGCCCAGGCGCAGCCCAATCTTCCCGCG
This sequence comes from Opisthocomus hoazin, assembly GCF_030867145.1. NCBI lineage: Eukaryota > Metazoa > Chordata > Aves > Opisthocomiformes > Opisthocomidae > Opisthocomus > Opisthocomus hoazin. The sequence goes on along the minus strand of NC_134439.1, from coordinate 2,250,173 downwards.
CGGGTTCCAGGCCACCGGGATGATGCGGACGTAGCGCGCGAGGATGGGGTAGTGCAGGTCGTGCCGCACCACCCCGCTCTCGTTCACGTTCCCGAAGAACGTCTGGGGACGAAGGGCCGCCGTCAGCGTCTCGCTCCGGGCCAGGGGTCCCTGCTCCCACCCGCAGGGGCCCCCGGGAGCCCCGGCAGCGCCTACCCAGTTGCTGCCCTGCTGGAAGAAGGGTTTCCAGCTGGTGGGGTGGTCTCCGTAGAGCACGATGTAGCGCGTCAGCCAGTCGTAGGTGTTGAAGGTCCCCTGCGTGGCCACCGCGTGGATCCGGTGCTTTTGCATCAGGTCGATCTGGAGCCAGGGCTGCTTATCGCGGGGGTCGGGGGACCAGCCGCTGGTGCCTGCGGGGGGAGCGGCTCAGCGGCCCCGCGGCCCCGCACCCAGCGGCTCCCGCCTGAGCGGGGGCTGCTTCGGCCCCCACCGCAGCGCCTGGCTGGGCTGTGGGGCTCTCCCCACGCCCGGGGGATGCTGAGGGCTCTGCCGCGGGCACCCGAGGGTCCCCCCCAGCCCCACCCGAGGCAAGAGCTGGCTGGGGACACCGCCCGCCCCCGGCGCCCACCCCGGTCCCGGGGGCACTCACTGTGCAGCCGGGCAAAGCTGGCCGAGTAGAAGATGTTGTACCGGGAGGAGGCCCCGATGGAGGAGGAGTAGAGGGGGGCGACGAGCTCATCGTAGCAGGGTCCTGCGGGGACAGCGGGGCTGGGGCCGGCGCGGGGCGCTGAACCGGGCGGTGTCCCCGCGGCGGCACCCCCGGCCCGGCCCCGCCGACCCCGCGGGCTCGGGGGCTCTGCGGGGGCTCTGCGGGGGCTCTGCGGGCCCGGCCCCCGCTCTCCCCTCCCACTGCAGCGGAGCTGACACACCTCTGCGGGCCCCCCGCCCCGTCCCGTCCCGCCCCGCCCCGCCCCGCCCCGCCTGGGGCAGCCGCCGGGCTCGGTCCCTCGTGGGAGGCCGGGGGGGCTCCGTGCAAACCCTCGCGGCATCCGCAGGGCCCGAGCCCCCCGCAGGAACCCCCCGCAGAGCCCCCCCGACGGGTCGGACGGAGCCCGGGGAGCCCCAGGAGTGTTTGCTGCACCCCCAGCCCTCACTGCAGGGCCAAGGGGAGCCGCGCTGCGCCCCCCTGCCCGCATCCCCCCCGCCCGCATCCCCCCGCCCGCATCCCCCCGCCCGCACCGCCCCTCGACTGCATAGCCCCTGCCCGGACCTCTCCTGCCCGCATCACCCCTGCCTGCATCGCCTCCTGCCTGCATCGCCCCTGCCCGTATCCCCCCTGCCCGCATCCCCCCCACCCACATAGCCCCCCGCCTGCATAGCCCCTGCCCCCATCGCCCCTGCCCGCATCTCTCCTGCCCGCATCGCCCCTGCCTGCATCGCCTCCTGCCTGCATCGCCCCTGCCCGTATCCCCCCTGCCCGCATCCCCTCCGCCCGCATAGCTGCTGCCCGCATCTCTCCTGCCCGCATCCCCCCTGCCCACATAGCCCCCTGCCCACATCGCCCGCCGCCTGCATCCCTCCTGCCCGCATCGTCCCTGCCCGCATCGCCCGCCGCCTGCATCCCTCCTGCCCGCATCGCCTCCGGCCCGCATCGCCTTCGGCCCGCGTCATCCCTGCCCGCATCACCCTCTGCCCACATCGCCTCCCGTCCGCATCCCCCCTGCCGCATCGCCCCCCGCACCCACCCCGCAGCCCGCGCGTCCCCGGGCCACCCCGGCCCTGGGGGCAGGGCTCGGGCCCCGGCTCGGAGGGGCCGCAGCGAGCAGCCCGGGGAGGCCCGGGCCCCCAGCCCCCCGCCCCGGCAGCGGGGCCGGCCCGGCGGCGCTGGCTGCGGTGCTGGCGGAGCCCGCCGAGCTGCCCGCACACGGGGCCGGGCCAGGCCGGCGGTGCCGGGGCCCGAGCCCCCTCCCCGCTACCGGCGCGGGGATGCGGCGCAGCGGGGCGGGTGCCTGGGGCACCCCGGGTTCCCCGGCGGCTGCGGGCGGGTGCGGTGCCGCCGGCGGGGGGGCTGCGGCGGGGCGGGGGGGGGCGCGCGGACTCCCGCGTCCTGCGGTGACCTTGGGGAGGGCGCGGAGCGGGGCGCGGCGGGTGCCGGGGGGAGAAGGGGGGGGCCGGGAGAACGGGGGATGCCCGGGAGGACGGCGGGAGGCAGGAGAACGGGGGATGCCCGGGAGGACGGGGGTGTGCGTGAGACCGGGGGATGCCCGGGGGTGCGGGGGATGCCCGGGGGGACGGGGGGTGCCCGGCGGGACGGAGGGGCCGGGAAACCGGGGGATGCGCGGGGGTGCGGGGGATGCCCGGGGGTGCGGGGGGTGCCGGGGTGCGGGGGGTGCGGGGGTGCGGGGGCCGGGCCGGCTCGGGCTGCGGCCCCACTTACGTGCGCGGCCGCCGAGGAGCCCGGTGCAGGCGGCGAGCAGCAGCGCGAGGAGGCGGCGCGGGCCCATGGCGGAGCGCCCCGCGCGCGCCCGGCGCCGCCGCTCCCGGTGCTGCAGGCGCGCGGCGGAGCGGGACCGGCGGCTCCGCCCACGGGGCGGGGGGCGGCCCGGGGAGGGGGCGCGGGGGCCGAGCCGGGCGCAGCGCGGAGCCCCCCCCCCCCCCCGCCCCGCTGCCGCGCCGCGGGGATGCTCCCGCCGGATCCCCGGTTCCCCCGGGCCCCCCGCTCCTCCTCGGCGCCGGGACCGGTGCGCGGTCAGAGCTGCGGGGGGGCTCGGGGTGGGGGTGCGCGGGCAGAGCGGGGCGCGGGGCCGCGCAGGGAGCTCCCCGGCACCACCGGTTCCTGAGCAGCCCCCGGCCCCTGCCCTGCCCCAAGCCCCCCCGGCTGGGTGGCGTGACCCCCCCCGGCGCGGACCCCCGAAGTGACCCCCGCAGACGTGTCGCGGTGCCCGCCAGCCCCCGCAGCAGATGTGCGGCAGCGGATTGAGGCCCGCGGGCTCCGGGGTCGCCGCTCCCCCGCGGTGCCGCAGCCAGGACCGAGCCAGCGTCTGCCCCCGACACCCCCGGACCCCCCCGCAGGGGAGCGGGGTGCTGGCAGCTGCGGGGCCTGCAGACGCTGCCCACCCCGCAGACCTCGCAGTGCCCTCTGCTCCCCGGCTCTGCAGGGGACCCCCCTCCCAGGAGCCCCGCGCAGCCCCCCAAGCCCAGCCCCGAGGGACGGGGATGCACCGGGGGCCGCTGGGGCCAAGCAGGGTCCCGGTGCTGGGCAGGACCCCGGCCCAGCTGTGCCACGAGGGCAGCTCCATGCCGTGGGCACACGGCGACGCCGAGCCAGCCCGGCTGTGCCACGAGGGCAGCTCCACGCCGTGGGCACACGGCGACGCCGAGCCAGCCTGGCTGTGCCACGAGGGCAGCTCCACGCTGTGGGCACGAGGTGATGCCGAGCCAGCCCGGCTGTGCCACGAGGGCAGCTCCACGCCGTGGGCACGAGGTGACGCCGAGCCAGCCCGGCTGTGCCACGAGGGCAGGTCCACGCCGTGGGCACGAGGTGACGCCGAGCCGGCCTGGCAGCACCGTGCCGGGCACCTGTCTGCGCCGCGCAGGGCAGCGTGGCTGTCACCTGCGGGCAGCGGGCGCCGGGGCTGCTTCCTGCGCAGGCAGAGCCGAGGCCGGTGCCGGTGGGCGAAAGAGGGAACAGAAAGCCCCAGGTGCAGCGGGGCCGGGGGCAGCCGGCAGCGCACCGGGGCTTCTGCTACCGGGAGCTGGAGCCGTGGCCACGGATGAGGCCACCAGCCCTCCTGTCGCCCCAGGAGTGGCACAGCCGCCGCCGGGCCCACCCGGACACCCCGGGGGTGCCGCCTGCTCCAGCCACGCCACACGTCCCTGTGCCAGGTTGGTGACGGCCCCGGCGGGGCCACGCAGGGTCCCCGCTCTGCCCCCACAGCTGGCTGCGGGGCCAGCACTGGCCCCGGGACCCTCCCACCTCCCCCTCCTCCAGGCTGAGGGTGCAGGGTGCACCCCAGAGCCGGCACAGAGCGGGGGTCTGCGGCCGCTGTCCTGAGCAGGGGACGGGGGGGACCCCGCAGCAGAGAGCCCTGGGGCCACGCCAGGGCTCCCTCTGCCCAGCCGCCATCCAGCTCCGCAGCCCCGCTGCTCTGCGGGCGCCGGCAGCGAGCCCCCGGGACCGGCAGAGACCCTGCCCGCTCCCCAGGCCCGGCTGAAGGCAGCGGGAGGGCTGAGGGCAGGGCTGGGATAAGCCACGGCAGAGACGTCTGCAGAAAGGGGGATTGAGGGATTACCGCAGCGGCGGCCGAAAGCCCTCTAAATCCGGGGATCAATTTGCTTCCCTCCCTGGGGAGAGGAAAGTGGGGGCTCTTCCCTGAGGGTCTAATCCGCCCCGTAATGAGGGGCTGGGAGTTTTGTTGTCAACAACCAGCAACGCGCCTGCCCAGCGCCGCAGGGGGTGGAGGGGAGGGGGTGCAGGGCTGGCTGAGACCCCCGGGCGAGGGGGATGCCCCTCACCAGCAGCCGCCCTGTTTCCTGGAACCGCCACGTTTCCCATCGGGACGAGCCCTTCCCGGACCGGGGGCGGCTGTGCTGGTGCCGTCGGACGGCTCCACGCCAGCCACAGCGGCCATCGCTCCGCTCCTGGGCCCCGTCCCGCCAGCCTCCCCCCGGCCCCGCAGCGCCAGCGCCGCAGACAGCCCCGGGGTGGGCTGGGGTCTCCCGCACGCGCTGGGGTCCCTTGACCAGACCTGCGAGGGGACCTTATAAATGCCTACAAATATCTGAAGGGTGGGGGTCAGGAGGATGGGGCCAAGCTCTTTTCAGTGGTGCCCAGTGACAGGACAAGGGGCAATGGGCACAAACTGAGGCACAGGAAGTTCCGTCTGAACATGAGGAAGAACTTCTTCCCTCTGAGGGTGACGGAGCCCTGGCCCAGGCTGCCCAGGGAGGCTGTGGAGTCTCCTTCTCTGGAGATATTCAAGACCCACCTGGACAAGATCCTGTGCAGCCTGCTCTGGGTGACCCTGCTTCGGCAGGGGGGTTGGACTGGGTGACCCACAGAGGTCCCTTCCAACCCCTACTATTCTGTGATTCTGTGATTCTGTGACCCCGCTGCCCCTGGCCAGGCTTGATGATCCCCAGCCCTGCGTGGCAGGGGCTGAGCGGAGCTGCTATTTCTGTACCTGGCGCCCAAAATAGAAGGTGCAGGATGGGCTCCGGAGCGGGGTCGCATCTGCCTCCTCGCCGTCCTCCCCCGGGGCTGGGCTCGCGTCCTGCACCGCTCTCGGTATCGGCACGTGGTCAAACCACAGGCTGCAGCGCAGCGAGGCGACAGCTCCAGACCTGCCGGCGCGATGCAGGAGCAGGTGAGGGGCCGTGGAGCCGGGGGTTTGCTGGGGGCGGGCGGGGGCCCCCCGTGCTGGCGCTTCTTGTGGGTCTGGGCTGGAAGGCAAAGCCCCAGCGAACGCAGGGCAGCGCCCGGTCCTCCAGGTCCCCGGGCCCGGCGCAGGGAGGGGCTGGGAGAGCTGCTGGGGCGTCAGCCTCCCCGGCACTGGGTCCAGATCCCACCTGAGCAGGGGACGTCAGGTCCGGCTGCCTGAGCTCGCTGACAGGAGCCGGAGAGAAACTGCTCCGAGGCAGAGCCGTGCCGGATCCCGACCTCCGCGGCAGCGGGGTCCCGGCCGTCCAGTGCCCGTTGCAGCACTGTCCCTCGCCCCAGAGCAGGGCTGGGAGGCCGGGAGCTGGGAGCAGCCTGCACGAGGCAGTGGGATGCCCCAGGACCTCCCTGACTGGGAGCAGGGCCAGGCAGCGGGGGGCTGTGCCAGCTCTGGGATCCCCGGACCACTCACCTGGGGATGCCGACACGGGGCTCCGAGGCCCAGCCGCACGGGGTGACCGGGGCCATGGTCTGGGTGCTGAGCCCCCGGGGACGCCAGGAGCAGCTCCCCCGTGGCAGGCGCACGGTTACTTCGTGGGACGCGGGGCTGTGCCAGCGACGCCGCGGCCGGGGTCACGTCTCAACCCCAGCTCTGCGCCGCGGGCGGCTGCTCAGCAAGCGTGCGGTTGCTCTCGCAATGACTGAGCGTGGTGAACCTCCCGCTGCCTCGGGCTGGGTGTGAGATGGAAACCACCCCGAGCGTGGGGCCGGGGGGCTGCGGCATGCCCGGGCTCCCTGCGGCGGGGCTGGGCGGGGGAGGGCGGCCCTGGGTGCGGCGCGCTGCGCTGCGGCTGGGCCGCCACCTCCACGCGTCCCCCCGCTCAGCCTCCCTCCGCACAGGCGACCCCCGGCCCCACCGCCACGGAGCCGACTGCCACCACCGACTTCTACCCCTTGGAGGACGGGTACGGCGCGCTGCCCGAGCTCTGCGAGAAGCAGGCGGTGCAGGGCTTCGCCCGCGCCTACCAGCCGGCCGCCTATGTGCTGCTCTCGCTGCTGGGCGCAGCGGGCAACGGGCTGGTGCTGCTCACGCACACCCGCTACCGCCGGGCACGCAGCGTCACCGACGTCTGCCTGCTGCACCTCGCGCTGTCCGACCTCCTGCTGCTCCTGACGCTGCCCTTCGCCATCACCGACGCGCTGCAGGGCTGGACCCCGGGCACGGCCGCCTGCAAGGCGCTGCAGGGCCTCTACGCCCTCAACTTCTACAGCGGGTTCCTCTTCCTCACCTGCATCAGCGTGGACCGCTACGTGGCCATCGTGCGGGTGCCGGCCGCCTGCCGCCTGCGCCCGCGGGCCCGCCGCCACGGCTGGCTGACGGCGGGGCTGGTCTGGCTGCTGGGCGCGCTGCTGGCGCTGCCCCAGTTCGTCTACAGCCAAGTGGAGCAGCACCAGGACCTCCAGCTCTGCCGCGTGGTCTTCCCTCGGGCGGTCTCGCGGGGGGCCCGGGGGGCCACCAACCTGGTGCAGGTCGTGCTGGGCTTCGTGGTGCCCTTCCTGGTGATGACGAGCTGCTACGCAGCCGTGGCGCGGACGCTGCTGGCGGCGCGAGGGGCCCAGCCGCACCGGGCGCTGCGGGTGCTGCTGGCCCTCGTGCTGGTGTTCGTGGCCCTGCAGCTGCCCCACAGCCTGATGGTGCTGCTGGACACGGCCGAGCTGCTGGCCGCCCGCGAGCTGAGCTGCGCCCAGAGCCGCCGCCGGGACCTGGCGCTGCTGGTGACGGGCGGGCTGGCGTACCTGCGCTGCTGCCTCAACCCGCTGCTCTACGCCTTCCTGGGCCAGCGCTTCCGCCGCGAGCTCTGCCTGCTGGCCAGCGATGCCGGCTGCGTCGGGCCCCTCGACCCGCGCTGCCCCGGCTGCCCCAGTCCCCGCCGGCGGGCATCGCTCTCCACCTGCCAGGACGAGCTGTAGGGACGCAGCGTGGCACGGGCCGGGGGCTCGGACCCTCCGCCGCTGCGTGCGGGGGCCTGCCTGGGGGGGGGCAGGGCCGGGCATCCCGCACACGCGTGGGCAGAGGGACGAGCCGCCCCGCAGCACCCACGCATCCTGCCAGGCGGGGGGTCCTGCAGCGTCACGTGTGCTCTGGGGGGACCCTGCAGCGTCACGCGTGCTCTGGGGGGACCCTACAATGTCACGCGTGCTCTGGGGGGACCCTACAATGTCACGCGTGCCGCGGGGTGCCGGTGAGCTGGGGGCTCGGTGGCCGCACACAGCAGACCCCAGACCCGCACCCGGCGCGCGCGCTCCCAATAAAGCCCGTTCGAGCCCCGCTGCGCGAGCGCCGTGTCCGTAGGGGGCGGGGGCTGCCCGGGGGGGTTTCCTGCCGGGGAGTGGGGGGCGGCCCCGCGCGTGCCCACCGGCGCTACCGGGAGTGCCTGCGGGCGGCGGCGGAACCTCGTGCGTGCTGCCCGTCCCCCCCTCCGGTCCCCCCTGTCCCCCCCCCGGGCACGCAGCGGGCGGGGACAGGCTGCGGACGGAGGGACCGGGCCGGGGAGCGGGGGCCCGGCGGGGACGTGCGGAGGGCGACGTCCCAGGGACCGGCACCGGCTCCGGGGCGGAGTGGGGGCACGTCCGGGCCCGGCCCCCCCAACCCCGCAGTGCCCCCAGCCCGGCCCGGGCGGTCGGAGGGGGCGGCGGGGGGCTGGGGCCGCAGCGGGGGTCACCCCCCAGCCCCGGTCCCGGCAGGGAGGGCGCGGAGGGGCCGGGAGTCCCCGGGCTGGCGGCGGCTTCCCCCGAAACCCCCGCCCTGGGTCCGGCTGGAAACCCCCGCCCGGGCGGGGGGCAGCGGGACTTTCCTCCTTCTCCTCCTCCTCCTCCTCCTCCTGCCTTCCCCCCCCGCACGGCCCCGCGCAGCGGCTCCCACCGGGCCGGGGGGCTGGGCTGGGGGTCCCGGGCGGCCCCGGCCCCTCGGGGCAGCCCCGCTCGCTGGGCCCGGCCCGGCTCTGGCGCGGACGCTCCCGGGGCCCCTCAGCGCGGCCGGGGTGCGGGGAAGCAGCGCCCGGTCCCGCCGCGGCCGGAAGCTCCGGTAGCGCTGAGTCAGCAGCGGCGGTGCCGGGCCGGGGGGCCCCCAGCCCCCCGCCGGGGCTGGCCCCGAGCGGGCCCCAGCCGTGCCACCGGGCCCCGCATCACCCGTCCCGCACCACGGCCGACGGGGCTCGGCCTGGTGCCCGGTGCCGGTCCCAGGCGGGGCTCGGCCCGGTACCGGCTGCGCGGGGGCAGAGCTGGCGGTCGCGCTCCCGCAGACGGCGTTAGCCCCGCAGCTGCGGCGGAGCCGGAGCCGTGGCCGACGGGATTCACCCCGGGGCTGCCGGAACCGGCGCGCTCGGCCCTGCCCGGCGCGGGGCCCGTTCCCGGTGCCGGTGCCCACGCCTGGCGGGGGCCGTGCCCGGTTGCACCGTGCCGGCGGGGACCCCGGGAGCTCCGGCCCCGCCGCAGCCCACCCGTGCGGTGCCCCGGCAGCTCCCCCGGCCCGGCGCGCGCCCCCGCCCGCCCGGTGACGCAAGCGGCGGCCCCGCCCCCCCGGGCGCGCAGGCTCCGCCCCGGGCCGCGCGCGGCGATTGGCGGGGGCCGGTGACGCGCCCGGCCCGGCCCGCCCGGGGCGGCGGCGGCGGCGGCGGGGCCGGTCCCGGTGGGGCGGGCGGTGCGCGGCGCGGGCGGCCGGTGCCTTCCGGTGCCTTCCGGTGCCGTCCGGTGCCGTCCCGGCGATGCCGTTCCCGGGCGGGCTGTGGTGGCTGCTGTGCTGCCGGCAGGGCTTCACGCTGCTGCGGCGGGACTACGGCGAGGCGGACCGGGAGGCGGACGGCGAGGCCGAGGAGGAGGAGGAGGAGGAGGAGGCGTCGTCCTTCGAGCTCCGCGCCCAGGGAGACCAGGTGGGGCCCGCACCGGGCTGCGGGGCCGGGCACGGTACGGCGGGACTGGCGGTGCGCGGCTCTCCCCGGCTCCGTCCGGCCCGGCCCGGTCCCCGCCGCCCCGGCGAGCGCGGCCGCCGCTTGCCCGGGCACGTCCCCGCCGCTCCCCCCACCCGGGCTGCCCGTGGCGCGTCCCCGCCGCCGGCCGGGGGGTCCCTGCGGGGCGCGGGGGGGTGCGGGGTACCGGCTGCCCCGGGACGTGCGCTGGGGGTGCGGGGTCCCCGGTGCGGGTGCCGGGGTGCGGCGAAGCCGGGGCGCTGCCAGGCCGGGCGGGCGGCGGGGCCGCATGCCGCACCGGGCCCGCACCTGCCCGGGGCTGCTGCCGGGGCGGGGTTGGCCGGGGCGCGGAGGGTCCCCTCGGGCCTGGCCGCGGCCCCGCACGGACGGCCCGGAGCGGGCCGGGCCTGTTCCTGGCTCCCGGTGCCCCGGGAGCACGTGCCGGGTGCGGGGCAGGCCTGGCGCTCCCCGCTCCCGCCGCTTCCTCTGCTTGGGGAAGCGAAGCGGCGGAACCCGGCGCTTCCTCCGGCCGGGCTGCGGGGGGTTCCCCGGCCCCGGAGCTGCTCCTGCCCGGGGCGGGCACGGGGGTTGGCGACGGCCCGGTCCCGCGTGCTGCAGCCGCTCTCCCGCAGCCCAATGCGGGGTCTGCAGCACGGCCCCGACCCCCCCGCCGACCCCTGGCAGCAGGACCCTTCCCCAGGGTGCCAGCCCCGGGACGGTGGGCAGCGGGGACAGCGGCAGGGCTGGAGGCACCGGTGGCAATGCCAAGGGCACGGCAGCGGCAGGAGCCGTCACCGGGCGTCCCGCGGGCCGCGATGGCTCCGGAGCTCCGGGCTGGCGTGGGCGGCCGTGACGCCGGCTCCCTGGGGAGCCCTGCGCCGTGGCCGGGAAGTCCTCGGGAACCCGCAGCGCCGGCCGCCCCTTCCCGGGAGCGTGGGAGCCGCGGCTCTGCTCCCGGTTATTTATATCCCTGGGAAGGAGCTGGCCGCCGTTGCCACCTCCTCGTCCCGCGGGCTGCAGGCAGGGAGCTGGGCACCGTGCGGGACCACGCGGGGCCCTCCCCGACCTCGGCAGCGGGACGCTGGAGGAGCTGCCCCGTGCGCGGGTGCCAGCGCTGCGTGACAGCTGCCCTTAATGCCACGGGTCAGCGGTGCCGGGCCCGGCCCGCGGCGCAGCCGTACCTGCAGCAGCTCCCCCCTCGCCGCCCCACCCCCCTGCCGCTATTTTTAGAAGCCCGTCTCTTTTTCTTGGCGACTCGTGGCGCGCTCTGGCCTGCCGTGCCTCCGGCCGCCCCGTTGGGCCGCAGCTGGCCGCGGCACCCGCGCGTCTCCCGGGACGGCATCGCCGACGCGGACGCGTCCCCGCACCCCGCTCCGCCGGGGCACCCCGCCTGACCCGGTGCCTGCCCGTGCCGGGGCCCTGCCTCGTGCCGCAGCACGTGTGCCGGGGCCGTCACGTGCGCGGTGCCGTCCACGTCAGGCCGTGCTGCGCGAGGAGGAACCGTCCCGCTGCGGGGCTTGGGACTTCCCTGCGCTGCGTCCCGCCGCCGCGGGCGGGAAGTCAGCGGCCCCATTACAATGGGACTTTGTGCCGTGAGCGTATTACTCAGCACTGACCTTGTGCAATTCTGCACGGTGTTCAGCCTGCCGGGTCAGGCGAGGACAGGCGGCCCGCGTGCCCGGCGGCTGCCCCCGCACCCCGGGGTGCCCTGGCTCTGCGGCGGCCGTGGGGCACTGGCGTCCCCGCCCCATGGCAGCAGGACGCGAGCCTGTCCCTCTGAGCCTGGAGCTGGGCTGGCGAGGAGGCGAGCAGTCGTCGGTGGGGGACGGTCATCGGGGGTGCCCGGAGGTGGCCGTGGGGCTGAGACGTTTCCCTCCTCCCCAGGGGTCCCTGGAGGTGAGCCTGAGCCAGCCCGCCCGCAGCAGCAGCGGCTCGGAGCGGTGAGTGACCCCCTGCCTCCGGCCCGCCGGGCATCCCGTCGCGTCCCTCGCGCGGTGCTGCGGGCGCTGGGGCCTGGCACGCCGTGGGAGGATGCCGTGGTGCCGGTGTGTGCCGTACCACCGTGCCCACAGGGCCGGCAACCACGCTGTGCCGGTCTGCTGGCTGGAGCAGAGGCTGGCAGAGCGGGGGCTGCCGTGCTCCATCCCCATCCCTGGAGCACACCCGGGCACGTCTCCATCCCTCTGCCGTGCCGCACGGATCGGCTGCCGCGGGCTTGGCGACGGGGGCCGTGCGTGGCTCCTGCTGTGCCAGGAGGCTCCGCCGGGCCGTGTCCATCAGCAGAGGCCATGCCCGGGGGTGGTCTGTGCCCGGGGAGATGGGGTGCTGGGGCGCAGGGGCCTGCTTGCTCCCCGTCCTCCCAGTGCCGACGCTGCTGCCAACATTCCTTCCTGGTTGTTCATTTTCCGAATTCCTTGGCAGGGCCGCGACTGCAAACAGCTTATTTTTAGCCAGGGTCATCTGCACCCGATGGCTCTGCCGCGTTCCCACCGCGGGGTTGTGGGGTGCCCGGAGCCCCTCAGGACCCGGCTCACCCCAGCCCCGGGGCCAGCTCCCCGCTCAGGGGCTGTGGGAGGCTCCCGCGGGCACCCGGGCTCAGCCCTGTGTCATCCCCAGGTCCCTGCTCGTCGCGGAGGAGATGCGCAGCCTCATCGTGGAGAAGGGCCCGGGGCCGGTGGAGGATGACCCCGACGCTCTGGTGAAAGGTGGGCACGGCCAGGCTGGGGCACGGGGGCCTCTGCCTCCGGAGCAGCCGGGGTGCAGCCGGGGCTGGCGGCATCGTGCCCCGACGGTGGCTGGGTCCCGTCCCAGAGGGGCAGGGGGTCCTGGCTGGGCTGGCAGGGAGCGGGCAGACCCTGCCCCGCACCAGAGAGCCGGCGGGGCTGATGGTGCCGGCGGCGGGGGCTGAGGATTGCCCTTCCCAGGCTGGCTGCAGCGGGAGGTGCGGGGCGGCGTGAAGACCCCCTGGATCCGGCCTCGGAAGTACTGGTTCGTGCTGACGCCCGACTCCCTGGACTACTACAGCAGCAGCGAGAAGGGGGCCCGGCGGCTGGGCTCCCTCGTGCTCACCAGCCTCTGCTCCGTGCTCTGGCCGGACAGGCAGACCTACAAGGAGACGGGTAGGGTGCCCGCGCCCCTCGCCGGGCTGCGCCTTCGCATCCCCCTCCCAGCCCCAGCAAGCCTCCGTCGCCCGGAGAGGGGCTGCGCTGAGCCCCGGGGCGGGGGTCCGTGGGGCGCGGGCGGTGGTGGGCGGCGGGTGAGCTGTCTGTCCCTCGCAGGCTACTGGAGCGTGACGGTGTTTGGCAGGAAGCATTGCTACCGCCTCTACACGCAGCGCCTGCGCGAGGCCGTGCGCTGGGTGTGCGCCGTGCAGAAGGTCATCGACAGCAAAGCGCCCGTCCAGACGCCCACCCAGCTGCTCATGCGCGACGTCGAGGTGAGCCCGCGGCTCGGGGCCGCCTGCGCCCGCAGCCGTCGGCGGGGCCGGGGTGGGTGCCCGTGCCAGGCCCTCGGCCGGGCGGCCCCTCCGCAGCGGCTGCCACCGCTTCGCCCTCGCAGGAGCACGGCGGCAGCCCTGAGGTGCTGGAGCAGATCTACCGCTGCAACCCCATCCTGCGCTACACCAGCAGCCCCCTCTACGCTCCCCTGCTGCCCTTCCCCTACGGCAGCCCGGACCAAAGCGGTGAGGGGCGGGTGGGGGGCACGGAGCCTGGTCCCGCACCCGGCTGGCCGGCGCGATGGCCGGGCTGCGCAGGGCGGGCGGGCGCGGGGCTGGGCTCTGTCCGGCCCCGGGTGCGGGCACAGCGCCTGGCTGCTGGCAGGGGGGCCTGGGGAAGCCCAGGGGGCTGTTAACCCCCGTCCCATCCCGCAGCCCCCGGCCCCCGCCGCTACACCACGCTGCGCGACGAGGCCGTGAAGCTCTTCAACTCGCTGCAGCAGCTGGAGTCGGAGCGGGACCCGGTGCCGCTGATGCAGGGCGTCCTGCAGACCTGCCTGGACCTGCCGGCGCTGGTGGATGAGATCTACTGCCAGCTGGTGAAGCAGACCACGGAGCCGCCGGCGCCGGGCGGGCAGGGCGACCTGCACTACTGGCAGCTGCTCACCTGCATGAGCTGCACCTTCCTGCCCTCCCCACCCGTCCTGCGCTTCCTGCGCTTCCACCTGGACAGGCGAGTGTCAGCGCGGGCGCCGGGCACCGGCTGCGGGCGGGGGGCTCGCGGGGGGCCAGCAGCGTGCCCTGGCTGCCAAGAAAGCCAATGGGATCCTGGGGTGCATCAAGAAGAGTGTGGCCAGCAGGACGAGGGAGGTTCTCCTTCCCCTCTACACTGCCCTGGTGAGGCCTCATCTGGAGTCCTGTGTCCAGTTCTGGGCTCCCCAGTTCAAGAAAGTTGAGGAGCTACTGGAGAGAGTCCAGCGGAGGGCTACGAGGATGATGAGGGGACTGGAGCATCTCCCCTACGAGGAGAGGTTGAGGGAACTGGGCTTGTTCAGCCTGAAGAAGAGAAGGCTGCGAGGGGACCTTATAAATGCCTACAAATATCTGCAGGGTGGGTGTCAGGAGGATGGGGCCAAGCTCTTTTCAGTGGTGCCCAGTGACAGGACAAGGGGCAACGGGCACAAACTTGAGGCACAGGAAGTTCCGTCTGAACATGAGGAAGAACTTCTTCCCTCTGAGGGTGACGGAGCCCTGGCCCAGGCTGCCCAGGGAGGCTGTGGAGTCTCCTTCTCTGGAGATATTCAAGACCTGCCTGGACAAGGTCCTGTGCAGCCTGCTGTGGGTGACCCTGCTTCGGCAGGGGGGTTGGACTAGATGACCCACAGAGGTCCCTTCCAACCCCTACTATTCTGTGATATTCTGTCCCATCAGGTCCGTGCCGCCGTGACCCTCCTTGGCGTCTCTTGCAGGACGGAGAGCCGGTTCCCCTCCTCGGAGATGGCCGAGTACGCCTGCTTCATCCGAGAGGCGCTGGGGAAGACGAAGGGCCGGGAGTGCGTGCCCTCGCTGGAGGAGATCCTGGTGCTGATGCGGCGGCAGGAGATGGTCTGCACCGTGCACTGCCCCGGCGCGCCCGCCTGCCGCGTGGCCATCAGCTCCCACACCACGGCCGAGGAGGTGAGGGGCCGGGGCTCGCGGCATTGCGGCGCGTGGGGCCGGGGGTGGTGGGGGGCTCCTGCGGGTCTCCACCCGCCTTTGCCCACCGTGCCCTGTCTGTGTCCCTTTGCAGCCCTGAGCGCCGCGGCCAGGGACGCGCAGTCACCGTCGTTGCCTTTGTCTCGCCCCAGGTGGCCCGGGAGCTGGTGTCGCGCCTGGGGCTGTCGCAGAGCCCCAACCTCTTCGCGCTCTACGAGCAGTCCCGGCGGCGGGAGCAGCCCGTGGGCAGCACCACGCTCCTGGCCGACGTCCTCACCAGGTTTGAAAAGTAAATGTCCCACTCTGCTGCCTACGGGGGAGAGGGGCCGGGGGTGGGAGGGGCTGGGGCAGGGGCATCTCCCCCTGCCTGCCCCCGCGCCGACATGGCCGGTCCCTTCTGCCGCAGCCTGGCTGGGGAGGAGCGGGAGCAGGACGCGCCGTGCCGGCTCTGCTTCAAACACTACGGCTTCCTGGACACGGACAACGTCCCGCGCGACAGCCTCGAGTTCGCCCTCCTCTTTGAGCAGGTAAGAGCCGTGCCGTGGTGGCCGTGCCGTGGTGGCCATGCCGTGGTGGCCACGCCATGGTGGCCACGCCATGGTGGCCACGCCGTGGTGGCCGTGCCGTGGTGGCCGTGCCGTGGTGGCCATGCCGTGCCTGGGTGGCCGTGCCGTGGTGGCTGTGCCGTGGTGGCCACGCCATGGTGGCCATGCTGCGGTGGCCGTGCCATGGTGGCCATGCCATGGTGGCCATGCTGTGCCTGGGTGGCCACGCCATGGTGGCCATGCCGTGGTGGCTGTGCCGTGGTGGCCATGCCATGGTGGCCGTGCTGTGCCTGGGTGGCCGTGCTGTGGTGGCCATGCCATGGTGGCCATGCCGTGCTGTGGTGGCCATGCCATGGTGGCCATGCCGTGCCTGGGTGGCCATGCCATGGTGGCCATACCGTGCCTGGGTGGCCATGCCGTGGTGGCCATACCATGCCTGGGTGGCTGTGCCGTGGTGGCCATGCCGTGCCGTGGTGGCCATGCCGTGGTGGCCATGCCATGGTGGCCGTGCCGTGCCTGGGTGGCCGTGCTGTGGTGGCCATGCCATGGTGGCCATGCCGTGCTGTGGTGGCCATGCCGTGGTGGCCATGCCGTGCCTGGGTGGCCGTGCTGTGGTGGCCATGCCATGGTGGCCATGCCGTGCCTGGGTGGCCGTGCCGTGGTGGCCATGCCGTGGTGGCCATGCCGGCTCACGCCCCGTTCCCGCAGGCGCACGAGATGGTGCTGCGGGGCTACGTGCCCACGTCGGAGGAGACGCTGCAGACGCTGGCCGCGCTGCGCCTGCAGAGCCTCAACAGCGACTTCTCCACCCACGCGCCCTTCCCGCGCCTGGAGGAGCTCTTCCCGCCCCGCGCGCTGCGCGCCCGCCTGCCCGGCCCCCGCCGCCGCCCCGCCAAGGGCCGGGGGTCGCGGCTGTGCGCGGGGCTGCTGGCCGGCGGGCTCTGGGGACAGGCGCTGGCCAAGCAGCGGGCGGAGCGGGACCAGCGCCTGCGGGGCCGCCTGCGCGAGGAGGGGGCCAGCACCATGGCCGCCATCGTGGAGAAGTGGAAGCTGCTGCAGGGCATGGGCCGGCCCGAGGCCATGGCCGCCTACGTGGCGCTGGTGCGGGAGTGGCCCGGCTTCGGCTCCACGCTCTTCGACGTCGACCTGCGCGTGGTGAGGCGCTGGCGGGGCTGGGGTGCGGGCACCCGGGCGGGGGCAGCCCTGACGCCCCTGTCCCCGCAGAGCCCCGTGGGGGCCGGGCCCCAGCGCCTGTGGCTGGGCATCGGGGCCAAGGCCGTCTCGCTCTACAAGCCGGGGGAGCCCGAGCCCTTGGACAGCTTCTGCTACGGCCGCATCTCCTCCTTCGGCGCCTCCGACAGCAGCACCTTCCGCCTCTCCGTGGAGGACCGGGACCTGCTCTTCGAGACCTCCCAGGTACGGGGCAGCTGTCCCTCCTTCCCCCCATCCCTCCTTCCCCCCCGGGGCTGCCCCGGGCTGACCCGGCGTCTCGGCTCTGCGCCGCAGGTGGACGAGATCGCCCAGCTCCTCACCACGTACCTCGCCTCCGCGGGCGCCCGGGCCCCGGAGCCAGCCCCCAGCCCCCCAGCCCCTGCCGTGCCACCCCCGGGGCTCTGCCCCACGCCAGGGCCCTGGCAGCACCGGCCGCCCGCGGGCTCCTGCGGCAGCTAGCATGGCGGCCACGCAGCGAGCTCCCGATGGACGGCGCGGGGAGGGCGGCCGCAGGGCTGCGCGGGTGCCCCCCGCTCCCCGGAGCCGGGGGACAGGGGCTGGTGCTCCCCGCACCGCCGTTGCCTTTCTGGTTATTTCCTTAATTTATTTCGAGACGCCCATGCCCCCCACGTCTCCCAGCACTTTCCCTGGAGGGCAGCGGGGCGGCCGTGCTGCGGTTGCCTGCGCTGTCCCCAGGCCTGTCCCCATCCCCTGCGCCGCGGTGCCTTCGCCTCCAGCACGGGTGCTGCCTGGCAGCGCTGCCCGTGCCCCCCGGGTGCTGGGCAGCGGTGCTGTGCCACCGTCTGTCCGTCCGTCCGTCCGCTGACCTCCCCCAGGAAAGCTGCGGGCGGCTTCTGGCCGCGCCGCGGTGGGGACCAGCGGGCAGGGGGCTGCTGCGGGGGCTCGGCCCTCGGTGGGGCCGCTGTAAATTTTGTCGGTTCTGTCTTGGGGAGGGGGGGGTTGTTTGTTTGTTTGTTTTTCTAAATAAATGCACAAAGGAAGGGCCGGGGCTCCTGTGGCGGGGCTGGGGGCAGCGGCGGTCAGACCCCTCCGGGGGTGCAGCGAGGTCGGCACCGGCGGGGGGATGGGGGGGACGGGGGGGACACGGCCCAGCAGATCCCGGTGGCAGGGACGGTGGCACCAAGCTGCTCGCTGCGCCTGCTGGCAGCTCACCAATGGTGCCGGCCATGCTTCGGCCCGGCTCCCGGTGCCCCGGTACTGCCGGCCCCGGCGGGGGGCTGCGGGGGCTGCCGGTGCTGCGGGGACTGCCCGGTGTTCCTGGCTGGGACCACCGGTGTTTGGTGTCACCGCGCTGCTCTGAGCTGGAGGGACAGGCTCAGCCCCACCCTGGGCTGCTCCCCGGCCCCTTGGGGCCCCCCTCCCGCGGGGGTCTTGCCCCGCAGCCCGTGGGCACGGGCACCCCTCGCCACCCCTCTGGCCCCGCAGCGGCGGCCGCTCGCTCCAGGAGCCGTACAGGCAGCGTCAGTGCAGGAACAGCCTTTATTAAAGCAAAATAACCTACAAAAATATAGATACAGCCTGTGCCCCAGGCCCGGACACGGCTCCTGCCCCGGGCGGGGGCTGTCCCCGCCACAGAGCCGCAGCCCCCCAGGGCCGCGTGCCCCGGGCCGCTCTCGTCCCCTCGCAGCGTGCGCTGCTCCCGCGGGCGCAGGGTCCCCCCAGCCCCGTCCCGGGGCCGTGGGGAAGCAGAGGCCGTCCCCCCGCCCCGGGTCTCGGGGGCTGCGTCGCTGAGGAGCGCGGCCGGGCAGCGCCGAGGGGTGCGAAACGTGGGCAACGGCCAAGACGAGCCCCGCCGGCGTGCGCGGAGGTGCCGTGGGACCCTCCCGTCCCCCGTCCCGGCACTCACTGCTCCTGCGTGCCCCAGGAGATGTAGTCGGGGCGCGTGGCCGCGTGGTACTCGTCGATCAGCTGCTGCACGATCTCCCGGGAGTTGTCCAGCTCGTCGAAGTTGTCCTTGAAGATGTCCTCCTTGCGGAACTGCTCCAGGAAGGCCTCCCGCTTGCGCAGCTTGTCGTACTGCCGGCACGTCCGCTCGAACAGCTGGAGAGCAGCGCGGCGTCAGGGGGGTCCCGCGGGCAGGGGGCCCGACCTCCGCCGGCTGCCACCCCGCACCGGGACCAGCTCCTGGCACCAGGGTGGGGACAGGACCGACGGGACCCCCGGCCGGACCCGAGCCCTGCCGTGGCCCGGCTGGGAGCCGCGCAGAGCGGAGGCACTCACGGAGGAGATGTTGGTGTGGTTTGCCATCATGAGGCCGCTGACGCGGTGGGCGGACGGCAGGTATGGGGACTTGCGGGACAGGGCCACCTGGATGCTGGCGGGACCCCAGGGGATGAAGTTGGCCAGCTTCCTCTCCCGGATCCGCTGCAGACTCTTGTGAACCTGGCGGGACGAGAGCGAGGGGCAAGGGGTGAGGGGTCCCCGCAGCTGCTCCTGGCAGGGGACGGCCCCAGGAGGGTGGGTTTCAGCACATGGGGGGTAGGGAGGGTCCTCACAGCCCGGGACCAGCGGCCTTTCCACAGCCAGGGCCCACACAGGAGCAACCCGGAGCAGGTCCTCGGGCACCGCTGTCTCACCCCGGGGTCCCCGCACAGGGAGAGGGTGACCGTGCCCGTCCCTGGCCGGCCACACCGCTGCCACCGGCACGGGAGCTGACCTGCGTGGGGTCCACCTCCCCCTGGATGATGTTGAGGATGGCGATGTAGCAGTGGTTGGTCTGCCTGTCTCGCCCCGTCGACACCATCACGTTTTTGGGCTGCAGCAGTCTCCTCATCACATCCAGGACCGTGGTCTTCCTCACGCTAGCCACCTGCAGACGCCAGCCGGGGTCAGAGCGAGCGGGCTGCGGCTCCTCGCCCACGCAGGCAGGAGGAGGGAGGGCAGCGGGACGGAGCAGCCCTCGCAACGCCGCACGCAGGGCAGGGAAATCCCAAAGCCACGCAGCCAGGCCGAGAGCCGGGGCGTTGGTGGGAGCCCCACGACACAGCGGGGCCGGGTGACACCGGAGTGACAGGGACAGGCGTCACGGTGCCACGGTGCTGCTGCCAAACTCCTGCCCGGTGCCACTGCCGAGGCAAGGAGCCAGGCGGGAGGCCGGGCGGGACCCCGCTGCACCCCCTCCCCACGCTCCTCCCCGCAGGACAGGGCGATACCCTTCTCAGAGCCAGCAATTTTTCAGATTTGCTTCTCCAAGCAACATCCTGAGGAAGCACTCGCAGCGAGAGGAGAGCCGCAGCTGCCAGCTCGCAGCCGAACGCGACGCGGCCAGCGCAGGCTGCCCGGCTCGCGGGGGGCTGCGGGGCGCTGCCTGCGACGAGCTCCGGGTGAGCGGCAGCCGAGGAGTGGCAACCCCCTGCCAGGACACAGCTCGCGCCCCGGGAAGGGGCTGACGCCTGGAGCCCCTGATCAGGCTGGGCATGACAACGCTCGACGGCGCTCTGAGCCCGCCGGGGCAGCAGGGCTGGCAGGGCCACCGTGCCGGGCTCGCTCCCACGGTTTCTCAGGGCGGCTTCACTGCCGCAGCCACGCTGCCACCCGCAGCAGGTAGCCCAGCACCCGCACCACTGCCTGCTCGTGTCTGATTCACACCACGCGTGGCCATCACGCGGTGCGGGCCCACGGGCCGGGCGCGTGGAACGTGCAATCACCGCTCATGCCAAGATGGCGGGAGGGACGAGGCGCACGCGGCAGCTCCTCCGGCCCTCGGGGAAGGGGAGCAGTGCCTGGCGGGCTGCCTTACCGACTGGTCGGTGGTGAGCGGCGTGTAGCCCGTCATGAGGAAGTGCAGCCGGGGCGTGGGGATCAGCGAGGCAATCAGCCCGATGAGGTCGTTGTTCATGTACCCGGGATACCTGA
The DNA here is from genome assembly GCF_030867145.1 of Opisthocomus hoazin. Classification (NCBI taxonomy): domain Eukaryota; kingdom Metazoa; phylum Chordata; class Aves; order Opisthocomiformes; family Opisthocomidae; genus Opisthocomus; species Opisthocomus hoazin. Next base: position 2,230,088 of record NC_134439.1, on the reverse strand, counting down.
GCGTGGTGGTGCTGGCGGACATGATGGTGGAGACCTGCGGGGAGGACGGGGTCAGCATGCGCGTCACGGCGTCACCGCCGAGCGCGTCCAAATCCCGCTTCGCGCAGCTGCGCCGGGGAAGCACCCACGAGGCCGCCCCGGGGAGGGCAGGGGACCCTCGTTCACGGCTCCAGGCTGCCCACCACGGCGCCCAGCCCACAGGATGGGCTCAGACTGGATCAGGACAGCGGGGAAGGCCCACGCCGGCTGCCCCAGAGGGAAGAGCCCCGCTCACCAGCTGGTTGATCTGAGAGAACGACGGGTTCTGAATGTGCAGCCGGTCTGTCGCGATCCGATTCAAGGCTGTGTTGTCCAGAACCACCTGCAAGAGAAAAGCTCTGCTGAGAGCCTCGGAGGCAGCTGGAGGAAGGGCAGCCCCGGCCACGTGTCCAAGGGCACCGGATCGCCCCGCACAGCCCTCCGTGGCAGGTGGCAGACACTGGAAACCACAAGCTGACTCATCTGTGGAGCACAACCGACACTGTCAATGGAAGCTCTTCCCTCCCGTCTTGGCTGCGCTCCCCAGCGCTCTCCCGAAGAGCACTGCCTCTGCGCTGGCACCCCGCAGCCGCCCTCGGCCCCAGCAGCTCGGGCACAGCGGCTCTTGTCCGGCCACGTGCAGAGGGAAGCTGGGAGGGACGAGCAGCATCGCGTCAGGGCCTGACCGAAGGCCCTGGTGCAGGCTGAAGATGCCGCCCGGCTGGGGCTGGTGGGTGCTGACAGCGATGCTGGAATCGAGTTCGAGCGGAAGGCTGCAGCGCAGCTACGCAGAGGAGGCGCAGCCAGTCCTCGCTGCCGTGGGAGGGATCGGCTGGATCCCGGAGGCAGGCGCGCCACGCCGCAGAGCGCAGCGGGGGTTAGCATGGAGCCCTCGTCACGGAATCACAGAATGGTGGGGGTTGGAAGGGACCTCTGTGGGTCACCCAGCCCAACCCCCTGCCCAAGCAGGGTCACCCAGAGCAGGCTGCACAGCACCGCGTCCAGGCGGGGCTGGAATATCTCCAGAGAAGGAGACTCCACAGCCTCCCTGGGCAGCCTGGGCCAGGGCTCCGGCACCCTCAGAGGGAAGAAGTTCTTCCTTGGGTTCAGCTGGAGCTTCCTCTGCTCCAGTTTGTGCCCATTGCCCCTTGTCCTGTCACTGGGCACCACTGGAAAGAGTCTGGCCCCGTCCTCCTGACCCCCACCCTGCAGATATTTAGAGGCATTTCTAAGGTCCCCTCTCAGCCTTCTCTTCTCCAGGCTGAACAAGCCCAGCTCCCTCAGCCTCTCCTCGTAGCAGAGATGCTCCAGTCCCCTCCTCATCCTCGTAGCCCTGTGCTGGACTCGCTCCAGTAGCTCCTCATCTTTCTTGAAGTGGGGAGCCCAGAACTGGACAGAGTACTCCAGATGAGGCCTCACCAGGGCAGTGAGAGGAGAAGGAGCCACCGCGTCTGCTCGGCCCTTCTGGACAGGGGTGCAGTCGCTGCTGTGCCTGGGGCTGGGCAGGACACCGCACGCCGCTGCGGCACTCAGTGACGGCCCTCGCCCCACGAAAAGCTGTGTTTTGGGGCGGCTGGGGACAGGGCTGCCACACAGGAGCCGGCTGCGCTGCTGGTCTGACCCACAGTGGGACCCTTACCACGCAGTCAGCGTTCTGAGTCAGCCTCTTCAGCGTCAGCAGAGAGTTGTACGGCTGGACCACAACATCGCTCATCTCATCCTGGTTTGGGAAAACCGAGTACGTCTCCACCAGTTTCTTGGGATACCTGGTGAGAAAGCCCAGCCAGCTGAAGGGTTAACACCACCAAGCCAGCGTTCTCTCCTCCCACGAGCTCCCTTTTCAGTCTCCAGGGCTCAGGGCACCAGTGAGTCACCAGCACTGCGTGCCAGAGCCAGTTCCCAAGGAGGGAGAGGGTTTGTCCCAGCAGTGCAGGAGCAAGCTGCCAGGCAGAGCTGCGGGCGAGGCTGAGCCATCCGCAGGCCGAGGAAGCGGCTGCTTAGGAGCCTTTTCAAGAGGCCGCAAGCCGCAACAGGCAGGGACGGCAGCTCAGAGCCCACAGCCAGAGCCTCCCACCCTTCCTGCGGAGTCAGGGCATCGGGAGGCAGCTGCCTGATAAGAACGGCTGAGGGAAGGCAGCGTGGACAGCGCGAGCCCGGTTTCAGAGCCTCTGCGGTCCCGAGGCGCATCAGGAGCCATCCCTTCGCCGGGCAGCGTGCCAGGGACTGCTCAAGGCAGTGTCTGCGTGGGGGTGGTGGCTCTGAGTCAGCGTTCTCCGGCTCCTCGGCCGGGCGCCCAGGCTGGGCCAGGCTCTGCGCGAGGGAAGGGGACGAGGCCGAAGGCTCACCTGTCATTCAGTCTCTCCAGCAGGTACGAGCCCAGCCCGGAGCCTGTTCCACCAGCGATGGAGTGGCAAAGCACAAACCCCTGGAGGGAAGCAGAACGCAGCTCAAGGTCCAGCTCAGCGAGGCGCAGGCGGAGCATAGCGGGCTGTGCCACCGCCACCACCCCCAGCAGAGACCTGCCAGCCACGAGAGCCGAGGGCCGGGAGCCCCGGCTCCTCGGGACCACAGCGGCAGCCACACGCTCGGCTGCTGCCAGCGTGGGGGAACCCGCACCTCCGCACACACCGCACAGTGCGACCGCTCCTCAGGAGCCTCCCGGATTCCTCCCACCACAGAACAGACTGCAGAACAGCTCCAACGTCACCCTCGGGGTGTTCCCAGCCCCCTCCCCGGGCCCTCCACGCCGTTCCCCAGCTTCTGCAATGCCCAAGGCCAAACTCCTCCACCCGACTCCAGGGCAGCTCCCACCTGCTGCAGGTCCCGCAGCGGGCGCACGGGCCTTCTGCCGGCTTACTGCGTGATGCCGCCTTCCCTGCCCCTGCTGCCGCGTGACAGCCTGACGCGGGCGCTGGGAGCCCGGTGTGCCCATGCCCAGGAAGCGGGCTCACACCCAGGGCGGCCGAGGACCCGCCAGAGGCACGCGGCGCAGCAGCCGAAGAGCCGCCGGTGCCCCGCTGTGCCTTCAGCCCGGCTGGGGAGGAACAAACTGCAGCTGCCTGGGCTCATTCCACGGATTTCAAAGCACTCGGCACCGCTGGGTGCAAACGTCTTCCCGCGGGGCAGCCCCGGGCTCCCTCCTCGGCGGCCGGCAGCGGGTCCCTGGCTCCAGCACAGCCCTCCCTGCCCACCGCGGCCGTCACCGGAGGACAAGCAGCGAGCACTGAGGCGGGGGAGAGCTGTGGGAGGGAGGTGGGACAGGGAAAGGAAAAAGCACCGTAATGCCTGGAACTCTGTCTGTGGATTGTGTCCTGTGGGAAATGCCCAGCGCAAGCACTATCCGGGGCAGAAAAACACCCCGCTGAGCATACAGTAAGAAGATTTCTGGGGAAGCCCAGCAGATGCAGCAGTGATGGGAAAGACCTCCTTTCCCTAATACCCCTCTCTGCGTGTTCTCTGCTCAGCACCTGGAAGCAAGCTGAGCAAGTCTGCGTACCCCGGAGCGCTGAGCTCGACCTGACAGAAGAGCAGCCTGGCTCGGAAAAGCAGGGCAACTGGATCCAAATCCCCCGATTTACTTACCTCCAAACTGTCACTCCCATCGGCCTCTCTGTCTATGATATCAAAAATATCCTCGTGGATTTTTTCTCCCTGCAAGAGAAACCAGACCGGATTTTGTTCCTTTCCCACAGAAAACGGAGCAGAGCTTCTCGAGCCTGGTGAGAAGCCAAGTCAGACTGGCAATGTGACCCTGCGCCCAGGGTGCCAGGGAGCATCAGGCGTTAAGTCCCCGCTGAACAACGAGGTATTCTTCAGAACCCATCTACTGAGCCTGACATGAGCAGGCCACGCCTAACGAGCCTGACGCCTAATGAGCTGACTTGTGCTTGCACCCAGGAGCACCAGAGCCGTCACCTGTGAGAAGCCACTGGCCCAGTTGTTCCCAGCTCCCCCTCCGTGCTCCGACAGGTAGATGTTTTCCGGGTTGTAGAGGTTGGCGTAAGGGGAGTTCAGGATGGAGTGGATAACTCGGGGCTCCAGGTCCAGCAGCACGGCTCGCGGGATGTAGTGCTCATCGTCTGCCTGTGGTGAGGAGCAGGAAGATCACGATGACGTCGAAGGTGCCAGCGCGTGTGCCACCCCCCCCGTCGCCATGAGCCCGGCACAGCTGGCATCTGACGGGCAAGAAGAAGGGAGGGCAACCCGCTGTGCACGGCCGGTCTGTAATCACAGAATAGTAGGGGTTGGAAGGGACCTCTGTGGGTCACCCAGTCCAACCCCCTGCCCAAGCAGGGTCACCCAGAGCAGGCTGCACAGCACCACGTCCAGGCGCGGCTGGAATATCTCCAGAGAAGGAGACTCCACAGCCTCCCTGGGCAGCCTGGGCCAGGGCTCCATCACCCTCAGAGGGATGAAGTTCTTCCTCATGTTCAGACGGAACTTCATCTGCTTCAGTTTGTGCCCATTGCCCCTTGTCCTGTCGCTGGGCACCACTGAAAAGAGTCTGGTCCCATCCTCCTGACACCCACCCTGCAGATATTGATCAGCATTTCTAAGGTCCCCTCTCAGCCTTCTCTTCTCCAGGCTGAACAAGCCCAGCTCCCTCAGCCTCCTGGCACGCCCCGGAGGCCGGGCAGGCGGGGGGCTCTCCCCCGATGGGCACGCGTTTGCGGCGTTTTGTACGGCGGTGCCCGTGCCAGCCCTGGCCTCGCGTTCCTGCCTCCACGACACGTGTCCCGGCGGCGGAGCGCGGACGGGGGCCGTGGCACCGTGCTGCCCAGCAGCAGTGCGTGGCCGCAGCCGCCACCGAAACCAGCTTGGGGCTGCTGGAGGGAGCCGCAGCGGTCACAGGCAGCCCTGCCCGCACCCGTCGGGCACCGACCCACCCGGTGGCCCCTCCCGGGGCGGGGGGTCCCGCTGCACCCCAGCGACCAGGCAGTACCTGGTAGAAGAAGACGTCCTTGCGGTCGGTGCCCTCGGTGGCGAACTCCTCCACGATGCCCTCGGGGCTGATGCCGTGCTCGGCGCAGAGCTGCTTCCAGAACTCGAACCCGACTGCGGAGACCCGCGGTCAGCTGGCCCGGGCCGGGACCGGGACCCCGGGAGGGGGCGGAGCCCGGAGCAGCCCCGGCCCGGAAGGCCCCGCCCCGGGCTCGGCAGGTCCCGCCCCCGCGTCACACCCCGGCCCCGCCCACGCCCCCCCAGCATCCCGGCCCCGCCCGGGGCGCGCTCCCCCGGCCCCGCCGCCGGCCCCGGCTCACTCTGGTTGCCGCACTGGCCCAGCTGCAGGGTGATGATCTCCCGCGGCATCGCGGTGAGGCCCCGCTCCGCTCCGCTCCGCTGCTCCGCCCGCCTGTCCGGTGCCCGCCGCGTCTCCCGCCCGGCGCCAACGGCACTGCGCCTGCGCGCCGCGCACTTCCGGGAGCGCGCCGCTCGCCCCCGCCCCTCGCGGCGCCCTGGCAACGCGCGTGCGCCCTGGCAGGCGGCGGCGGTCGCGCCTGCGCCAAGATGGCGGCGCCCAGTAGGGCCCCGCTTCCGGCGCCGGGGGCCGCCATGTCGGCGGCGGCCGGATGTTGACGCCGTGAGGGAGCCATGGCGGCGGCGGCGGGGGCCGGCGGGCCCGGCGAGCGGCAGCGGCGGGTGCAGGCGGTGAGCGCGGCGCTGCGGGGCCGCCTGGGGCCCTACGAGCCGCTGCTGAGCGCTGTGCAGGCCGCGCTGGTCTGGGAGCGGCCGGGCCGCAGCGCGCTGTGGTGGGCGGCGGCCCACGGCCTCTTTTGGTGAGCGGGCGGCGGGGCCCGGGGTGCGGGCCGGGGTGCGGGCCGCCCCGCGGGGGGCCGGGTCCTGCGGCGGAGGGCGACGGGTGCGGGCAGCCCCGGGACGGCTCTGCCGCTCGGTGCCGCGGGAGGTTCGGCGCTCCGGCGGGCTGTCCCCCCGTGGCTGCGGGTCTCGGGTGGGCGCAGGCCCCAGCTCGCAGGGCCTGGCGACCGGCGCGGTCGTGGCTCTCTCGGGCCCGGGAGCCGCCGGCCCCCCGCGCTGGCTGGAGGAGCTCCCGGGGGTGAGAAGGGCCCTGGCGGTGCCGAGGTCTGCCTCGGCTCCGTCCCTCGGCGTGTGCTCCCCGCTGCCCAGAGCTCGCCAGCGAGCCCCGGCCCGTGGTGCGCGGGTGGGGGGAGGGCGGCGGGCGCTGCTCGCTGTGGCAGGTCAGCTGCGGAGCCGCCGCGCTGGGAGCAACGCGCGGAGAAGGCCCCGAGAGCAGCCCGGCGGCGGCTGCCCGGTGAGCTCCGTGCCAGGCCGCGCGGGCAGGCTGGGTGCTCAGCGCTTAGCGCTGGCTCGCTTTTCTCTGGCCATGACCGTTACTGAGCGACCGGTCCGTTCAGAGGGAGTTTGCGTTACCACTTTTGCGGGGGTCGCGCAAATCTGGCCGGTACCGATTTGTTTGTTTCTTCCTCGTAGGTTTTTTGCTCTGACTTCTCTCCGCTTGCTGTTCCTGCTTGCGTTTACACTTATGGTTGTAGTTTGTCTAGATCAGTGGAAGCACAAAATCTGGCCTGAAATTGGAGGTAAGTTGCAACATTTGAGCTGATACCAGCAAATCAAGCACTGTTTTTAGCCCTAGAGGTATTAATGCATTGCCTGGAGTTAAATAATTAGAATCCTGGAGTTTTTGCTTTGTGAGCCTAGAAGCAGGCAGGAGCACTGTAGGAACGTTCGTCCTGGAGCTGGAAAACCCCAGCCTGTCTAAACATAAGAAGAGCTTTTCGTGCTTGTGCCACTGGTGTTTGTCTCAGGGTCTCGAAACATCTGGTGTACATGAACTAGCGCAGGGCTTGAAGCAGTGATTCACCTTCCGAGCATTCAGTGCAAGAGCAAGAAATTGGAGCATACGTGGAATACGTCTGGATTTTTCTTCAGAGTCTGTACTAAACCAGCTTCGTGTTTGAGGATGCAGATGAGTCCCAGCCTTGCTGTTGAGTGGAGATTGCTTTGAAAGGAGAAGCATTTTAATGGCTGTTAATGAAGTTAGTCTAAAGCTTTCAGTAAACAAAGCAGTTCTATCTACCATTTGTGATGCATATTAATATACTCACAAATACTACCACTCGTGGCAGCCGAGGGTTTCCTGGGCTTTGCATGGAGAGGCTGTTTCGAAGCAGTGTGGATGGTTTGCGTGCTCTCCGAGGTGGTTCCCTGACTAACTAGCGAGTACGACTCCCAGCTTGCTGCTTCAGCCCGTGTTTCCTGCAGTTCTTGGGAAGACATTACAGCTTTCCTCGGCTTCTGGCAGCCAGTTGGCTCTGTAGCTGAAGCGATGAGGAAGTGTCTGCTCCCCTGTAACCTTGATTTCTATCTGTCGGGGTAGCTGGTGCCTCCCCGGGTCCCTTTTCAAATCCCAGCCTGGGTGAGAAGGTATCCAAAGACTTAACTCTCTGATGCCTCTCAGTAAGCGAGCTGTTCCTCCTTCACCGTCTGCGTGTGTGCAGGGGAAGGGAGGGAGGTGAGAGGGGGTGTTTTTGCTAATGCCTGTCGCTGTAACCAGAGCAGCCTTCCAGATAACGTCCAACAAATGCTGAGGAGCAACAAGGAGACTCGCTTGCAGTCTTGTACTGTCACACGAACACGTGCAAAGTGTGTTACGGAGCGATGCATCTCCAGTTCCTAGTGACAGTTAATGTCTTTTCCAGGTGTTCCCCAGCTCATTAAAGCTTTGCTTAAATCCCAAGCATTCTCATGGCAAATTCCTTGCAACTAATGCAGTGTCTGTTCTTAATATTTTAGTGGCAAGACCTGACGAATTAGACAATGAGAGGTAGGAAACTAATTGAATCCTGTGCTGTTTGGTACTTTGCTGTGATACTGTGTGATTATTACCTGCACGTGCTTGTCATGTTGGCTCCTTTGAGCGAGGAAGGAAGGGGGAGAAGGGAGCTGCTTAGTGGAGGGAGGATGCAGCCCTGGACTCTGTCACGCCGTTGTGACAAGTTTTTGACTTGCCCAGGCCATTATATTGTACTTAATCTTTGCCTCATACCGACTTCCAGTAATGCTTGCTAGAGTGTTGTAAAACTTCCCCTGCCACTTCCCCCTGGACCCTTAAGTGAGAGGTGCTGCCTTAAAAGCAATTCCTTTTTGTATGCGCTTCCAGTAGCAGAAAAACAACATTTTTTTGGAAATAATTAAGTCTTCTGAGACTCCACAGGGAATGTTTAACAGGCTTGTCCCAGAAGGTGTTACTGCATAGCTATGATCTGACTCCAGCGTTAATAATGGGTTGAGAAATGCCGGGGTGTTGTCTTAGTAATAACACCTTCCTCTCGCTGGGCACACCTTTCTGCCGCCTGTGCTGGGTGCTCAGCTCCAGATTAAATCACTCGAGCTGTTGCCAAACAACTTTTTTTTTTTTTTTTGGAAGAGGCACACATGCAAAAGGAATTGCTCTTCCTAACCTTCCAGTACTTGTGACTAGCAGTTAAGAAGCACTAATAGAGCTTGCCAAAGACAATGCCTCCGAAGTAACTGAATGTATGAAGTAAGGTACAAGGCTGCTTGTAAACCTCGTGCTGAATTCTTGGGGGTTGCAGTTGACCAAATAAATGCAGAAAAAGCAAATGGATTAGTATGATTTGCTTCTGTACTGCGCTTTCCCTCCAGAAGCGTGGAAACTAGTGTAAGCCAAAAGACTGAATGACTGAAATTACTGCTCCTTAGCTGCTGTGGGAGAACTGGGACACCTGTAGAGTGGTACGTAGAAGTGCTGCTTTTGGCAGGGTGCTGTTTTGAAAGGCAGGCCGAGCCTCTGCTCTAGAGCCCAGTAGCTGGGGGAGAAGAGAAGGCAGTGTTGAGACGAGTGTTTGTAACAAGTGACTCCTGCACTGACGTCGGTGCAGTAATATCTGTCCCCGAATTCTTCCCTTCACTGCAGCTGGGGATACGTTCACCCTCGGCTGCTCGGAGTGCCAGAACTCTGTCACCATGTGGCTGAAGGCTGGGTGGCTGGGACCAACTTCTTAAGTAATCTCTTCATTTTCAAGAGACAAAACCCTGGAAAGGTAAGAATGTACAGACCTCGGCAAATAAAATGTTTGGTGTGGAGCCTCTGCTGACCACTGGTATCCTTTTGTGGTGGCACCCAGCGCTGGCTGAATGCGTTCAGGCATGGGAGGTTGCCCCGGGAGGTCTCCCACAACAACACGGCTGTTAAGCGGTGGCAAGGAACAGAAAACACAGGCAGAATAGTCAGGTTGTGGCGGAGGGAGGAGAAAACGAGTGTTGGCACGTTGATTGCACCAGTGAAGTGAAAATGTAGCTGCTCCTTCTGGAGGTTTCCAGATTTTTAAAGTGTCCGTCAAAGTCATCTCCCTCGTTGGATTTGAGCAGTTTGAGAAAGTGTGGCAAGCTTTGCTTTTTTCTTTTTTCTGGGGGGGAGAGGGCTTGTGCAAAGAGGAACCTGTAACATGGTGGTACTGCCCTTGTCCTTCTCACCTCGAGGAGTTCTGTCTTCTTTAGCCTCTTCCTTGCTTCTAGCCTGCCTGCCTTGGGCAGCTCCTCATGTTCTGAGGCCTTGGTATGCTGCCTGGCGCTCTGAAGCCAGGTACCTCCTGTATCTGCACTAGTGCTGGAGCTCGGTAGCTGAACGCTAGGAAGGCTTTGCTGTTGTTAGAATTGTGACTTGACCTAGAATCTGCAGAGAACAAGACAGTCGAGAACTGAGCGAATGCACTGCTTAGCCTTGGAAACTCACTGTCTCCCTTGTCTTCAGTTTTGCCTTCTAGTGTGTGGAGTCTTTACCTTCCTGGCTGTCCTGGGCCGGTACATCCCTGGACTCTTGCTCTCATACTTGCTTTGTAAGTAGATCTTCATGCCAGTACAGACTTCTAAGTGAAAAGGGGTAGAGATGAGTGGGATCCGAATGTCTGAGGGATGGGGGCTCTTCTGCTCAAAAGGAATGCTTGTGTGAATGGCTAAAAAATTTAAAATAATACATTCTGCCTGGAATGTGGTGGTTCTTGACCAGGACTCTAAGGTCTCCGGTCCAGAGAGAACATGTTTGAGTGCTTAGTAACTGCAGATCTGAGCACCAAGAGGCTGGCCTCTCAATTCTGTTGAATTGGCAGAGGTGACTGCACCAATGCTGACTGCCTCCCGCAGCGTTGCCGTCGGTACTCAGATCTTGCATACTGCGTGCGTTATACTGCGTCGCAAAACGGGCAAGATGTTTGCCAAGTAGCACTCTGAACAAACTTCTAATCAGCGTTCCCACTTACCTCAGTGCTCTTCATCCTGCTGTGGCCCCTCGCTGTGTACCACAGGCTGGGGCAGCGCATGTACATGAAGCTGGAGCCAGCTCTGCAGCGGCTGGATTTCAGCGTTCGAGGCTACATGATAGCAAAGCAGCGGGAGAAGCAACGTAAGTTCCTGTGCTGTGTTTCTGCCCCTTGGTACCCCAAACAGCCTGTGCATCGAGCCCCTGCTCTCGGAGCGGGACAGGGCTGCGTGTGTGGTGTGGCAGTCGTCGCTCCAGCGCCCTTGGCAAATCCTTGCAAGTGCTTTGGGAAGGGCGCGAGGCAGCTCTGCCTCTGCAGGCACCTCCCAGCGAGCCGCCAGTGTTAAGCTCCTGACGGTGCTGAGCCGCTTCGTTTCTCAGCTGCCGGAACTGTGTGTTCCACGTTGCTGTGGCGCTGAAAAAAGAGGGAGGACTTGGTGCAAGGTGGCTGCTGAACATGTTCATCTCAGCAAAATATGTCAGAAATGACCGCGTTGCTCTGCTGTGGAACAAAGCATGCTGTGTTACGTTACGTCCAAGCTTGCCAGCTGAGGGTTTTGCTGCTTGGCATAAGGCTGGTCCTGTACAGACCCCTGTGCTAGCAGCAGCAATCAGCTTTGACTCTGGTTTGTGGCAGTGCGTCGCCGAGCCCTGAATCAGGAGGCTGTGGATGATGGGAGTGACAGCGAAGAGGAGCTGGCTGCGTTCTGTCCCAAGGTAACGAAGCGTCTCTGACACGGAAGAGCTCAGCTGAACGGAACAAACTCGCTGCATTGTGTGGACGTGCAGCGCATGGCCCTGTGTCCAGCACGTTGTAGCTGCCTTGTGATGGAGAATCAGATGACCAGATGAATCTCCTTTTAGAGAGGTCTTTCCTATTCTGTCTCTCAAATATGTCCAGCATAGCTTGTACTGACTACAGTCTCCTAGGCTGGGCAGTAGAGTGTGATACCAGCCTCCCATGAGGACTGGGTTTAACTGGCAGCGACTGGATCATGTGGTTTTTCTCCAGGCACAGGAATAAGCTTTCCAGTGTTTGATATTTTCAATTTTGTCTCCTATTTCAAAGCTGGATGACTCCGTGGTTGCCAAGGAACTGACCATCTCTGACTCGGAGCATTCGGATGCTGAGGTTTCCTACACCGAGAACGGGATGTTTAACCTTTCGAGGGGCCAGACTCCCCTGACAGAGGGCTCGGAAGGTGAGAGCCAACGGGCACTCTCTGGGAGGGCTGCAATGCCCAGCAGGTGCCAGTGGACGGCTGGGAGGGCGGGTGCCATCATCGCCTTCTGTCCTTGAGGTCCAGCTGTTTGACATCTGGCTTGCTGGCAAAGATGAGATGCAGCTTCCTGTTTTTATGGAACTGAGCTTCCTTCTTGATTCCCGTGGTGCTTTAGCAGAGCGAGGACAGCGGCTCCTCAGAGGCAGATCCAGCTCTGCCAGTCTCTGGCTGTAGGGATTCAGGGGTGCTCCCTCTGGCAGGAGGGGTCTGGTTCAGCGTCCGTGTTCCTCGTGAGCGAACGGGGAGGTCAGCCGGCATCCTGTCGCTGCGGGAGGGGGAGAGGAAGGAGCGTGTGGTGTGTGACGACAGGAGACGGGGTCAGTCTGTCGCGGGGAGGTGGCGTGTGCCGCGCTGCCCTTGCTGCAGGGCGCCTGGCGCCTACGGTCTGTCTAAAGCCCCTTCTCCTCTTCTAGACCTGGACGGTCACAGTGACCCCGAAGAATCTTTTGCCAGGGATCTCCCTGACTTCCCTTCCATTAACCCAGAAGCAACTGGCATAGATGACGAAGATGACACCAGCATCGGGATCCCCAGTCTGGCTTCCCGCCCGCAAGCGACAGGAGATCTGCATCTCCCCTACGACCAGGAAGAATCTGGCGCGCTGCCATCTGTGCAGAACCTGACTGACAACATCGCCGGGTTTGTCACCAGAGGGATGATTCAGCTGGCGCTGTCGGGAGCCCCTCAGCCGGGCTCCTCCCGCAGCGGCGGTCCCCAGAGAGGGGCAAAGACTTACCTTAGAACGGCCAGCTCGGACTTGGACACTGATGCGGAAGGGGATGACTTCGAACTGCTGGATCAGTCCGAGCTGAACCAGCTGGATCCTGCAGGCTCGCGGGGCCAGTGAGCCACCCCACCGCTTCCCTCCGCCTCATGAAGGGGCGTCCTGGGAGGAGAACCCTGCACTGTTATCGAGGCCATCTCCTGCGTGAGTATGAGTGACGTGGCAGCCAGTCCTGGCTGGGAGCACCCCTGTGACTTGTGACTCCGTAGCCTCGCTTGGATTTTAAAATAAACGACCCTGGTAATTCATAGGGAAAAGACGTTGATGTGACAGCTCCACATGACCCCTGCGTCGCCCTGCTCCGACTGCCAGGACGCGGCTTGCTGCAGCCTTCCTCGCCCCAGACGATGAATCGGGGGTCAGCGGCTCGGCAGAGCTCCGGCCGCACCGACCTGGCACCGCCGAGCGCAGGCGTGGGGCCAGGGCTGGCTCCCCTCGGCCTCCACGCCGCTCTGTCCGTCAGCCAACCCTTCCCTGCTCCCGGGGTCCGCGTCTTCCCTCCCGGCGGTGCCCGGCCCCGGCTGGAGACGAGCCCCCGGCTCCCGTGGAGGACAGGACCGGGTCCGTGCAGCCACCTCCCGTCCCCGGTTCCGGCGTCCTGGGGGTGCGGCTCTGCCAGAGGCACCGCGGCAATAAGAGCCCCGCTCCGGGGTGAGCGCCCCGCGCCCGCGCTCCTCTCGCTTTCCTCACCCGCGGGCGTGGGGTTTGCGGGGCCCCCCCGCCCCGGGGCAGCGGCGCGGCCGCGGGCTGGGCCCTGCCGGGACGGCGCTCGGCGGGGGCAGCGCTCCCCACCGCTGTTTGAGGGCCGCAGCGCCGGTTCTGTCAGGGCTGTGCGGCAGAACGCGCCCCCCCACCCCCCGGGCCCCCTCCCGCCTCCGGGGCGGTGTTAACGGGCGGGCGCGGGGCGGGCGGGACGGCCCGGTGCTGCCCTCGCGCTGCGGGGGCGGGGCTGCGGGGGACCGGGTCCCGGCCCCGCCCCCGGCTCCCAGCCGCCTCGCCTCGTGGGGGTGTGGCCTCGCCTGGCCAGCCAATCGGCGCCCGAATCTCGTCCCTCTCCTCGATTGGCGGGGAGCTGGCGGCGCGCCGGAAGTGCGTCTTCGCCGGCGGCCGGGCGCGGAGCGGGGCGAGCGGAGGCCGAGGATGAGCAAAGGCCGCGAGGGCCCCGCGGCGGGCGGTGAGCGGGGGGGGGACCGGGGGTGGCCGCGGGGGGGCCGGGGGCCGCGGTGACCGGCGGGCTGTCCCGCAGGAGGCGCCGCCGCCGCCGTGCTGCTGCGGTACCTGCGGGAGCAGAACCGGCCGTACAGCGCCCAGGACGCCTTCGGGAACCTGCAGCGGGAGCACGGGCTGGGCAAGGCGGTGAGCGCGGCGGGGGGCGGCGCGGCGGGGCGGGGCGCGGGGCCCGGCTGACGGCGCTGACCCCGCAGGCCGTGGCGAGGGCGCTGGAGCAGCTGGCGCAGCAGGGCCGCGTCCGCGAGAAGACCTACGGGAAGCAGAAGATCTATTTCGCCGACCAGGTGAGCCCCGGGCCCGCGCCCGGCCCCCCGGCGCCGCCCGCGCTGACCGCGCCTCCCGCAGGAGCAGCTCCCGGCCGCCGGCGAGGCCGAGCTCCGCGGCCTGGACGGGGAGATCGCCGCGCTCTCGGGCCGGGTGCAGGCGCTGCAGCAGAGCTGCCGGCACATGGAGGCGGGTGAGCGCGCCCTGCCCGCCCGCAGCACCGGGAGCGGCGGGGCCCCGTGCCCAGGGAGCCACGTCCCAGGCGGTCGGTGCTGGCGGTGATCGGGGCCTCGCCTGCAGAGCTGAAGGAGCTGAACGGCTCCATGACGAGCCCTGAGATGGCCAGGGAGATCCAGGAGCTGAGGAGCGACTGCGCCGCTTACGCCGAGAAGCTGGAGAGGATGAAGTCTGCCGCCAACTGCGTGACGCCGGAAGAGAAGGAGAAGGTCAGGAGCTGCCTGGGCCGAGCCGAGCCATGGAGCCCGGGCCACCCCCTCTGGACCCTGCGCCAGGTTGCCCAGGCCTGGTGCGACAGGCGGGGGTTATGTGGGCCCGGGCTGCACCGCGAAGCCCCTGCGCGAGCCTCGGCCGTGCCTGCCACGGTGCCGACTCCCGGGGCGTCCTCGGGAATCGGCCCGAGCTGCCTCCTCCCCGCAGAGCTCTGCTTCGGGCAGCCACCGCCACTTGGCCGCTTCGTCTGTCCCTGCCTCGGGCGGGCTGTGTCGCCCAGCGGCTCGGCCCCGCGGGGGCTCCGTGAGCCCTGGTGCTGTCGGGTGGGCTCTGGGTGCTGCCAGGGCACCTGGCGGGTCCCTGGCTCCGGGCGCTCCCCGCGGCGGCTGCTGCGTTGGCTCTCACTGTGCCGCCCGCAGGTCTGCCGCGAGCAGCAGCTCTACCGCAGGGAGTGGCGGAGGAGGAAGCGAATGGTAACGGCGGTGCCACCGGGCGGGGGAGTGACGCGGGGCGACGCCGCTGCCCTGCCCTGGGGGCTGCGCGGCTGCCCCACGCCGCAGCCCCCACCGTGCCATCTCGCCAGGCGAGCGAGCTGCTGGAGGCCATCCTGGAGGGGTACCCCAAAAGCAAGAAGCAATTCTTCGTAAGTAGTGGCTGTGCCCGCGGCACGGGGCTGGGGCAGGCGCCCCGCTGAGGCTCCGCTCGCGCAGGAGGAGGTCGGGATAGAGACGGACGAGGACCACAACGTCGCGCTGCCGGCCGCCGTGTGAGGTGCGAGGGCGTCCCGGCCGCGGGAGGAGGAGCTGGTGCTGGAACTCGGCTGTTGGGCGTTTTTTTTCCTGTTTTTGCAGGGCTTGGGCAGCTCCTCGGTGTTGGTGTTGGGTTTGTTTGGGGGGGGGGGGGAGGGAGCGGTGTGGCCTTGGGTGCTCTCGCTGCCTCGCGCGGGGCCGTTCGCTCCTGCGGCCCCTCAGCGCGGCGCGCAGCCACGGGTCCCAGGGCTGGGGGTGGCCGTGCTCCCCTGTGGGTCCCTGGGGCTCCCGGGAGGTGGACGGACCCGCGGCCGCACGTCAGCGGCGTGCGGCCCGTTAGGGGCCGGGCTCTCGGTTCGCGCTCCTTGCGCGGGGCGTCGGGGCAGCCCTGGGGGAGGGGACCCTGCGCTGACCCGGCCGGGCTGGGCTGGGCTGAGAGCGGCTGCACGGGGGGGGGGGGGGGGGGGGGAGTGCCAGGAACTTGGCAACAGAAATAAAAGCAGAAAAGTCATTAAAACATTCAGCAGAATTTATTTAATTACTTTTCATGATAGAAAAATACATCGCTGTCACCTGTGAGCTCTGTAACTCCCCGTCGTGCTCCCGGCCGCAGCCTGGGCCCTGCGGGGCTGCAGAGCCCTGACCCCCGTGCAAGGATTTTCCCCCTCACAAAGCGGCACCTTCCAGGCGGGCACGAGGCCACTGACCCTGTGCGGGGACGAGCACCGCCGCCGGGTTTGGCTCCGGGGCTTCCACTGCATGGAAAAGGACACCCAAAGGCAGGGCTGGAAGGAAAATGTATAAAACCCACCCTCCAAAGGGGTTTTTCCACTGCTAAATGCGAGCAGCAGTAGCTTAAACCTCCTCGTCCTGCAGCGTTCAAACCACGTGACCTGCAGCCGCGTGCCACCGCAGCGGCAGGGGAAAAACGGCCTAAAACGAATACCGGCTGCCCTGGAGCGGGAGCGCGACCGTGATCACAGAGCACGCATCCTGCCACGGCGGCACCGCGCTGGAGCAGCCCCGGCGCTGCGTACGGTGAGCGGCCGCGGCGTGGGCAGCAGCTGCGCAGTGTTTGTGTTGGCAGAGCCACGGCCTCTACCCATGGCGGCAGCGCGTGATGGGTTAAAAAAGCGTCCTGAGAGCATCTGCAAAGCTGCCCCGGTAACGCCTCCGGCTGAGTTCAGGGATTTATAAAACAAAAATCAAATCCAATCAGGGCTGGCCATGTGTGTGCGTATCCAAGGAGGCGCAGCCAGCGCCGTGCTGCGGAGCTCCGTTCCTCTTCAGTGCGGCCTCGCCCGGACCTGCAGCCTGAGGCCGCCCGGCGCGTGGCGGCACGCGGGCGAAGCCGGTGCAGAAAGCTGGCTCCCGTCTCCCTGTCCGGGGAACCACGGCTGCGGCGCGAGAGACCAGGTCTCAGCAAGTCCCCCCTGGCTCTGTGCCGGGGCAGTGGGGGCTGCGCTGGGCTGGGGGCTCCCCGGCAGCGCTGGGCTCACCCTGCGGCTGCTCTGCCACGATGCGTGCGCACAGCGTCACACACCCACCCCGAGAGCGGCTTCAGGGGGGGCACGAGAAAGCCCCCGCCCAGGGGAGAAGCTGATTCCCGGTCTGTTCAACTGAAACCGAAGCTTTTAGCACGCGTTCTTGTCCCCCCCCCGGACCCGGGAGCAGCAGGGGCCATGTCGGAGGCCAGAGGGTGCAGAGCAGCGGCGCGTCGGGGCACAGGCAACCCCCTGCTCACCGCACACCTTTTTGTCGTCCCCCCCTTGCTGAGTCCCTACAAACACTTGGTGACATCGACCGGCGCGGAGGGCTCGGCCCGGCCTCGCGCTGGTTCTGCGCTCAATGCAATAAATAAATCAGAGAAGCTTCGGGAGCAGCCACGGGCAGCCGGCGCAGCCCCCGTGCCCGGCCCCGGGGGTGGGGGGGCGGCAGCCTCGGAGCCGCGGCGCGGGGGGAGGCTCAGAAGCGCTGGCTCGTCAGCTGGCGCAGGACCCCGACGACAATGTCGCGCAGCGTCTGGGGCGGAGAGGAGACACGCTCGGTCGCGCGGCCCGGCCTGGGCAGCCCTCGGGCACGGCCGCAGCGCTGAACCCCCCACCCCAGCAGGGATCCCTCCCACCCGTGGGGCCGCAGCGGGGCACGACCCGGCCCTGACTCAGGGCCTCCCCCCCTCCCCGGCTTCTTAACCCCCAGGAAACCTCCCGGTGTCCCGTGGCAGCGATGGGGCCAGGCAGGGCCCTCCTGAACTCCCCTTCGCCCCGGCCCGGCTGCAGCACCAAACCAGTCCCACCGCTGGAGCGGGAGAGGCTGGGGCGCGGGCACCGTCCCCTGTCCCCCCTACGCCCCCACCCCCATCACGCGCTGCCCCTTTGGAAGTGCCAGGAGAGGGGACAGGTGAGCCCGGGATGCAACGGGCTCTGCCCACCGCGGCTCCGGCGCTCACCTGGGGCTTGCAGTGCTCCTCAATCCAGCTGAAGACGCAAGCCGAGAGCTCCTGGAAGCTCGTTACGGAGATGGAGGCGTTAAAGGACTGGAACAGGGACTCCATGATGCCTTGGAAAACGTTGAACTTCACCTCGTCAGAGACCTGGTCCTTCCCCTCGTTGGGGTTGTCCTGATGCGCTTTCACAATCTGCTCGTAGTTCCTGAAACAGAGCACGCGCCCGTGGTCAGCAGCCGCCCGCGCCCGGCCCTGCTCGGCTGCGGGGCAGAGCCCGGCCCGGCGCCGGCCACTGAGGGGGCGGAAGGTCCCGCGAATAAATAAACATTGGGAAGCTGCAGCCGCCTCTGACACGGCGAGCAGATCCGTTTGCTGCCTCAGATCCCCCCTCCTGCTAAACTCCAACCGCCCCGGCGCAGGCCCACGCTAACGAGCCGCTGGAGGATGAACGACGACAGCGGGCAGGGGCAGGGTGGGTGCCCCGGGTGCACCCACAGAGCCGTGAAAGGGCAGCGGGAAAGAGCAGGACGCAGCGGGCAGCACCGACAGCTCGTCCCTTACACTTTCATGATCTTCAAGGCCATCGCGTCTTTCCTGAGCGTAGAAACTTCCTCCTCCTGCTTCTTCTTTTCCTTGTGCAGGAACTGGATGTAGTCAATGGCTGAGCACGAAAACACAGAGCGAGCGCTCGAGAGCGGACTCAGGCCCCCAGGATGCCCACAGAATCGGGCAGACAACGCCCTGGGGTGCCCGAGCCTGGGCAGCAGCAGCTCCAGGCCCCCCCGACCCTCTGTGGGGAGGTGGGGGTGGAGGGGGCCAGCACCTGGGCTCCCCCAGAGCATCGTCACACCAGAAGGTCCCCACGTGCCGAACCTCGGCCCTGCGCGGCTCTAGCGAGGCGGTTTGCAGGTCGACAGCCCCCCGGCCCCCTCCCCACCACCCGGACTCACTCTTCTGGAGGACGATGGCCTTGCTCAGCTTCTGGGAGCCTATGGAGAAATCCTGCTGCTCACAGGTGGGCACGATGGCCTGCAAGTCGTCGTAGCCTTTCTGTGGGGAAGCGGAGCCGCGGCTCAGGTGTTTGGAGTTTGACAGGGCGAGATCCGTCCTTCCAAACGGTGCCACAGCCCGGCCCCCCCACGCAGCCACCCACAGCCGAGGCAGCCGCAGCGGGGTCGTGCCGGGGAGGGCAGACCCAGCGGCTGCACCGAGCGGGACGGTGCTGCCAACGGCAGGGCGCTGGGTGCCGCGGGGTGCCGGGAGCCAGCAGGCAGCTGACAGCAGGCGCAGCCGCTCACGGTACCTTGATGGCGTCTCGCCTCTTCTGCTCCGCCTGCGTGTGCGCCCGCCTGCGCCGGTCCTTGTACGACTCCTTGTAGGGCTCCTGGTGATAATCGCTGTCCTCGTCATCTGCGTGGAGAGAACCTGCGTGAGCACCAGGAGCCCGGCCGAGCTGCCGCGGGGCGGGGGTGCGTGGAGGGGGCGGCAGCTCCAGGGACTGGCCGGGCTCCCCGCGCGCTGCGGCCGGGCGGGCGGCAGCCCCGGCAGCCAAGGACAAGCGGCCGAGCGGCACGGCCAGCCCGCCCCTCCCCCTCGCAGCCGGGCAGCAGCCAGGTGCCTGCAGCTCCCTTGGGAAGGCGCCAAATCCCGAGCGGCTCCCTGCTCCGAGCAACCACCGCGCCCTGACGCCGCTCCCCGCTGGGGCGGGAATCCCGCGCAGCCGACAGGGCGGCAGTCGCGCCCGCAGCCTGGGCACGGGGAGAGCCGGGAGCCCCGCCGGCACCGGGCGCCCAGGGAGCGGAGCAGCCGGTGGGGGACGGGCCCCGCGGCCCTACCGGTGTTGGGCACCGAGGAGGCGCTGGTGGAGCCGATGCTGTTGGCGCGCGACACGATGCTTCCCTTCCTCACGCTGTCCATGAAGAGCGCTGCAGGCAGAGGGGTCGTGGAGTCAGCGGCGAGCGCGGGGCGCGGGACCGGGCGCGGGGGGAGGGGAGGACGGGCCACAGGCAGCCGCGCGGGGCCGGGCACCTACCCGAGTCCAGGCCATTGTCGCTGTAGGCTGCGTCCACCTTGCGCGGGGCCACGGCGGAGACGGCGTCAGCTGGGCTGCGGCAGCCCCCCCGGCCCCGCACCCTCCCCGGCCCCGCAGCCCCCAAGGCCCTGCAGCCCCCTCGCAGCCTCCCCGGTCCCGCAGCCCCCCCCGGCCCCGCACCCCCCCGGCCCCGCAGTCCCCCCGCAGCCCCCCCCGGCCCTGCTGCCCCCGGAACCCCCCGAGCCCCGGGCGGCCCACGCAGCGACCCCCGCCCCTCGAGCGCTCTGCGACCTTTGGCCCCCGCCCCCCACCTTGACCCTGCCCCTCGTGCTCTCCCGGACCTTCACGCCGGCCCCGCCCGCCCTCGGCGCCGCCGCCCCGGCCCGGCCCCGCGCCCCCCAGTCGGCCGCGCCGGCCCCGAGCCCGACGAACGGGCCCACCTTGCCCCACGCGTCCTCGACCGCGGCGCCGGGCGGCTCCGCCATCTTCCGCCCGCCCCGGTCATGTGACCGCCGCGGGGGCCGACGGGAAACGCAGTCCGCCCCGCGCCGCCAGGGGGCGTCCGCGCCGGCACGGCGAGGGGGACGGGACCGTCCCGCGCCGCCCCGCAGCGCCCCCGCCCGGCCGGTGCCGGCGCTCTCGGCAGCGCCGTGACGTCACGGTGACGCAGCAGCGCCGGGCCTGGCTCAGAGCCCGCCTCGCGCGGGAATCCCCCTGCCCGGTGCGGGGCCGGGGCCGCCGAGCCGCGCGGAGCCCCGCGAGGAAGCGGGAGCGGGCGGCGCGGGGCCGAGCGCGGCTGGAGCGGGGCCCGGCGCCCGGAGCAGGTCCCGCCCGGCCGCACCGGGGGATCCCCCGGCCCCCGAGGGCGCCGCGCTCCCGGTGACACCGCGGGACCCCCCCGGCGGCGGGACCGGCCGCCCCGCCCCCCCCGGCCGGGACCCCCCGGCGGCACCGAGCGGGGCGGCGGGCGGGGCGGTCGGGACAGCAGCAGCATGGACACGCCCGCAGGGATCAGCGTCTTTACTGTCACCCGGGAGACCCCGCGCCTCCCCGCGGCAGGGTCCGGCCGGAGACCCCTCTTCCCCCCCGGGCTGGGCGCGGGGGTCGGCCCCGCGCTGCTCCCCCGCCTCGCTGACGGTGCCCGGTGCTGGGCCCTCGCCTCCCGCCGCGCCGCCGACCCCTCACAGGCTGCGCGCCGGGCCCAGGCGCTGCTGCAGGAGGTCCCAGGCCTTCTCCACCTGCCGGAGAACCCGCGCGGGGGGCACCTCAGAGCCCCCGGCCCGCCGGGACGCGGCCAGCGGCAGCAGGGCCCAGGCAGGGCAGGGCACCCCGGCCCTGCTGCCTTTACCCCCCGCACCCGTCCCTCATGGCCGTGCCCGGGGCAGCCTCGCCGGCAGCAGCGCGCCCCGGCACACCCTGCCGAGCCCCCGGTCCCCGTCCCGGCCGGACCCCAGCCCTGCGGCCGGCCCAGCCTGGGCTCACCTGCTTGCGGGTGACGTCCGGCTCCCAGAGCGTGCACAGCACCACCTGTGACTGCTGCACCCTCCGGCCGTTGCTCATCTGGCTCCGCAGCCGGCTGCGGGCGGCCTCCTCGCTCAGCCCGTCCCTGGCCACGACGCGCTTCACAGCCTGGCAGGACCAGAGGGGACAGCTGAGGGACAGCCCGGAGGCAGCCGGCGAGGGGCCGAGGGACGTCGCCCACCTCCTCCTCGGGGATGATGGCCGTCCACACCTCATGGACCATGTCCTGCCAGCCAGCCTCCAGCAGCACGGCAGCGTCCAGCACGCACACGGCCTTTCCTACAGAATGAGCCCTTCTTTGTCACCCGGCGCTGGCGAGGCAGCAGGCCAGCTCCCGGGGTCCAGCCCTGGCCACCCGCAGCGTCACGCCTCCCTGCAAACCCGCAGCCGCCGCTCGGCTGCCAGGGAACCTCCGGTGGGGAAGAGCAGCAGGCAGAGGCTGTGTTTGCGTTGAGGGCACGCCGGGGGTGGCACATCTCCCGGGCACGGCCAGCCAACGCCCTCAGCCCATCGAGCTACCACGAGCATCTCCCAGGAGCTGGGAAAGCTCTGCTTGCAGGACAACACACCGCTCGCTGCCGGAGCACCGCGCCGAAACCAGTCCGGAAGTCGCGTGGGAAAAGGAAAGCACCTTCCGCGCTCGGTCAGAGTTGGAAGCTTGGGGTAAATCTGCCCAGCTGCCGGCCCGGCTGAGCGGAGGGACGTGACCGGAGGGACGTGACCGGAGGGACGTGACCGGAGACGTGCCAGGGAAAATCCCCAGCGAGCTGCCCGGCCCCGCAGAGAAGATGGGGTCTGAGCATGGAAACACTCACGGTGCTGCCCAAGCAGCAGATTCCCCGGGGCTCTGGGGCGCCGTGCGCTGCACAAGACCCTGCACCCAGCTCCCCGCTTTGTGCTGTGATGGGAGCCGTCCCCGTTACCTTGAGCAGCCGCCTCCCCGATCTGCTCCTTGACCATCCGGGCCATCTCGGGCCACACAATGTCCGTGAGGCTCTTCAGCCGCTCCTGCAAAGGACCACGACAGGATGCGGTCACTTGCCCGCAGACCTGGGCAGCCAACAAGGGCACCGCTGGTGGCACCCGGAAAGAACCTGCTGAAGCGCGGGGACGGACCCGGGGCCCGCCGCCTGCTCGCCAAGCGCACGGAGGGAAGCCCCCACGCCAGCCCGAGGCTCCCACGCCCGCTGACGGGGTCCGCACCCCTTTTCCCTGTTATTTTCCTTGCCCGGCCAGGCAGAGCAGCACCTCGGTGTCCGCTGCAAGAGCTGCTCCGCAGAGCCCCGCCCCGCAGCACGGCGAGCTCCCCGCGCAGCAGCACCCACGGAGACCCATGCGACTCGGGGGGTCCCCTTGAGCTGCCTTCGTGCCTGGGCTGGGGCAGCCGCAGGGCCTGAGCGAAGGGCCCAGCGCTGGCCTGGCCAGCAAAGGGTCAGCTTCGGCCGCCACGCCACCGAGCCCCACTGGGTACCAGCCCAAACCACGGCAGGGGCAGAGAGCACCGGCTCCACGCATGCCAGGGGCCGTTGCTCGGCGCTGGGCGAAGGACAAGCGCGGGACGGAGGGGAGCGGAGCGTGTCCAGCACGGACAGGACCTCCGTGTGCTGCCCTGCCCGCACGCCGCTGCCAGCCAGGGCAGTCAGGAAGGGGTCACCAGCTCAAAGGGCTGAAAAATAACAAACCGCAGCACAGGGGGAGAGCTCGGGGGATTAAACATTGACCGTCGCTGTGCTGCTCTCACCTGGTTTCCAAACACTTTGGCCCCCAGGACTTTCCTGTTAATTGTTCCATCTTCACTCAAGATTTCTGCAAGGCAGAAGCAGAACAGGCTTGGGAAGAAGGAACCCAGCTCCCTTCCCTACAGCAAACCTAGGTCAGCGCCAGGACCTCAGCACGGGGCCCTCGAAGGGACCCAGAGGGGAGCTGTAGGACGTGGCCTGGCAGCTCTTCACCTCACGCCAGAAAAGGACGGGGAAGAGCATTTCCTGGCCAAATGGCAGCCCAGTTCAGCCAGTTCACAGCAGCTCTGACGCGGGACGTGCAAGACTTGGGGGACGCAGCGGTTTGCCCCGCTCAGGCCCAACCATCACCATGTCGGTCCCGGAGCCCGATCTGGGTGACGCGAAGCCAAGCTCCCACGGGGAGGGAAGGGCGCGCTGGGTGGGACGACACCCCCTCCCTCCGCCCGCAGCCCCCCCGCAGCCTCCGGGCCCCACCTGCCCCGAAGGCGGCCACCACCCGCTCGTAGGCAGGGCCTCCGGGGACGTAGACGGCGTGGCCCAGGCTGTCAGCGTCGATGACGAACGCTCCCAGCTGCCCCAGGACTTTGGCGATGGAGGTTTTCCCACTCCCGGTTCCTCCGGTCAGGCCGATCACGTACGGGCGTGCCGGCAAGGCAGGGTCTTGCTGAGGGAAGAAGGAAAGCGGTCGCCAGCAGACGGGGACAGGGGCTCTGCGGGAGGGGGGTCCCGACCTCCCGGCCTGGAGATGGGCAGGAAAGGTCCCAGCCCTGCAGAGCTCACGCCGCTCCCGCCGGGGCCAGGGCAGGCAGCAGGCGGGCAGAGCTCCCAACAAAAGCCGGCTCTGCAGCCCCTGGAGCTGCCACGCCGTGACCCGACCGGCCCGCGGCTCCCCCCGCGTCCCCTCCTCACCCGCGGGGGCTGCAGCAGCGTCCCCAGCAGCCTGTGCCGGAGGCTGGAGGAGCTGATCTTCTCCTCCTCGACCTGGCTGTGGTCGGGGTCCTTCATCAGCAGGATCTCGTGGACAGCCAGCTCGGGCAGCCCCTGCCGAGAGACGAGAGCCCCGAGGGCCGTCAGCCCGGCAGCCGCAGGGACGCGCGGAGGGAAGGGGGCTTGGCTGGATCAAACAGCGCAGACGAGGCCGTGGCTGACCCCGGCGTCCCCACGGGGCAGCTCTGACCCCACGAGGGGCAGGTTCCCGCGCTGGGGGTCCCGAGAGGGGAAGGGAGCTCGCAGAGCGGCCGCAGCACCCCTGGGGCACACGCGGCGGGGGCAGCTCGGCACGCAGCACCATGCGCGCGGTGCCGGCAGGCGCGTGCGCCGGCTTTCGGCCCTCGACCCCGTGCCGCGGCACGCTGGGTCACCGGACAGCCGCGGCTGCTCACCGAGACCCGATCTGCCCGCAGCCAGCGGGGTCGGGGGGGGGTGGGAGCTCGCCAGCCATTACATTTTCAAGCCTCTTCTTGTTGACGGCCTCCCCTCCCCTGCGGGTCTCCTCGCTGACCACCAAGCACTGCAGGTCGGGGTCCGTGACCGAGGGGCCGTAGGGGTCGACCAGGCGCACGATGTCGTAACGCAGCGAGGGCTTCACGTCCTCCAGGAACTCGCGCAGCTTCGCCGCTCGCACCTCGTAGGGCTCGATCAGCTCCGGCAGGACCTTGTCTGCCGGGGGGACGGGGAAGCGGGAGAGCGACCGCTCAGCAACGCGCGGCTCGTGGCGAGGCAGCAGCGCCGGGAGAGGGGACGGAACCCGGCGGGGACTCGGGGAGGCTGCCCCAACCCCCCCCCAGCCTCCCTCCTCCAGCTCCCCGACCCCCCAGCTCTGCACCCGGTCCCTGCTGACGCCCCAGGCTGACTGCCGGCCCCCGGGCTGACTCCCGGTCCCTCTCACCACCCCTCGGGCTGACCCCCGGTCCCCAACGCCCCCCCGGGGTGACCCCCGGCCCCCCTCACCACCCCCCGGGGTGACCCCCGGTCCCCACCACCCCCCCGGGCTGACCCCCGGCCCCTCTCACCAGCCCCTGGGCTGACCCCGCCCTCCCGGGACTCACGGCGGAGCAGGTCCCCGTCGGCCACCCCGGCCAGGAGCCGGCGCCGGGCCCGCAGGCAGCAGGCGCTGAGCAGCAGGCGGTGGGCGCCGTGCAGCCGGTCGAAGGTGCCG
The DNA here is from genome assembly GCF_030867145.1 of Opisthocomus hoazin. Taxonomy (NCBI): domain Eukaryota; kingdom Metazoa; phylum Chordata; class Aves; order Opisthocomiformes; family Opisthocomidae; genus Opisthocomus; species Opisthocomus hoazin. The sequence goes on along the minus strand of NC_134439.1, from coordinate 2,205,153 downwards.
CCGACCACCACGTCGGAGAACTCGGGCAGGGCCGCACCGGGGTCCCCGTCCCCCCCCCTCCCCCTCCCCCTCCTCCACCTCCTCCTCCCCGTCCCCCCCGTCCACCCCCCCCAGCAGCATTGCGGGCAGGCGGGGCGGGCAGCCGTAGGCGGCGGCCGCCAGGCGCTGCAGGCCGCGCTGTACCGGGCCCGCCGGCCCCGGGGCCTCGGCGGCGCAGGCCAGCAGCACGCGCGGGGGCCGCGCCAGGCGCGCGGGGCCCAGCAGCACGCGCACGTCCAGGCCGCCCCGCGCGGCCGCCGCCGCCCCGTAGAGCGCGCGCAGGGCGCGGAGCAGCGCGGCGGAGGCGCGCGGGGCGGCGGCGCGCGGCTCGGGCTCGGCCAGGCGCAGCCCCGGCTGCACGTGCACGTAGAGCGGCCCCGCCACCACCGCCGCCGCCGCCGCCAGCGCCGGCCCCGCCCGCCGCGGCAGCGCGCGCAGCGGCGCCGTCAGCACGAGCAGCCCCGCGCCGAACGGCGGCATGGCCCCCCGCAGCGCGAGCCTCGCCCCGCCCCGCCCCGCGCGGCAGCCCCGGTGCGGGCGGGGCGCGGGACCGGGCTCCGCCCGCCGAGGGAGGGGACGGCCGGACCCGGCCCCCCGCCCGCGGCAGCGGGGCGGCCCCGCCGCACTCCCCGCCGGCCGCGTCCCGGCACCCCCGCGGGAACCCGGAGCGGGGCGGGGCGGCCCCGGGGCCCCCGGGCGGGGCCGCTCGCGAGGGGCCGCGGCGGGAGGGACGGAGCCGGGAGGCGGGCGGCGGCGGAGCTTTATTGGACGCGGAGGGACCGGCAGCGCGGGGCGGGGGTCCCACTGCGGGCTGGGGTCCTACTGCGGGTGGGGGTCCCGTCGTGGGGCTGGGGGGCTGCAGGGCTGGGGTCCCACTGCGGGGTGGGGGTCCCACTGCGGGTGGGGGTCCTACTGCGGGACTGGGGTCCCACCGAGAGGAGAGGGTCCCACTGCAGGGCGGGAGTCCCACCATGGGGCTGGGGTCTCACTGATGGCTGGGGGGTCCTGCAGGGCTGGGGGTCCCACTGCGGGGCTGGGGGTCTCACCATGGGGCTGGGGTCCTGCCGAGAGGAGGGGGTCCCACTGCAGGGCAGGAGTCCCACCATGGGGCTGGGGTCTCACTGATGGCTGGGGGGTCCTGCAGGGCTGGGGGTCCCACCGCAGGGCTGGGGGTCTTACTGTGGGGCTGGGGTCCCACCGAGAGGAGGGGGTCCCACTGCAGGGCAGGAGTCCCACCATGGGGCTGGGGTCTCACTGATGGCTGGGGGGTCCTGCAGGGCTGGGGGTCCCACCGCAGGGCTGGGGGTCTTACTGTGGGGCTGGGGTCCCACCGAGAGGAGGGGGTCCCACTGCAGGGCGGGAGTCCCACCATGGGGCTGGGGCCTCACTGATGGCTGGGGGGTCCTGCAGGGCTGGGGGTCCCACTGCGGGGCTGGGGGTCTCACCATGGGGCTGGGGTCCTGCCGAGAGGAGGGGGTCCCACTGCAGGGCAGGAGTCCCACCATGGGGCTGGGGTCTCACTGATGGCTGGGGGGTCCTGCAGGGCTGGGGGTCCCATCGCAGGGCTGGGGGTCTTACTGTGGGGCTGGGGTCCCACCGAGAGGAGGGGGTCCCACTGCAGGGCGGGAGTCCCACCATGGGGCTGGGGCCTCACTGATGGCTGGGGGGTCCTGCAGGGCTGGGGGTCCCACTGCGGGGCTGGGGGTCCAGCAGGGCTGGGGGTCGCACTGTAGGGCTGGGATCCCACCGCGGGGCTGGGCTCCTGCTGTGGGGTGGGGGTCCCACGGCGGGGCTGGGGTCCCACCGCAGAGTGGGGGTCCCACGACGCGGCCGCCCTGCTCAGGGCTGGTCCCCACCGGCCTCGCCGCGGCCGAAGACGAAGTCGTGCATGGCGCGGACGTACGCGGAGCCGTCGGGGCTGTCCAGCCGCAGGCGCGCCAGCGGGGCGAGGCGCGGGGCGCTGAGGCAGCGCAGGGGCGGCTGCGGGGTGCTGATGGCCTCCAGGAACACCTAGCGCGGCAGAGGGGTCGGCCCCGGCCCCCGCACGGCCCCCCGACCCCCTCCCGCAGCCCCGCGCCCGACCTGCAGGACCTCGTCCACGTCCTGGGCCGCGTCGCGGACGAGGCGCTGGCAGTGCCGCAGGTACCGGCCGTAGAGGCCGCGCGTCTCGGCGTCCAGGCCCCGCAGCTCGCTGCCCTCGGGCTCGGGGCGCTGCGCCTTGGCCAGGAAGCTGGTGCGGACGGGGCCGCACTCCACCAGCGTCAGGCTGCGGGGGGGAGCGGGGCCGCAGACCCCGGCCCGGTGCCTGAGCCGCCATCGCAGCCCCCAGCCCAGCGCCTGAGCCACCACCGCAGCCCCCAGCCCGGCGCCTGAGCCACCATGGCAGCCCCCAGCCCCGATGCGTAAGCGTCCATGGCAGCCCCCAGCCCAGCGCCTGAGCCACCACCGCAGCCCCGAGCCCGGTGCCTGAGCCACCACGGCAGCCCCCAGCCCCGATGTGTAAGCGTCCATGGCAGCCCCCAGCCCAGCATGTGAGCCACCATGGCAGCCCCCAGACCAGCGCCTGAGCCGCCATGGCAGCCCCCAGCCCAGCATGTGAGCCACCATGGCAGCCTCCAGCCCAGCACATGAGCCACCACGGCAGCCCCCAGCCCAGCGTGTGAGCGTCCATGGCAGCCCCCAGCCCAGCACCTGAGCCGCCATGGCAGCCCCCAGCCCAGCACCTGAGCCACCATTGCAGCCCCCAGCCCCGATGCGTAAGGGTCCACGGCAGCCCCCAGCCTGGCACGTGAGCCACCACGGCAGCCCCCGTCCCAGCCCCTCTCCCCCCGCGTCCCCCCGGGCAGCGGCGCAGCCCCCGCGGGCGCTCACTGGATGTTGAAGGGCTGCAGGACGATGGCCAGGCTCTCGCACAGCCCCTCCAGCGCAAACTTGCTGGCGCAGTAGACGGCGTTGAAGGGCAGCCCTGGGGCAGAGCCGCGCGCTCAGCACCGAGCCCCCTCCCCGCAGCGGCGCGCGGGGGTCCCGCCACCGGCCCCACCTTGCAGCCCCCCGACGCTGCTGGAAACGAGGATGCGGCCGGCCCTGCGGCGCTTCATGGCGGGCAGGAAGGCCTGGATGGTGCGGACGGCGCCGAAGAGGTTCACCTCGAAGACGGCTCTCATGGCCTGCTCGGAGCAGGTCTCCAGCGGGCCCACCAGCCCCACGCCCGCGTTGCAGACTGGGGGGCACCGCGCCGGTGAGCCGCGCCGCAGCCCCGTCCCGCGCCCGGCACCGTCCGGGTGCCAGCACAGGAATGGGGTGCCCTGCCCCGCCGATGGAGCAGGGACCCCCAGCACCCCCAGACCCAGATCCTGCCCCCTAGCCCGGCCCCGCCATTCGGGATCTGCCCCCCGGGAGAGCCGTACCCAGCACGTCCAGCCGCTGCCCCTGCACCCGCTGCGCGGCGGCCGCCAGCGAGCGCGGGTCGGTGACGTCGAGCTGCAGCACCTCCAGCGTCTCGGGGCAGCAGCCCCCCAGGCGCCGCAGCAGCCGCTCGCCCTTGGCCGGGTCGCGCATGGTGGCGTACACTGCGGGGGGAGCGCGCTCAGCGCCGACCCCAGCCCACCCGCGGCGCTCGGCGAGGCGCTGCCGTGAGACCCCCGGGTGCCAGCCCCCCCGGTCGCCCCTTTACCTCGGAACCTGCGAGCGGGGTCGGCCGCCAGCCGCGCGGCCAGGCCCAGGCCGATGCCCGAGGAGCAGCCCGTGATCAGCACCGTGGTCTCCTCCATGGGCGGCCGGTGCCGGCCGAGGGGGCTGCGCTGCTTAAGAGGGCTGGGAGGGGGGTCCCCCCCGCCCCGTGTTGTGTCTGCTGCCCTATCTCAAGGCCCCGCCGCCGCGGTGCTGGCGCAGCTGCCGCGATAACGGCCGCGTTCCCCCCACAGAGGAGGCTCCGGGGCAGCCCGGGGGTTGGCACCAGCCCCAGCTCCAGCCCCAGCCGTGCCATGCCATGCTGTGCCGTGCCGTGCCGTGCCGTGCCATGCCGTGCCGTGCCGTGCCGTGCCATGCCATGCTGTACCATGCCATGCCAGGCGTCCCAGCTGTCGGCAGCCCCTGGCAGCGCGTTTCTCCCACTCCGCAGGCTCGGGGCCGATCGCCGCTCCCCTGCCCACCGGCTCGTCCCGCGCTGGGGAGAGGAGACGAACACACACGGAGCAGAGCGCTGGGCAGCCAGGCCTTTACTGGCCCCGCCGGCCGGCAGCGCCGCGGCCGGGCTCTGCCCGAGCCCCTGGGGGGGAGAGGCCCAGGAAACGTCGTCCTGGGGAGCGCAGCCCCAGCGTCACCGCAGAAAACTCCACAGCCTCTTTCGACACAAGAGGCATGACGCGAGGCCGGGGCCGTGCAGCCGCGGGTCCCTCGGGCGCTGGGTGCCCGGGGCAGGGAGCGCCCGGCGTGGGGGGCCCAGCACCACAGCGGGGGTGAGCCCGGTGCCCCACTGTCCCTGGGGCAGGGGCTGCTCTGCACCCTCCCCCCCCGTGGCTGCTTTTCCGCCAGCCAGGTAGGGCCCGGCGCAGGGACGCGGGTGCCCCGTCCCTCTGCACAGTGCCCGCTCCGACGAGCTTCCCGCTGGGAGCACCGGAGCCCTCGCCGCAGGCTCACGCCTGGGGCAGCCCAGCTTTCCCGGGACAGGCTCGGGGCAGCCTGGCACAGCTGAGCGCAGAGCACGGCGCAGGATGGGTCCCTGGGGCAGGCTGTGCCCCCCCATCCCGCGGGCAGCCCCCCACCCTGTGGGCAGCCCCCCTCGGGGCGCGTCCTGCCCACGCTGGGGAACCAGCCGGTGGGTCCAGCTGGGCTGGGGGCCATGGGGGCCCCGCGCCTGCCTCCCAGCATGGCCGGGACGCAGCCACCAGCCCAGAGCTGTGGGGGGAGGGCCGGGGGGGTCTCTGCCCTCCCTCCCGGGGGAGGCTCCGGAGCCACGGCCCAAAGTCAGGGCAGCCCAGCCCGGCTGCGCCGCAGGGCCCTGGGGTAGTACTTGAGGAACAGCTTCCTGGAGATCTCCAGCGAGTCCCCAGCCGGCACGGCCGGGTAGCGCTTCTTGTTGTAGACGAAGCCTCTCTCCACCTGGAAGACAGCCTGGTTGAACCGGTCCTGGTGGAAGGGGCTGCCCGAGTTGAGGCTCTCCACCAGCGCAGAGACGAAGAGGCTCCAGCGCACGCCGTAGTAGTCCAGCACCAGCCCCCCCAGCTGCTTGTTGGCGTAGTCCAGGATGTTCCCACTGGGTCCCCACAGCGTCACCTGGTTCCGGGCGTTCAGCTCGTACTGCTCGGCCTCCCGGTCGCTGGTGGCCACGGCGCGGGCGCTCTCCAGCCAGCGGCCCAGCAGGAAGAGGCCGTGGCTGGAGAGGAGGCTGTCGAGCTCCGGCAGCAGGTCGTAGAGCAGCACGCCGCCGGCCGTCAGCAGCTCGGGCAGCGCCTGGCTCTGGAAGGCGCGGCGGATGCTCAGGTAGTAGTCGCTCACCAGCTGCTGGGCCGCCTGCCGCGTGACGTCCACCAGGTCGTAGCGGAAGGTGGGGCTGGAGCCCAGCTCCGCGCCGGCGCTCAGCAGCAGGCGCCAGGCCTCGTAGACGTCGCTGGCGTTGTACCACAGCGCCGTGTCCATGCGCAGCGAGGGCCGGCGCACCAGCGGGCTGCGGTTGTGGTTGACGCAGACCCCGGTGCAGTTGTACACGCTGCGGAGGAGCAGCCGCCAGGCGCCGGCTGCGGCGGCATTCGGGGCGCCGTAGCGGCGCTCGGCGTAGCGCGTCACCCAGCTGGGGAGGTCGAGGGGCTCCTGGCGCCAGCCCAGCTCGTTCATCAGCTCGTACACCATGTCGTTCTGCTCGATGCCCTCGGGCACCAGCCCGGTGCCCACCATGGTGGAGTTGGGGAAGCGGCGAGCCGCGAAGGGGCCGTGGTTGATGGCCTCCACGGTGCCGAAGAGGCCGTGATTGCCCCCAAAGTTGTGCAGCATGCACCAGATGAAGGGCTGCCCGTAGAAGGACTCTGTCCACTGGTAAACGGGCTTGGACTCGGCAAAGAGGTCCAGAACGATCATCCTGCCGAGGGGCACGCCGCGCAGCAGGGCCCGCACCTGCGCCGGCTGCCAGAAGTCCGGCTGGTGCTGGAAGAGCCAGCCCTGCATCAGCCACAGCGCCTCGGGGTCGGCTGCGGGGGGACACAGAGGTGCGTGGGGTGAGCTCCCTGCCGGCGCGGCGGGCGTCCCGCCAGGCCCCGGGGCCATCAACCGCCCCTCTTCGAGGGGGCTTTGAGGGTCCGGCACCAGGAGCCGCTCTCCCCTCCTCTCCTCCTTGGCCCCCAGCTACTCCCACCCAGAGCCCGCGGCCGGGCCGGCACCGCACGCTGACCCACCTCCCGTCATCGACCGGAAGACGGCGTTGCTGACCCTCGAGAGGTAGGCAGGGTCGGAGGAGAGCGGCGTCATCTCGTTGAAGGTGTCGGCGCTGTAGACGTGGTCCGTGCCGAACTCCTTGATCAGCTCCTTCAGGAAGAGGGTCCCGATCACCTGGAACATGGGGTCCTCCGGCTCCAGCAGGTACGCGCAGGAGTAGGTGCAGTCAAAGTGGCTCCAGCCCCCCAGGCGAGTGGCATTGACACGCGGGAAGACGCTGTGCCGGGGGCAGAGACGGGGATCAGGAGCGGGACAGGAACCCTGCGGGGGCAGGGCGGCCTCCCCGGGAAGCCATCGCGGGTGCGGGAGGGCTGGGGGCCGTGCTGGCCCCGGGAGAGCCCCACGCAGCAGGCGCTGGCCGGAGATGGGACCCCGGGAAGGGCCCGGGGCTGGGATGCCGGGGAGGGAGCCGCGGCCCCGCGGGGTCCGTGCGCGCGTGGGGCTGCACCTACCGGAGAACCCCCTGGGGCACGTGGCCCGCGAAGGCCGGCAGCACCGTGGTCATCCCCAGCGAGCGCATCCTCTCCACGATCCGGTACTGGGAGAGAGAAGGAGGGAGGGAGTGCGGGGAGAGGAGCCCCCACCTCCTCACGGGGGACCCCCCGGGCCTGGGGTACGGGCACGCGGCCTCGTCCCGGAGGAGCGGGGCGGGGGCTGCGTGGGGCGGGTGCCGGCCCCGCTGCCCCGGTACCTGCAGGTAGAGCTGCTTGAGGTGCCAGGCAGGCGGCAGCGGCCCGGCCCAGCCGTGCAGGTTCCCCATCCGGTTCCAGGCCAGGAACGCCGGCCCCGTGAAGTACGCGTCCACCTCCGAGCGGTTGAGGCCCAGCGAGCCGTAGACCTGCCGGGACGCGGGGGTCAGCCGGGCCCCCGCCGCCGCGCCCGTGCCCGCCCCGCTGCCCGGTACTCAACCCGCTGCCAGACGGCCTCCTGCCCCGCGAAGGCCGGCGCCAGGTTGATGCCGCTGAGCGCCATCCAGTCGATCTCGCGCTCCCAGCGCGCCCAGTCCCACCAGGCGTAGGAGTAGCTCTGGGCGCAGGCGTTCTGGTAGTAGCGGTACCTGGGGAGCGGGCGGGAGGCTGCGCTGGACCCCGCTCCCGCTGCCGCCCCGTCCCGGGCGAACGCGGCGGGACCCGCGGCCCCGTTACCTGCCGGGCGCGGTGGCGCGGATCTCGGCCGGCAGCCGGGGCAGCGGCTCGGGCAGGCGGAGCTGCGCCCCGGACCACGAGAGGTGGCAGCCGCAGAAGTCGCGCAGGTACCGGTAGAGGCCGGCGGCCGCCGCCACCCCGCTGGAGCCGGTCACGGCCACGGCCACGGCGGCGCCGGGCGGGGAGAGCAGCCGGTACCGGTCGGGCCCGCCCGCCGCCAGCGCCGGCTCCACCGATAGGGACACGGCGGAGGCGCGCGGGCCCAGCAGCCTCCGCGCCAGCGCCCGCACCGCCGCCTCCTGCCCCGCGGCCCCCGCGCCCGCCGCCGCCCGCGCCGCCAACAGCAGCAGCAGCAGCGCCAACCCCGGTCCCGGCCCCGCCACCGGCCCCGGCCGCGCCGCCATCGCCGCTCCCTGCCCCAGCGCCGCCGCGCTCCGCCAATCGCCGATCGCGGGGCGGGGCCGAGCCGGTACCGGAGCGGGGCGGGCCCCGGCAGGCAGCGCGGGCGGGGGCTGCAGCCCGTCCCCGGGGCCCCGGGAGCGGGAGCCGCCGGGGCTGCTTTAGTCAATGCCGGCTCCCGTCTTCGGCCCCGGGGCACCCGGCAGCCCGGGAGCGGCCGGCCCGGCTCCGGCGCACCGGAAACAGCCGAGAGCCGCCCCGGCCTGAAGGGGGCGCTGCCGCACCGGGCGCCGGGGCCGCGCGGGGTCCCGGGGGGGCGCGAGGCGGGGGCGGGCCCGGCAGCCCCGGGCAGGGGAGGGGGGGGGAGGCTGCGCCCAGGGCGGCCCGCGGCGCCGGGCCCTGCGGCGGGGGCGGGAGGAAGCACCGAGCCTTGGCCGCTGGAGGGGCCCCGCGGCGCGGCCGGGGGCACAAACGGGACCTCCCCCCCGAGACTAGGGGCCCGCGTGGCCCCGGAGCCGGGCAGCAACACCGCGACTGCGCACGGGAGGGTGCGAGAGGGCGGGGGGGGGGGGAGCAGCCCCCGGGCACCGCTGGCACCGGCCCCGCGGGGACCTGGCCCGGGCGCTCACCGGCTGCAGGACACCGCGGCCCGGCCCCGCCCGCCGGGGACGGGAAACACCGAGGGCTGCGCGCACCCCAGCACCGCGGGCACCCCCCCCCCTCCCGCATGCGGGAACGCCGCCGGCCCCGCAGCCCGCCCGGGCCCGGCCCCGCCGAGGCCCCGTCCGCGGTGACGGCCCTCGGGGCCCGGTCCGGAGCCCGGCTCTGGCCGTCGAGGCGGGGCAGGGCCCGGCGCCCCGGCGGGGAAGGGGCCCCGGAGCGCAGGGAAGCAGCGCGGAGGCCACAGCGCTTGTTGTGCAGTCCGTTTAATTCAGACAGGGGCTGTCAGCCCCGCGCTTCGCCCCGGCTTCACCGCTGCGCCCGCGGCCAGGCTCGGGGCCCGTCCTTCACCCAGCACACGGTCCCCGGGCTCGGTGCAGCGCTCACCGACCCTGCTCTGGCTCTTCTATTCCAGGGTACGACGATTCTCGTTACCGTTCTGATCTGGTCCTGCACAAACACTTAGCTCCACCACGACAGTTACACACGACAGCTACACACGGCACCAACACACGGCACTACCACACACCCCGCTGCTTCTACAGCGACGCCGAGCTGAGGAGGGCAAGAAATTATTCACATTTTGCACAGGAGAAAAAGCAGCAGCCGCTGTGGGGAAACACCGCCGAGGCTCCAGGGCTACGGGACGATTTTGGCAAGGCTCAGCCTCTGCTCTCCCTTCGCCCCCCAGCACACACGACAGCGCAAGGCACCGGCGCCTTCGCAGCAGCTGCCTCCGCGGGCATCATCCAGCTGTGCCTCCAGGACTCCGCAGCCTCACGGCTTGGGTTTTAAAGAAGAAACCCAAGAAGTTCCACTGCCAGGGGTCAGCACCACAGCTTGTTCCACCTCCGTCTTGCCCCAGGCCACAGCAAGGCAGCCGAGCCCTCCGCGTCTGAGCACCCTGTTCTCACCACCACCTCCAGAAACAAGAGGCAGAGGGCACCTTCGCTGCTGGACTTGGGGCTTTGCCTGGGATACAAGTGTGCAGGTGCACGGCTAAAGGAGCATCTCTTCTCCACGGAGGAAAGGAACAGCCTTTCTCGCAAGGACAAGGTGCTTCCCCATCACCAGAGCAAACGGAGAGCCACCATACACTTGGCTGAGGCCGAGTCCCAGCCCATGATATTGGCTCCTCAGGCCCTAGCCAGAGTTCTCAGAGCTGAATCCCTGCATGGGACGAGACACGGGTTTTGTCAGATTAAAACACGGCACACGTGGAAGCCCTGGAGGTAGGAGAAGCACGCCCTGGATTGCCAACTGCCCACTGCTCATCATCTGTTTAACCGCAGGCAGAGACACATAGCAGCCACAGGTAAAACTCTCTCTAAAAACACCTCCTCCTGAGCAGCCAGCTTTGTGCCAGCTGAAGTTGTTTCGCCTTTTCTCCATGTGCTTGTACTCCTGCTCAGCCACAGCCGCATCTCTCTCCTACTGCTCCGATACGCCTGCCAGGGAAGTCACAACATGAGAAGCACACTGCTGCACACCGAACGCAGACACCTCATGCACTTTGTATCTTCAGTGGTAAACTTCAGTTTCTCTGATCCAGTGTCACTCACTACCCGAGAACGTCAAAGCTCTTGGCTCTGAAACGCCATGGCAACACTTGAGGGTACTGCAATAAGTTAGTTTCACTACGGGGGGATTACATGCAACTCAGACACACGGGGGAGGGCTAGCCATAAACACACGACGTTTAACACTGCTTAAGCGGAGGGATCTTCAGTCGTCAAACCTCCCCTCACGGATGGTATCAAAGGAGAAAGGGAGAAACTTGAATCCAGTGCCAGTGTAGAACTTGTTCTGGAACTCGATCCTGCAAGAGAGGGAAGAGGGATTGTTCATCAGAAAGGCGCCTCTCAGATACGAGTTAGCAATTAGCAAGAACTCCATCAAAGTATGATTATACAAAAATAAAGCTTTAAAGAGGAAAAGTGGCATTATGATGTCGCATATCTTTTGGCACAAAGCCCACATTTTCATTCGATGTTTCTGCAGCAGAGCAGAGAACTGCCGAGGTGCTTCGATCCCACCCCGACGGGCAGTGAAAGGGCAACAAAACCCCAAGAACTCGCCAACCACGGCATCACTTCGAAGGACCTAGGAGCACAGAGCACTTCCCAAAAGATCTCGTTACTGAAGTTCACGTTTTAGTTAGGACAAACCTCAGTCGCGTGATGCTGTGCTCAGACTTCCTCCATCAGCCACTTCTGTTTATTCACTTAAGCACATTTGGCTTAGCCCCACGTGACTACTGCTGAGCTAGAGATGTGCCTGCTGTCTCCAGCTGAACATTAGCCTGGCCTTGTTTGCCTGCTTCCCCTAATAAACTCAGTTTAAAAAAAGAATTATGCTAGAGAACTGTCCAATGGTCAGCAACAGCCAAATAGGGAAAGAAAAAAAGAATCCCATGATTCACAGTAAAAACAAGCACAGTGTTTCATGAGCCTCGTGAGAAACGCTTTCCATTGCGTGATCCACTAAAAAACCAAAGTCTCTGTAGGAATCGACTGACAGCAAATTGTACAGCAATTTAACACAGTTCAGAATTATTTTTATGAAGCACAAAAGAGCAGACTTGAATTATATTTTTCCCCAGTCAGGAATCACGTCAAACTCCAGAGCTGCTGGTATTTCAGCTGGCAAAAAGTGATTTCCCAATAGAGCTCAGGAGTGAAATGTTCAGAAAAACAGCTTTCTGCTCCTATCTTCTGCTGCCTGTTCCTGCAGATACACAGGCTTCCCTGCAGAGGAATCCCTGGGATGAGCAGGATTTTCCGCGTGGGAGGAAGGGCTCCTTGCCAACACGCTCCAGTTTTTCAGGAACCCTGTTAATCTCCGTAAGTATCCTGTGACTAAGTAGCTATTCTGTAAGCAAAGGGAAATAAGAGGCCGAGGGTTGGGTATCTGACTCACACAGAACCCACTGTAAATGAAATTTTAACCCTGATGATGAACTGTTCCAGCTGGCCCTGACATCTGAAAGCTCCTTTTGGACACACTCAGTTACACCTGGCCACAACTGGATGCCTGAAGCTCGAGAAGAGGCTGTTGTAAGGTTAGGGAACTGGTGAAAAAGTTTAATTAATCCAATAATCATGGCTTAAACATTCTGCGTGCTTTTTCTGCAGTTGTCTACAGGAGCACCCAGAATCCAAGGTCCCTTTCTGGTATGAGACACTGCTGCTTCCAGGATCACCGGCTGTCACGTGTGCCACCTCTGCTGCTAAACTTTGCACCGTGTGTCTCCTGTCAGTGATCAAGTTCTGCAGAAGAATTTACTGGACAGTTAGCACTGCACTGTAAATAAAACAGACTAGAAAGCTGTCTGGCAGTCAGACTTCAAGAAAACCCACTCTTCAGCTTTCTTGTTTTAATAATTAGCTTAAGTGCTTGTGGGACTGTAGTTCTGTGGATTTTCCAACCCAGCAGAGCCATAGAGTACCCACGCTGTCTGGAAAACTAGGCAGCTCACAGCCCCGTGGGAAGCAACCGCAGAGACAGTTGCTGAGAAGGAAACCTAACTTTCATTTAGTACAAGTGCAAATTCCTGCCTGGTATTTGTGTTCTCAAAGGCCTGTGCCAGTGCCTGGGTCGGCTGCGATTCGCAGCACACCTCGAAGCGGGCAGCGCCCAGCACACCTTATGGCCAGAGGCCGTTGGGGTGTCTGTGTCAAGCTGGTGCAGTTACCCTTTCCCAAAAAGGACAGCAGTTTCGTAGCGGCACCGTGGGTCACTCTGTCCTGTGCTCACAGCAGACTGCCTTTTAGAGCAGCAGCACGCTCTCTGGTCGCACCACAGACACGCCCTGGCTCATGACCTTTACAAAGAAAAATAAAATTCTGGCAAAGCGGGTGGGGAGCTGGGCTTCACCGCTGCTGCTCGCCGGACTGCGAGCGGGACGCAGCTCCAGCACGCCCACGCCTCTCGGAAAGCAGCACGGCCCCTCGCGTGGCCGAGGGCCAGGAGCTCTGCCTGGGCAGAGGAGGCTCTGCCTGCCCAGTCTCAGCTTACAGCCGAGAACAGCCATCCACCAAGGGCTGCATAATTGCTGCTTTTTATTTATTCTGCATGGTTGTTTGACGTTGACCACGTTTGTTGTGTTTGAAATCTATTTTGGTGTCCCTGTGCAGGCCCACAGCACTCTCCAGCTTTGCCACTCAGAACAACAGAGGCAGCGTGTGGGCTCCTTGCCTCCAGCTGCCCCTAACGCCGCGGGGCTGAGCGCGCTGCTTCGCATCCGTTCCGCTGCCGCCAAGGGGCCGAGCGCATTCTGGGGATGTCTGCGGACCAGTGGCAAACAGCTCAGGCAACCCACGATAAAGAAAACCCACGTTTATGTCTGTCCCAAGCATGGCCACGACGAAGCGCAGACACTTGCCAGGGAGGCTGCTGACGCACACCCGAGGGAGAGAACAGACCGCAGCCTTCATAAGAGCAGGTGAACACAGTTCTCCGTGTTGGCCAAAGCCACGCGTGGCCGGGACCCGTGCTCTCCACACCAACAGACACGGGCCGAGGGGTTCAAGACTGGCTGAGAGACACCTGGGTAACCAGAGCTAAGCCTGAACAACGCGGTTTGACTGCTCCAAACTCTGGAGCTGAACCCCCTGCATGACGATGCTCGTTTAGCACCAGCCTCTCCCCTTGTCCTGGTTAAGCTACGACACCCCTGCAGAGCAAGACAAACCCCACTCTTCACTGCTCTGAATTAACCTGGTTTGCTTTGGATTATGCCTGCTGCTATCCATTCTTTCTAGCAGTGGCCTGGTCTTGGGACGTATTCTAGGGAGAATAGCTTCCAGTTCCAAATCGGGCCTAAACCTGAACCTGAAATACAGCTTTACACAGGCAAGCAGCTCTGCTGAAACCGTATTCCTGCATCAACCCATGATGTTGGGACCCTGCTTTGAATCCAGTCACAAGCTTCTCCTTTCGGGCAAAGTCTATGTTTGCTCAAATTAGAAGAGCTGATTAGCTTCAAGACAGCTAAGCTTGAACCTGTTTTAACCTTAGCACTTAACCTCCTTTTCCACAAAGTTGCCATTGGAGCTCAGAATAACAAGGCAAAGGAACGGTTCCTTGAGCTAACAACACAACGTGGGGTACAGGTCAGAGAGCTGCCGCGCTCCGGCAAACCTCCGATACGCACGCCTGCGATCTTGGCAGCTCTCGGAGAGCTTCCTCCACCCCAGAATGCTCCAGAAAAACCCAGCCTGCTGGAGGAATGCATACTTTCTGAAAAAGCACAAACTAAATCCTCCTCCTTTGGGACTGATAGGCAGAGCACATGGAACAAGCTGTGCTTTTCCCCACCAGTAAGACACATGCTAAATTCCTCCTCCTTTCCAGGAAGGCTCACCCACCCACACCTTCAGAATTCCGGATAGGTGACTCCTCTCCCACAGCCAGAAATCCAATACGCTCCTCCCTGGACAGCTGTATTTGACCTCCCCTCACTCCTTCTAAAAATGGAACACCCACCACTGGAAACATCCTGATTTCGTGTTCAGAAGCAAAAAGGAATGTTAACAGCACGTTCTTTTGAACAATGGCAGGTGCCTTCCTCTCCACTGTGATACTGAAAATCTAACAAACCCAAAATAATTTCAGCGATCACCTGCAGCATGAAATATTGTCTTAAACTTACTTTTCAGGCTTGAACAGATTTTCTCGTGGAGAATGTATATTACAGTTTTAAAACTTTGAAACGTGTGCTTAGGGAAGAATATGACTTCATTAACAGCTCCGGTTCCGCAGCTCCCCGGCAAGCGCCCTGCACCAGTCTGCACAGCACCAGGGGTCCACGTGCTTACTGCTATCACTCAGCGGGCTCTCCCTGTCTGCTTGCCATTTCAGTGACACGCACCTTCCCTCGACACATTTCCAGGCAATTTTTTCATCGCTCTTTGGAGGTAGCCTGGCAATGTGAAAAGCCACCTCTTGGCTGAACCGCAATCTCCCTTCACACGTCTTCCAGATGCCTGTGAGAGGTACCTGCCAGCACAGTCTGTGGTTATTAGCACAGGACAGGTACCTCCAGAAAAACACGCTTTCTTATCTCAGCCCATCCCTTAGGGTAAAAAAGAAAATACAGAGCCTGCCAAGAAGAAAAGCCATACAGAACTGTTCACCTGCTGTTGCTCAGAAACGTGCCACGCAGCACTGCAGTCCAGAGGAGCAAGACTCTGTCCACTGACTGAGAGCAGCTGCAGACAGAGTCAGAGCAGTGCTCACTCCCCGCTGCTCTTGGGCTGCTAGCAATGGCACCAGGCAGGGTTTGCAGAGCTCCTTCCTCCACACTGATGCAACGGCGTAGTACAGTGACAGCAGGACGGAGACGAGGAAACACCAGCCAGTCAGCGAGAAGTTCTCAAGTGACTGGTATGAAGATTTCTAGGCTGGATGCCAGGGAAAACAGGAGCACCATCCAGCAGCCATTTTCAGCAGCGCACCCGCTGCAGACACGCTCGGCACAAGATGGCTACAGCCCCAAACCCCCGTGCGAAGAGAAGCTCCCTTGGGCCGCAAAGACCCAAGCACTCCGGGATGCTCCAGTCTGCACCCCCTGGGCTGCCAACACAGAGGGCAAAAGGACAAAGTTTTCCTTCCCCAGAAGTAGGGCAAAAGTGCAAAAAGGCTTATTTTCTTCTTTTTTTTTGGAGGCACAGGCTTCCTTTTTCACTTACAGAACTACTTTTTAAGAGGCGCTCCCAAACTTTTTCTCCCGTTTAAGCAAGCCAGAATACTCTTTGTGAGCTTCATGGGACTTCACTTTCTTCTCCTGACCTACCGGGAAAGAAACTACCTTAAGAGATGGCAGCAACCAGAGCTGTCCAGAGGAGAGGTACAGAAATACTCTCCTGCACTTTCAGCTGAAGAGAACCCTAGGCGAGCAAAACCCACTCCCACGTTGCTCCTTTGATCCCACCAGCCCACTAACCAGGGAATCTGAAGGGGAACAACGTGCGCTCTTCAATACGGATTAGAGAAAGCTCCTGAACACATTCCATACTTGGGTGCAGAGAAAGCCATGAGCACTCCAGTGAGTAATTCCTTCTTGTTTACTGGCTGCATACACAGGAGCTTAAGAATCACAGGAAAGGGGCTACAAAAGCATCAGACAATAAGCAAGACCAGCAAGCAACCCCTGCTATTCCACGGCACCCCAAAGGGCAGAGGCAAAGCTGCCCCTGCTCAGTGCAAGGTCCTATGAAGACGAGCAAGACCACATGAAGGAAACTCCATAGCTAGTGCCCAGTAAGGAAAACAAACACTAGAACCAGGCAATGGACGAAAGGATAGAACAAAAAAGTCCTCCTGCAAGCCACAAGCACGCTCATCTTTCTAGTGCGGCCTTCCCATCCCACGGGTCGCAAAGCTTTAGTCTAACTTGCTTTGAAGCCGAGGTCAGTTACTCTCCACAATTCCTGAACAGCGTTTACGCATACAGTCAGGAGAGAGCAGTGGATCACTACAACAAGACAGAGATCTCTGACCCTTTCACGGACTTTCTGCTGTCGGAGCACATCTGCTGTGGGACATTCAGATGTTTAGGCACATTTGTGGTATTCCAGCACTCCTGAACCTTGCTGATCTTGGCTCAGTATTACCCACTATGCCAGTTTTACAGCCCTAGCTTTCCTGTGTAAGGGCCATTACAATTTTCTAAAAGCTGGCATTTCTGCACAGTCCAGGTGACACCAATTTTCTTGCTGTGAAGAGTTCTGAATTCTCTGCATATTCCAGTAACTCACCAGTGCAAGCGAAGAGCATGGAGAAAAGCAGACAGCCCCTCCATGACCAGGAGAATTGCTACTGTCAGGGTAGCGAACGCAGCAAATACGAAGAAGAGGCCAAAGCCTCCACCCAGACTCCTCACACTGAGGCCAACGTGGATCACCATGGTCCAGAGCACCTCCGAGAGCTCTGCCAGGAAGAAAGGGGAGAAGAGGGCTCATTTCAGAACATTCATCAAGAACAGAAGGTTGTTACAGTTCAATTATAAAGGAAAAACTGAAGTCAAGCAAACTCCCACTACAGTGAGGTGGGAAACTTCCGAGAGGCAACAGCTTTCGCAGCCAAGTAATGTCAGGACATTGCCTCCAACTGCCACACAGTGCAGGGCAGAGTCCTTGCTCAGCAGCTCTTGGCTTTCCTCAGTGCTTTCAACTCCATCCCTCCCTTCCAGACCCAGACAGCTTTTAGCAGAGTGCTATTAGACACTGGTGTTTAGACTTAATTAGTCCCAGCTAATGCACACGCAGCTCTGTCCTTCTCCAGCAGCGCTGGACAGTTGCGCTCCGGGGAGGCTGCTGGCATTCCTGCCTTTCACCCACCGCCAGCCCAGGGTGATCAGACGGATCCAAACCCCCGTCCCATGAGGAACACTCACGTGCGTGGGCTAAGCTGAGAGCCCAGAGCCTCAAGTAGGATGCCGTGTTCGAAATGCACCCCAGGCAGTACTCAATGGTGTGGATTGCCTGGTACACCACAGTATCGCCAAAGTCAAACTGCAAAGAGAAGACAGAAAATGAAGTGAGCTGCGAGGCTCGCAGGCAGCGAGGGCTGGCTGGTCAGGGAAAACGAGCACGCTACCTGGTGCTATGACCAAGGACACCGTGCCTGAAGTTAGGCACTGACACTGTCTTCTCCTGGCTTAGCAGGTTATAAAAGAAAAACAAATTCTCTTGTCTTGCTGGGTTGTGCAGAATGACAGTTCACTGCTGCAGCTCAAGATATTATTGTTTTCACATTCTACCATGTGAAAGTCAGATTATTTCAAATTCAGCCATGGACTTTGCCAGGAAAAGACTGTTCAGCAACGATGTGGTATTCATACACGTTCACTGGTAAATTGTATGCACCTCTGGAAAAAGGCAGTATTCCAAGTCGATACTGCGTATGCACCTTTGCTACAGGATCAACAAGAACATTCTGCAAGAGGTGAACTGCCCTTTTTGAAAGCAAAAATAATGCACAAAGCAATCTTGAAGAAGTCACATCTGTGCACCATTTGTCGGCGAAGTCTCTGCGTCTTGGTAATTTTTTGAAATAATTAAAGAACTTACAAGGAAGTCTGCCATGTAGGACAGCTTCTTATTGTGCAGCTTGGGAAAGAATTCCCTGCATTTTGGATTTAATCTCTGCTTCAGAAACTACTCGTATTTAGGTGAACATGATGTTTTAAATACATCAAGTGACTCACGCTCTAAGCACGCACAGAAGGCTATTTATATTCTTATTTCTCCCTTAGTATACCCAGGGCAATAAATATTTCAAACAATTAAGCTAAATTAGCTGTCAAAAGCCTAATTCTTTCTCCACAGAACGTGAACTGCAAAGTTCTTTAACACGGCGTGCCCCAGTGAACAGTACCATCTCCCAACACACGCGGAAAGTCAGCGTGCAGTAAATGGAACGTGACAAATATTCAAACCATGGCAATTTACAGCCCTGAGCAACTGCTGGAGAGTTACCACCGTGCTAGGGAGTGGGAGAATCAGCAGGATTGCTACGGCACAGTATTTGGAGTTTTACACGTTCTTCACAGGTTTAGGGATACACAGAATTAACAGGTACACGAGCACGCTGCTTCCACGCCCCCCTCGACTCTACAGACCGATGCACAACAGACCTCTCAGCAAAACCACCTTCAGCACTATTTACCCCAGCATCAGTGTTGCGAAGCTACTCTAATTTCATGGCATTCATATTTTTTGTAATAAAATTGGTTACCTGATAGCACTGAAACCTACAATCAATCCTGTATGGATATTCCTAAAAAAAATTTCTTTAATACTCCTACTTGTTACAGGTGTCTATGAACGAGCAGTTTCTCAGAACAGAGCTTCCCTTCCACAGAAAGACACTGGTTAGTTCAGTTGTTGAGCTGTATGTACAAGTTTGCTGTATTTGCTGAGTGGCAACAACCAGTATCATCCTTAAAACTGCAGACAGTTCGGGAAAAAATATCTTTAAACAGTTTGTTGTAGTGCAGAATTACCAAAGACACAACATAAGGCAAACGAGACTTCTTTAGAAGTTTAAAAGCAAAAACTTTTCAGTTTCAGACTTCCAGCTCAACAGCTTTCTAGGTAAGCTGAGAAACATCTGCAGACAGGGGGTAAGACAAACAAGCTATGCAGTTGAAGTCATTAAAGGTCTGTAATGGGCATGTACGTATGAAGAATTAAAAATGTGATATAGCTAGATCCTCTGGAACACAAGATGTCGTGACATAACATGTTCAGTTCAGCATGTGTTTTACACCAATGGGAAATGGTCCAGATACACATGAATGCAAAGCTGGCTGTAGTCTTACCACCTCATCCTCTGTAGGCTTGAAAACATAAGTTTAGATTTAGTGCAGTGTCTCGATCACAACATTAATCATGAACACATTCAATAATTCCCTACTAAACACGACACAGTAAAGCAGTAACACATCACATGCACTACAGAAGCAAGCTGCCGCTGGAGAACCGTTAAGAGGCATCAGAATACTCCCAAACTATGCAAGATCAACTCCTTTTTCTTCTCTACCAGAGGTAAGACAAAGCAATTAATATCACCCCAACAGTCAAAATAAATATGTAAAGAAGATTGCGCTGCCGCAGAAATAGAGCCCCTGGATTTTCACTGCACTGGAGAAGCAGACAGCACAACTGCCAGAGCACAAGCTGCACGTGCCACCCGGAGCGCTGCGCAGCCCCCAAGATGCAGGGTCTTTGTAATGGGGACAAACAGAGGCACGATTCCCTTTATATGCAAATTATACTGCTGTTTCTGGAGACCTGGGAATGACCAAGAGATAGCCTGTATGAAAACTGCTATGAAAAGACTTCACTGAAAATGTTGCTATGTAGTTTAAACCAGCATGGAAATCAGTAAACGCAGTCCAAAAGCCAGCACTCTGCGACCCAGCGTGCTGCCCCGAGAGGGGGGACGGTCGGGCGCTTACCTCTTCGCCCTCCTCGGAATGGGTGGACAGCTGGTCATGCTGAATGATCTCCGCGTCCTCCTCGGTCGGTCCGTTGCCCACCCGGATCCCACCGAAGTTGTGCGTTCCCTAACACATGCAGAAAAAGAAAGAGCAAAGTGTTGTCTGTGTTCTACTGCAAGAGCACATGCTTCTTACGACTCCACGTGCAGCAGCAGCTCACAGAAGGAAACAAAATATGAAGTATGAAGGCCCAGGTTAAGTCAGCTGTACAATTCTACTTCCCAGCCTGGAGGGGAAAGATGCCGAGTCCTGCTAGGGCTGGGGAAAAAAGTCTGTCTGAATAAATACTTCATATATCCCTACAGTGTAACTGCAACTCCAAGTAAAGTGAAAGGCACATCTCTCCAGAGAACTGGCGTGCGACAGACCAACGTTCTGCCCAGCAGCTGTTGGACAAGCACTGGAACACCACTGCTGTTGTAAACAAAACCAGTCACACAGTGGCAGCTCAAAGCAGAAGAGACGGACACCAGTCTACACACACACGCTTGCTCCCCACCAGTGTCAGGCATGCTACCACCACACAGGGGAAATCAGACTTTCCCCTACTTGGAAACTCTGCGTTGTGCAAGCAGTTCCTTTTTTGGACATTTGTTTTGACACTCAACATCTGACCTCAGCCATAACTCCACTGTGCTCCAAATAGAAAGGAACAATCCACACACTGAGCTGAAACTTTGACAGAGTCAGGAGTTCCTCTTGCGTGACCGCTGTAATCACTGCACAGCTAACATCTGATTTATGGCAGGCTTCCTCCTCCACACCGTCCCACCACCAAGAAAGGGGCACAAACTGGTGGATCACCTGCCAGTGCCCTGAAGCAGAGCTCGGACGCGTGGTAAACGCATCCTGGACAACGAGGGCCTACCGTGCACATCGCTGCCTCTGGATTTCTGCTCAGCAAGCAGCGCTGTGCCCCGTGCAGCAGGATTTCTCCCTCCCTCCGGATGCTCCAAGACAGCAAACACTCAGGACTGACCTGAGGGACCGTAAGTTAAGAGCTGTGAGTCTGACCCACCTAGAGAGGCAACCTGCAACACCCGAAAGGGAAAGAAAAGCCCTGTACTGGGGTCGCCTGTGGCACGGAACGCAAACGGGCTAACGACACTTCGGAAGTTTGGGGATGATTATGCAAACCAAGGAGGCTCAAGATCCCATGACCTGTCTGCTTTCAGAGTTCATCGCTCTGGCGTAACAGCGGAGCAGCTGCTCAACGTTCTTTAACCGAGTTGTTCTTAGAAGCCCGCTTTTACTTTAGGCTGAACTATAAATTTGGCCAGAATGCCAGAAGTGAATTAAAGATTTTGTCAGGTTTTTAAAAAGAAATGAGGCCGGTGTTTATGCTCTGAAAACAGAAATAAAATGAAAACAAAAAAAACCAAAAAAACCCAACAAAAAACCATCTACAAGTAAGACAACGTTTTTATTAGCATTTTCAGCATCTTTGAAACATTACAAGCTACTGATGACCCGTATCAGTACTCTGTGTATTTCTGGCCTCTGTGAATCTGCACTGCTGCAGCTTTTCCCTCGCACTCGACTTGTATCTGTCCCCTGTAAAGTATCCGACCTAAACACGGCTCCACAGGCTCCAATCGCCTACTTTATGCTTCCAACCACACTTCAGGCAAAGAGCTTCCCTCACAGCTTCCTGTACTGAGATGCACTTCATACACTGGATGGATTATGCATGAAAGATCCATCTTTATTTCTGACATTTCTGTGAGGCTATTCAAAATGTCATCATAGAAACACCGGCCAACAGCTAAAACGCTCCTCAAAAGTCAAAGGACCTTCGACATGTGGAGCACACAATGTGCCTCACGTAGTCTGCGAGGCTTACACTCCCTCGTTACACAGGCAGCACTCACAACTAAAAGCAAGTTGCAATACACAGGACTGGGGAAGGGAGCAAGTTCTGGGAGCTGCTGCAATCCTTCCTCTGCCAGAAAGCTCTGGCAGTAACGGGCTGTCCGCAGGTTTAGACACAAATAAGCAGAAACAACTGCTACTGAGAGGCTTATTTGTGCACAACCATTTTATAACAGTTTCAAGTCAAAGTGTCTACAAGGGCAGAGGTGTCAAAAATCCAGTAATTCCCGATATCAAGTTGTTGGGAGGCCATCACATAAACATGATGTTTGGGAACACATAATGCAAACAGAAATGCTTCACTGAGAAGAATCCTAACCTCTGTTAAACAAATATGCAAGAAAAGGAAGAAAGGGGAACTTAACCTGGGGGGATGTGGTAGCAAGGCATTCTTGTGCTGCTCTGCAGGTTTTGATTTCGGCAGCACTCCTGCAAAGAGGTGCCTCTGCCTTCTGTGCACTCATAACTATTCTCCTCCAGCCTGGTAGTTCTTCCAGAACGTATCAATTTTGCTGAACTTTGCTCTTGCCAAGAGAAAGTGGTTTTCACCCTAAAGGTGCAGTTGTCATTCACTTAGGAAATTCAGATACATTCCATGCTCTCTTGGTAATTAGATAGAAAGCCAGCTCCCATCTTTAAATCCATCAGGTGATTTTTAAATCCACTCACTGTTGCAGCCGCTGCTGCCTCTAGTGCCTGCTCGTTCGGGACTGTGCTGACCTGGGCCTCCACGGGCTGCCCTTCCTGATAGTGAATGGAAGAAAAGAAAGGGAGGAGGAAGAGAACAAAAAGAGAAAGGGAGATGAATGGAGGGAACATGGGAGGATGAAAGATGGTCAGAGAAGGGAGAGGGAGTGACTTTCACTGAACTGATCTTTGACTTACTTAACATCCTAAAAGCTGTCTGCCATACATGCAGGGAGAATTTTCAAGTATCCTCAGTGCACGTGTGCCAGGTTCCTGCATTTTTATGAAGATGCTTTACAGCACAGTTGGAAACCTAGTGAGTACCCCAGAAGACAACCTCTCACATAACGACTGCGTAAGTCTATTTTTTTAGCTTTCAATTGTTATTTTTTACCATTCAAACCACTTTAACAAAGATAGCTGATAAGCCTGCCAAGCCAATTAAGCTTACATCTCTGCTTTTACCTTGTCAGCCTAGCGAAGGCACAGAAGTGCATCCAGCAACCAGTAAGACAGAGTTCCTAAACCAGCTGACAAAGCCCAAGCCCAATACACTGTTGTCATCATTACCAACATAAAGCGTTTTTAAAAGCAGGTTTGATGCTGGATCCAGATCTGAGAAGCAGGCAGGCAATGCTTTGTCTCCAGTAAAACCCACCTGCCTTTAGTGCCTGGGAACATGCAAAAACATTTTACAGGTCACGGTGCAGTGTGAACCTACGTATCCAAGACCAAGACGGAAAAAGTAGCTTTTCAACCGTAATTAGTGTTCATATTGAAAATGTAAGAGGTAGTTACCCACCAAGTGCTTCCTCCTTAAATACTGATGGCGCAGGACCAGGGGTTTAGCCACCAGCATCCATGGCACACACAGTAACGCCACCACCACAAGGAAACACTGGAGCCCCTTCTGTAAAAGAAACAAGTCTCAGATGATTCAGGGGCAGTCCATGCTCACACACACACACAAAGCCTAGCAAGAGGTCTCATGCCACACCGAACGACTGAATTCCCAGAGTACACAGATGCTTCGCCATCTCTCTTCTGGAAACAGCAAGATTTGCTGTACTTAATGCCTGCTTGCAGCTGCCCCATCTGACTGTACACAGCATGTAATGCTGACACTGGTTTAGGTTAGGGAAAAATCCAAAAGATTCTGCAGGGAATGAGAATTTGGCAGATGTCTGACAGTGCCGGGAGGAAACAGCGTAAGCATCTTAGCTAAGCTTAGAGGCCCCACAGTGCAGATGCAGGACGACATTCCTAATTGCTTCCCACAATTAGTCTGGATCCAAATGTTCTGGGGCCACAGCTGAGATGTTCAGACTGATATGAATCCCTGATATAGGGATTATTCCTTCCTTCTTCAATATTACATAGTGTCAGGCTTCGGAAATGATGCCACATTTCCTCTATCACAGAGAAAAAATGTTTCACGCTTGATTTCACAATCATTCTAAAGTCAGTGAAAGACTCAAATATCATGGAGCACCTCTGATATTATTCTAGCAAGAGCACGCACCTGCCCTTTATACAGCATCTTATTACTGGTATCACCATAGGAGAACAGAAACATGTTGATAAAATGTATTAAAAGGCTTGGTGCATCCTTTGACGTGTGAGCATCATAGGCTGTCCATTTGTAGAAAATGAGAATAACAAGGTATCCAAACAGCGATGACATGAAAATCATTTCTGGAATGAATCCAAGGTATATGTTCAGTGGCTTCTTAAAATAGCTACAGGAAAAAAAAAAAAGAAAAGGAGAGTTTAATCTTACATTTGGCTAGCCTTAGGCATCTCTAGGGCAAAAACTTCTCATGAGAACGTGGAGAGCATCTTTGGAACAAAACTGCAGGGGCTCAGCATCTCAGCAATAGCTGGGACCTAAACACAGTAAGTACCCAATGTGCACAGTTGTGCACGCGCAGGCAGGAACAGCTGTGTGGCACCCTTCAGTCAGAAGCTAAAGTCTGACACGCTCCTGCATCTGAAACCCACACATGTTACACCCAAAGAAGTTTCCCCCCCACCAAGAGAAAACCAGAGCACAGCACTTACATGTGGTTGAGAAGACTCAATGTGACACCAAAGAGCATGTGGATAATGCCAAGAATCACAGACATTTTCATCTTAAACGAATTGAGGAAGGCCAGTTTATTGGTGGCAATATTCCAAATCTGCGAAAAACAACACTGAGTCAGCCAAACACCGAGCAAAAGAAAAACAGAGGAGAATGAAAATGTTCACTTTAGGGTAAGCAGTATTAACCAGCCAGGATGTATGGGGCTGTAGGAGCAGGTTTGTTTAAACATGTGTTTGTCACATGGACATCTTTTGGGGAAATGAGCAGACAACCTCTTCTGCTAGGAACACTGTCTTACAGCAACTGATCCCACCACCAGAGCAGGAATCAAACCTTGCTTGCCTCCACGGTAGGGAAAAGTTGCAATAAAAAGGGGGCTGTACCCTTGACAGAAAAAAAACCATGATTATCCACTTAAATGAACAATCACACATAGTTCTGATTTTCTGTGCTTCCTCCTGAGTGGGGAACACACGCAAGTTTTGTATCAAACGCCCCAAGCAGCGTTAGGAGCAGTTACTGGCGTACGCAGATACAAAATGACAGCATTACCTGGAAACTTACACTTCAAGAGATAAACAATTTTCCCTGAGGTTAAAAAAAGGTAACTTCATGAGCTGGTTTGCAAGTCTAACCAGATTTTATTAAAATGCTGCAGGTTAGAAAGGGTGAGAAAGAAGCCTTTAACGGACCTGAGAACAAGTCTCTCTACCCTGAATCTCGCGTCTCAGCAGGAACTGAATTAATTTGATCGTTCAGGAGTGTTTCCAACATTGATAAAGAGTTTGGTAAGGGAATGGCTGTGCTGTGGAAAACTTTCACAGTGAACTGGACAGGTACTTTTCATTCTGTTGACACGAGGATGTTCTTAAAGGGCAGCAAAGGAAGGAAGAGCTCTTACCGGGTCAATGCCAAAGGGGTAGGGTCCACCAAACACCCCTGGAATAGCAGGGTTCAGCTGAAGCAGAGGAGTACTCTCTAGCAAGTCATCTCTGTTTGGGTATAAGCAGATTATACAAACATTAACACAAGCAACATTGTCCTCTTCCTGTAAAAACTAACAACATTCTCCCCTTGTGAGAGCAAGGAATGGCTCAAATCAAGAGAACTTTAAGGTTCCTCCATGGTCCTAGAGACATTCCAAATGAATAATAAACCTGTCCCTTGACCTGTTACTCAATATCACAAGGAAGCAAGATGTAGAAGACAGGAATCTCGCTACATCAATGAGGAGAAAGGTGCTAAACTGCATCTTTACAAGATTTCTGGAAAAAGAGAAAAAGCTGGTTTGAAACTTCATAAGATATCACACTTACACCCCTCTTCCAATTCTACTTGAGCCCGAGTTCAGAAGTTTTTGTTTTACTGAGTTGGGAGGACAACGGGGGAAGATAAGTCACCTGCTTATCACTGTCACTATCTAGTTACCAACTATTTACTCACGACCAGTTGCCTTTTGAGAACATTGGCCGGACGCTCCACGATGAACCAAACATATTAAGCGACTTGGAGAAGCAGTCGTTGTAGATGAGGCCTGTGTAAGTGGAGAACAGTCCCATCAGCAGAATGATGTATCGACCACTAAAAACCATGTTGAACATCTAGTATCAAAACAAAAAGGAACAAATAACATCCATGAGAACAAGGAAGATCTCTCATAATGGTGAAACAGCAAAACCAGTCAGGACAAACAGTATCAGCCATACGGACTCAAAGCCCAGGGTCGCCACCTCCCCATGGCAGGGATTAAGGGTGCAAGAGGCAGCACTGCAGAACAGAATCTGAATACAGAGGATGAACAGGCAGCTTGGCTGCCCACGGAGAATCTGGGATTAGCTGAAGAGGATAAATCGCACAGCACACACTGATGCAAGCCCCCAGCTGGCAGCATTACTCTTGGACTAGGCAGTGCAGACCCCAGTCTGCTTTCTCCATGCTCTGTCAATGTATCTTAACTCTGGTTCATCTCCTGCCAAACTAAGCCCTGAGCAAGCAAAACCCACCTAAGCTCAGCAAACAGGAAGAATCTTGGAGATATGAGATATATATACAGAAATTAGGAGTTTTGCAGTGCCTGAACCCCTTTACGATCCAACCGAGTTTTGGGTGATTGTTTACAACAGCTTATCTACTACACTTGATAAACAATTTCCTTTAAACAAATGAAAGGAATAACGTCCTACAAAGATCCAAAAGGTAAACCAAAAGGAACTCACTACTGTCATGAAACGATGCTACTCAGTCTGCAGTCTACAAGCTTCTTGCTCTGTGTGCTTCACAAATTCCAAATGTAAGGAGAAACGGGCATTCTCAGCTCCGGGAGGGAGGGACACGAGTAAACCGAGCTGCAGCTCTGCTTTAATGCAAAGCTCAGCATGACCTGCCACTTTACCTCATTGTCGCTCTTCTGTGACAGAATACGACTTTCTCTAAGCACCATCCAGACAGCAATCAGGGTCATCAGGATTCCGTGGCCAAAGTCTCCAAACATCACAGCAAACAGAAACGGGAAGGTAATGATCGTATAGGGTGCTGTAAGAGAAGAAGGACACTCCTGGCGCACTGTATTTGAGTCAGCCCAGATTTACCACAGTACAATCTAGGCAATTTAGCAATATAACTCCCAAGCTTCTCCCCCGCTTCTGAAAGGTGTTAAGTACTCTACTAGAAATTTTCATGCTGGACGGACAATACAGAGAAACAATATGACTGAAAACCTGAGGTAGATGTCTTGGACTATTAGAAGTATGAATTTACCTGGATTTATTTCCCGATATGTTCCAATGCCATAAGCATCAACAATGTTTTGAAAGCCAGAAGTAAACTTGTTAGTTTTGTTGTACGTTGGTGGAGTCTGATTGGTTTGCATCCTGTTTAAAATAGATGGGACAGTGGATCCACTGTGCTCCTGTTTAAAAAGAAAAAAAAATGGGAAGATTAGAAACCCCACCCTCAAAGTACTGGAGGACGGAGTGTAACACTACTTTCTCCTTAGCATCTGGAAAACTACAGGCCTGCATTTTTGTCGTGTGCTCGTATGATGAGAAACACTTCAGCAGCTGAGGAAGGCTGCCAAGTTTCCACTCCTCTCCACTTTGTATAGCAGGAGGAGAAGCACTTGTAGTAAGGATGAAAATTGTCTGTCTAGGACAGACAAGAAAACTCGTGCAAGAGTTTGCTCAGTTTTTTAATACAGCAAATGAAAGGACTTCAGGACACCCAACTTCAAATAAAATATCTGAGCAGAGGGCGAGCTTGCTAACGTCCTGAATGGTTCCTTTCAGTAAGCTGCACTATGTATCCAAACAGCAGGACTACAAAGCACAGCCAAGGGCACCTCAATGTACCAAGGGACACAGGAAAACGCCTTACCAATACAGCATTTTCCTGAACTTAAAGCTTTACACAATGTATTTGTTACAAAATTTATCTATAAGCCATGATTCCTGCTCGTTAAATAAACTGCCTTCTGTGAGGACTCATTCAAACAGCCCAAAGGCATGGTTTTCAGAGACTCGCTGTTCGGAAAAATCAATTCATCAACGCTGTTTGCTGACAGTCACTACTCTGCTTGAATGGCAGCAGACAGGAGCAGTGCAGCAGTTACTCACAGTGCCTCTCCTGAGAGCAAACTGGATAGAATCAAGGTCAGCAACTGGACACCAGACTTCAGCAATCAAGCACTTCTGTGTCACATCGATATTGCACAGATTCAGGGTATGGTAGATGGCCTTCATCTTGCGCACTTTGATGAACCAGACACGGATATTTTTAGCAGCTGCCTGCAAAACCCTTTGGCGATGATCCTCTGTTTGGTTCAGCACCTTTCACAGAGAAGTAGGATAAAGACAAGGCAAAATCACTGACCAAAACTCACAGCATACAGAACCACACAGAGAAATTGGGCTGACCAACCAGACAAACCCTACCACCGGAGGATGGATGGACGAGCCCTCTCCCCCATCCCATGCACAAGACCGCCACACACCTGCAATATATGCTTTAGTCTCCATACTAATAAGTTCTGCTAAAAGATCTTAAGGCTTCATTCTAGGGACACTTTTTGACTACTTTCCTCTTCCTACTCCAAGGTCAGTGGATATTTCAAACACTGAACTGCTCAGAGATCTCAGAGAACAATTTTTCCTCCACCCAGGTTAAAAGAGCAGAGCAGAGTTCTACAAGTGAGGTGTACATTGCCTTAAGAAAACAAACAGAGATTACAATGAAAGACTTTTTTTACTGGAGGGAAAAGGAGAAAGTGTTTTCTACAGAGGGTGTTTTCGAACTGGGATACATCTAACTCATGCCAAGTCAGATTTCCAGACCGGAAAGTCTTAGACTCAAGGGAAAGCGAGGACACAGGGCACCTGCAGCTTTGAATCCTACTAGTTAAATTATTTCTGGGTTCTCATCTACTTTAAAATTGCTAAACAGCTGCACTACACAACTCCCAGCCTGAGACAGCTTCTGTATCAAACAAGCAGTCCAAAGACAGCTTCTGTATCAAACAAGCAGTCCAAATTAAACTGCTTTTCCTTTAAGTTTCTGAAAGATTTCTCTTTTTTTT
Source organism: Opisthocomus hoazin (assembly GCF_030867145.1). Classification (NCBI taxonomy): domain Eukaryota; kingdom Metazoa; phylum Chordata; class Aves; order Opisthocomiformes; family Opisthocomidae; genus Opisthocomus; species Opisthocomus hoazin. The sequence continues at coordinate 2,176,261 of NC_134439.1, read as the reverse complement.
GTCTCAAATCTCTTAAATTTTTCTGCACCGTAACATATTGCCTTTCTTCCTTGAAGCAAGCACCAAATACTTCAGAGCAGGCACCCAGTAGATTTGTGTGCTGATTACTGCTTCCCAACGCTCAGGCTGCTGCACAAGAGATTAGCTGTCAAGCTGAAGCTCTTCAGGACAGCACAACATGAAAATATGAAGATAGGCAGAAAAAAGAATAGCTTAGTTAAAGTTAGCACTGTTAGCTTGGAAATAAGTTTAAATGTTTTCAAAGTTCTTGCAGAGGAAGCAGGCAATTACACAAGTGTGCTTTCAGAGTTGGAAAACACGGTACCTCCTTACGCATGCATATTCCTTTCTGCTCCCTGGCATGTAGTTCTCCATTGATGCTGTACTTGCATGTATATAATTAACTGCTTAGCCCTGCAGAAAGATCAAACCACCCCACCATCCTAAACCCTGACAAAGAAAACAGCTGAGCAGACAGCCTCCAAACAACCCTCTTGCACTGCTGAGCTGCTGGTCTCAAGCCACCTGAAGCTGAAAATACGGCCACCTCATAGGGCCAAAAATTCTCCTGTTTTGATAGGATCCAAAGACGTTTTTAACTACATAATTAAACGGGAAAAAAAAAAAAGGGCATTGACCCCAGCTATTTTACCATCTGAAGATCATCAATTCTGGTATTGACACCAGAAGCCATTTCCTTCCGCTCCTGCGGTGTTTCTGGGCACGGGTAGAGGGAGGCACGGAATCTGAAAGACATGTAAGCCACTTTAGTAACAAAGACACAAAGGAGATAAACTAGTCAGGGAAACTACAGATGGCTGAACATAGAAATACAGTAAAAAGTGCCTGACGAGAAATTTCTGATCAGGAAAGACGGCCAAGCAGAGTTTCAGTCGTTAAACCAAACGCGTACAGAAGCTTGCTTTAGGCCAAAACAGAAGTGGGAGAAAATCCTCTGTGGCCTGTACTGACAGTGTCTCAAAGGCACTGTCACAAAGTTGATTAACCACCCCAGCTCAGGGTGCTGCTATCATGCCAATACAGCTGCTGCTGTCCTCTGTGAGAATATCACCCGCTGACATCCCACTAGCTCTGTCTGAGAATTCAGCACTCGAACTCCCTTGGTTTCAAGCATTCTTTAGCAAAGCAGTCACCTACTTCGAGCATTACAGGCTTGGGGAGTGCCCAGTTTGACTGCAAAACACGTTTCAGCTACTTATGTTACTTTTTCTTTGCTGTCAAAATATGTACTCCTACAGTCATTGTGAACTAAGGAATTGAGAAGTATCGGTACTAAGTCATGCCAGAGTGTTTCAAGTATTTGAGAGCTGCCCAGCTGTAAGACTTTCATACCCTTCACATATCTTCTTGACTCTGTTCTTCAGCTGGTCGCCTTGGAAAAAGATGATAAACACAGACTTGTGCACATAATCCCCCTAGAACAGAAGAAAGGGTGCACTGTAATAGCTCAGCGATTTATGCAATTACCATTACAGCAAATTACAAGAGTTCTACTTTTCCTTCCTCTGAATCTGTACATACAGAGCTCCTATCTGCACAGTGAGTCAAGAACGTACCTTAACAACACTGAAGCAGTCACAAGGAAAGCAATTTTCTTAGCCTCAGTATAGAACACCCCTCCTGTACTCATGTTTACTGAAGCAAAATGTTCTAGATTATCTACTATCTATTCTCTGTAATACAATAAACAGGAAAACCTGGGAAGATCTCCAAAAGAACAGAGATGCAATGAAATATTTATCAGCACTTACTGCAGTCAGCTCACCTACAGAACCCAGCAAAAAGCTAAAGAACGAACGAAAATAAGATGAAGCGGCGTTTAACAACTTTGATTCTCCAGGGAGGCCAACGGCACATTCTTTGTACAGCTGTTTTCGCGCTGGTAGCCAGGTCCCCTTTCCTGCATTTGTTGACAAGTTATTGTTCTACCTTACTTAGGAAATTTTAATGTAATGTTTCAAGAATAATTGCATTAGGTGTAACCTCAGTTTAAGGAAGTGTTGCACAATAGGAACAAAGTCTCTCCTAGCAGACAGACAATTCAACAGGTCAACTACCAGCAGTCAGAGGGACAAGAGAACGCCAGCCTCACACGAGAAACCAAGCAGCAGTTACTGAGCTTCAACTCGTCTGCCTTTATTCCAGTGCAGCCCACATACAGCCTTTCTTTTTACTGGTTAAGAGCAAGAGTTCCTGAAGTTTGGACATTGTCCATTGCTTTGAGCAAAGAGGGCACCAAACGTAAAAACAGGCCCAATCACAACATTTACTATTTGTATCTGTAATAAAGCAAATGATTCTGAGGTGGATGTTTAAATTATTGATCAGCAGATTAAGAAAAAACAAAAGGTCCAAGTTCAGAAGAAACGAGCTGCAGAAGTTCCACACCACTAACGTCCACGAGAGCCTCTCTCGGGGAGGATTCCTGCTTATTCAGAACTGCACACAGGAGCTGCGCTTCCAGTTTGTGCCAGAGAAGCAACTATGCACTGCCACAGTCCGAATTTTGAGTTGTTTTTCTCCCTTTTAACAGCATTCACCACCTGTCCTGCTATTTTTGTTTTAACAAAACAGGAGAACACTTGCCACTAAAGCCTCAGAGCCTGCAAGTAGGTACTGCAAAGGGACGCGACACAGAGGCTTGCCTGCACGGAGCTCATTGAGGGACAGCGGCTTAGATCGATAGATCTTAGATCCTTTGACACATCTGAGACTTCTGCTGCTGTAAACAATAGTTCCTTTTACCGTTACAGGATCCTCCAGGGGGTTTTCAATTTCCGCTTGACGCAGGAATACGTTCCCTCGGCACACTCGCCACAGCATGCGCTCAAACATGGGGATTCGCTCACGGTTGATCACTCCAGCCACAAACCTGTAACGGGGACAGCATAAATACAAGCTCCACGTCTAAAAGAACAGACAGCCTAACACCCAGAACACTGACGGCAACTGGAGCTCAGCATCAGATTGAAAGCTACAAAAATCTTGTTTTAAAATTAAGTTCTTTAAGCAAAATGGAAAGTCCTCTAAATACACAGAGACAAAAGCACAACAAAAACAACTGCACTATAGCACAAGCTGTGCCTTTTAACAGAATGAAATCGTCTATTAAAAAAAAAAATCACTAGTTGAAGGAGAAATAAATGCATTTAGACATACAGTTTCTATGCCTGCTAGTCTTCCTGGCACGCTACGCAGCAAGGATTACAGCAGTCAAGGCTACCACTGACTATGTCCCAGGTCTTCCAAAGACCTCTCTGGTTCAAACCCCCAGACGCATACAAAGACAGCCTGGAAGCAGCTAATAAGGAGGACACAGAACTACGCAGTTTTTTCAGCAGTGTTCTGTGGCTGCAGTAGCTACGAGTTTCAGCAAAGCTGTGAGAGCTCAGAATGCCTGAAAAAGCAACCAGAACAGATTTACAAGGAACCAGTTGGCACAATTTCTTGCACATCTGAAGCACAAATACGAACTGGGAAGCTAATGTACAGAGGACAAGGACAGAGACCAACGGCTAGCTTTAGATCAGCCTTCATCTGCTTGGGGTGCCAGGCTGGAAAGTTCCACAACTGCACTCAAATCGTTGCGGATTCCCCAGGATGAACGCAAGCCAGCAATCCTAAAGCCAGACAACAGAAAGCACAAATTGCCATTACCCAAGTCGTAGCGGGGCACCTCTTCCCATCTCGCTTGGTTCCAGGAGTGAAGAGGATTCCTCCAACAGATCTGGATCCGCCATCTGCTGATGATGCAATTCAGCCTGAATTCACAAATCAATTAATATCTAATGAAACTAGTTAGTGGCATGCAGGGAACGAGGAACCAGGAGATAGTTTGGGGAGACAAAAGAAAAGAAAAAAAGAAAAAGAAAGAACAAACATAAGACAGCAGAAAGAGGAACTAGATGACAGAAAAGACAGCAAGAATCACGCAAGGAGAAAAACAAGAGGAAAAGTGGAATGGCTCAGCAAAGCTTCCATACAAGCAAGATCTGAAGATTTCTGCAACAGAACAAAGGGGCTGTGGGATACATAAGACTGAAGAAAGGCAGAATTCAAAAAATCTATCGAGTTTTAAATACAAGTGATGTTCCCAGGAACCATTTTTCGATGGCACAAACCAGCGTGACACACTTTACTCTAGATCTTAAATGGAGAAAAACGTGACAGTAGACGCCGATTCCCTCTTGCACTCCTTGTGCATCTTCTGCATATTAATATAGATGCAAAAGGCGTTTCTAAGAGGTGCCTGGATGTTATACTTGATGTAAAGCAGCCTGGGAGTATCGCTCTACACGACAGGAAGAACGATGCTCAGATAAGTCTTCCACAGACAGCTGAAGAGACCTCAGGGCAGCTGGCAGCTCCAGAGGCTGTACCCCTACCACCAGCCACGCAAGACCCGCACGCCCTGCACGTGTCAGCCTCCTGCCATGCTCCAAAGCAAAGGCAACACCTTATTCACTTTGGAATTATGTGACAGCAGCTTGATTGATTCCACGGTACTCGCCACATCAGCGTAGATACAGGGTCAGAATCAGTAACAAAACCTGGAAGTACTGGATGGTAATTTCCTTTACTGACTTTACAAAGTTCCCACTCCAGCAAAAACACACTATACTTCCAGCTTAAAAACATGCTTACTGATTAAATCTTTTCATTCTTCCAGACGTTTATCCTTATTCACTATATGTATAATTGCCAGACACATAAGATTAATTGCTTAGGGCAGTCTGACCATGTTGCTCATTTTTTGACTATCAGGCATTAAAACAGGATGCAGTTTTATACCGTCCTTCATTGCAACTAATTACTAGGCTCCAATTCTTGGGAATATAGCTTGTAAGTGTCAGCAGTTCCAGTCAGGAAGGATGCTCGAACCACATCCTCTTCTACACCATCTTCCTTCTTCATTCAACCCCGCGTCACAGTTGTTTCTACCTCTGCAGCTTATATAATGAAATGACAAAAAATTACAGGTCCTTGGCACAGAGCGCCAAATTCTACCCTCTGTGGTATGCAGGAGGTCTTCCCCACAGAGCTAGCAAGGGAACTTGCTAAAATACACTTGAAGGTAGAGTTTGACCCTAGAACACAAAAAATGCACGCACACATACAGCGCAGCCTAGCAAGAGTATACAGCAAGTTTAGTGCCTCGGCCCTAGTTTCTTTATTTGTGCAACGGTTGCATCATAATTTTAGTGAAAAACTCCACATGTTCTTTGCATGCCCAATAAACATATTTGCCATATACGAGGAAGGTGTTTGCAAGGCTGACATCAAAGGCAGCTCAGCTGCTCGTGCACACACCTGCCTCAGCTCGCAGACGTTACCAAAGCAAGGCAGCACTTCATTTAGTTTGGAAAGCCAACATGAAGAATTTCTCATCCTTTCAACTTCAAGACAACTTGTTGCAACATCAAACGCTGAAAATTTTGCTTCATAGAGAACACAACCAAAATAAGAAAGTTTGGGACCCCAAACCAAACACACCAGTGGCTGACATTCAGACTTCAGGAAGCTGAAAACCAGTAAGTTACAAATTCAAGAGGCTTGTATTGCCCAGGGAGGCTGTGGAGTCTCCTTCTCTGGAGATATTCAAGACCCGCCTGGACAAGGTCCTGTGCAGCCTGCTGTAGGTGACCCTGCTTGGGCATGAGGGTTGGACTAGATGACCCACAGAGGTCCCTTCCAACCCCTACCATTCTGTGATTCTGTGATTCTGTATTGTATTTATCAGTAATCAAGATACTCCATGATAATTTTTGGGAGGTGCACCACATTTTAGCATAGGAAACCTAAAAAAAGAAGGATAGCACAGGTGAAAACTTTGGATCTGCCTCACTTGAGAGTAATTCTTATAAATAAATGTTTAACACTACCTCTGGCGCTTTCGGGCTACGCGTCCTTTACTCAGGACACCGTATAAAACAAAGACAAGTCCTGCTCAGAGGGGTTGAAATTACAAAACAAAGCAGCTTAGAACAAACTTGGCTGACACCAGTTGTACTAAACAGGAACTTTCTTACATAAGGATTATTTGCAGAACAAAACCCTATGTTCTTTAAATTAATCTCTTAACTACTCTGCTTTGATGATCACACCCTTTCTAGAAAGGAACAGCATAGCAACATCAGCTTTGGTTCTGGAAGGGTAACAAAAGCCATGTCATAAAATTTAAATGAAATAAAAAATTGAGAGGCTATGTGGAAATGAAAGAGCTACCCAGCTATGATGCCAAAAAACAGGACTCCAGGAAATTTACTTTGAATAAGAGTTTTCTCCAGCAGCAAGTGAAATATCACAGCTATTGTGAAGTACTTTTTACTACATCAGGTTGTTCAGGATTGGAAAAGCCCAAGCATTTGCATGCCAGTAATTAGAATGCAGACATTTCCTTATTCAACATTTTTAAACCGTTTCGCACTCACCTGGATCAGCACCTTTAATCTCCAGGCCTGAGGAAAGGTTCGTTTTCCCTACTCTTGACTACAGCTCTGCTCTGCAATGGCTCTGGATCGCTACACACAACGCCATACAATCCAAGCCCCTTTCAGTTCACCCACAGAACAAAAATCAATTTTCACAAGAACTAAAAGGGATTCATTTCACCGTCTAACTTATTAACCCAGAGCCCAGACAGAAAGGACAGATGCAAAACAAACAGAAGAAAGCAGATGGCGAGAAGAGTTAGAGGAAAGAGAGACAGGGGACTGCATGCCATTAACCATTACTTTTCCAGTCTTCTTTTACACTCACACTCTAGGCAAAACTTTCAGAGAAATCTCTCCAGCTCATACTGCTCTTCATAAACAAAGACAAGAAGACTGAGAAAAGGAGCATAATCATCAACATGGTACGTTGAAACAAGAAATGGCTACTCTGGCTAGAACGGTCATACGAAGAACAAATGAAAAAATTTTGCCATGCTCCCTTCCCCGGTGGGGACCCTTTGGAGAGCAGAGCAAACACCAAGCGTAACGTACTTTGGATAGCAAGCCATTTCTTGCTCAACTGATTACTATGAGTAACACAATTTTCATTACAAGTTATTGAGGTCTTCAAGTGTTGAAGGTACTGTGCGTGAAGAGGCGAAGTGTTCGCCGCTTCGGGATCATAAGTGGACTGCACGAGGCTCAGAAGTCCTGGGCTAGCCAGGGTCTCACGCACAGCTGCTCGCTGCTCACCACGGGAACCAAAGCAGTTTCAGATTTTCAACACTTATGTCTTACCGAACTTCACACATGAGCTGTTCTGTTCGCTTTTACATACAGCAGTACATTTCATTTGTGGCATTTTATTATTACAGAAAATAGTTACCAAACAGGAGCAGGAACGTATCTAAACTTTGTAAGGCCAGTTCATTTAAGCCTGAGTTCCCTTTTGTGGGTGACCTGACATCGCAGCTGAGCAGCAGGTTATCAGGTTAACGTTTGTTTGTCAAAGGAGACGCTTCTAAGTGAACATTCAACACTCGAAGAGGCAGGTTTTTTGTACCGAGACCAACCCCATGACCAATCAACCGATCACACTAGCAGCAGTATCTATGTCAGCAGTGACTACGACTTGTGCTGGCACGAAAACAACCTTATGGCCTGAACAGGCAGCATCCTGTGCCAAAACGCCAAAAAACAAACCGTTAGACAAACGGTCTGAGGTTTGCACGGGCCCAGCTCTACCTGATCATAGCCTTTGTAAATACCAGAAGCCGTATCCGTTACGAACTCTTTGATCAAATCCTTGGATTACAGCAAACAGGACATGTACGCAGCAAAAACATGTCCCTACTGTTCCAAAGAACACACAGGAGCTCTCTGAGAAAGCTCCCTAGCCTTGGAGATACTTCAGCTTTACAAGGAAGGATTGCGTCCTCTCCCGCGTCGGCTTCATGTCTGCACCACGAGTGAGATCAGGGCAGCTCTCCTCAGGCCCAGCAGGAGGGTTGCCAGCTCCGGGCCTGGCTGCTCTTTGACAAAGTGCCGAGGATTTTAAACGGCAGCTTTGCTCCAGAACTTACCTCTGGAAACTTCAGGGTTTGATCAAAGGCTCAATTAAACAAACTAACAAATAAATAATCTATTGCTTCAGTGGACTTTGTATCATCACCCTAATGAGTCATCCCCACACAACATTTCAAAGGCTGCAGAGAAATTAAGCTTGATTGCAATTCCTCCGCGTAAGCGAGGCAGGACTGTTTGCCTGCACACATACCAGAGAAACTCCCACCCAGTGTAGCACCACGCTTTTGGTCTGTTGATGTGCTTTAAAAACTACCAGCATCTTAATTATTTCACCAAATTTTTAGACAAACCATTGCTTAACGAAAACCATCCCAAAACAACAGCATAAGAGGTAAATCATGGGTAGCTATGCGTACTGCATGAAAAATGGAAAATAATTTGAGAAACTTTCTTAAACAAAGTGTAAAAATGACCCTGCTGTCCACAACAGCAACTAAAAATATACTTGAGAATAAAAATGGTAATTTGTGGGAGAAGAACCAGCTCCCCAAGTGTTACCCCGCCCCCGGTATTCTGACCTCATCAAAAAATTGCTGAGTTTTACGCAGTATAAATTTTAATTCTGTCAGCTCCAAGAAGTTTCTCTTCAGAGCTTCCTGGTTTGTGTTGATTTCTTTAAGCTCATTTTCAATTTTCTCAAAGTTTGCCTGCAAGATGTGAAAAGGAGAAGGAAAAAGGACTTTAAGCAATTCCATAAACGAGTGCTGTTCAAGACGCTCTACGTCCCCGCGCAATCTGCATGCAGCCACTGATTCCTGCTGCGTCTCCAGCCTGCTGTGGCACACAGTTCCAGAGCTGTCACATTCTCTTCAGGCAGCCTGAAACTTTTTGTACCTGGACAGGCTTTTATCGACCGGATTTATGCAGTGCTCTTCAAATCACTGAAAACCCTCACAAACTTTAACCCAGACCACCATGAACCACGCAGTTCCAACAGTTTTTGATCCATTTAAGTGGGCATTTAAGTGGAATTCCTTTCAAGTGCTTTCACATCTAACTGCATTTGGACAAATGCACAAGCTAAACAACGCTTGTGAGTCAAAACCCAACCGGAGTGAGCAGGTAGAGCGAGTGTGTCAGGTGCCAGCCAGGGACTACGGTTAACGCACCTCTGCCACGAAATTCCACGGGTATCTACCAAAGGAGCTCCCTTCCCCCGCTTCCATCTACAGCCAAACACTACCCGGGTCTGAACACACGCCATTACCTCCAAGTCAATCATGTCACGTGGAAAAGGCACCTCCGGGTTTTCCCCAGTGTCCATGATGGGAATGTTTGCCTTTTTAATCTCCTTCTCAACAAACCCTGCGAAGACAACGCTGTTAGTGCTAACCAAAAGGCCGCTTCAGCGTCAGACCGCCGCCATAACCCACCCCAGACGACCCGCAGCTCGGAATCCCCCCACCTCCTGCCCCACGACCGCCTCATCTGGCTGAAGCAGGACGCCAGGCCCCGGCGGCGGGGAGCCGGCAGGCAGCCCTCGGGGCCCAGCGCTGCCCTGCGGGCCCAGCGCCCGGCCGGACACGTACTCAGCTTGCGGTCCATCTCCTCGCACCTCCTCACTTCGTTGACGAACTTGCGCTGGAACACGTTCACGTCCGGGTTCAACTGCGGAGAGAGACGGGGCCCTCAGCGACCGCCGCCCCGCAGCCCCGGCCCGCGGGGCCCGGCCCCCACCCCGCGCTGCCCCGGGGGTGCCCTCGGGGGGCGGCGGGCACTCACGTCGCGGAACTGGACCTTCCCCAGTTCGCCCAGTTCGCTGACGCAGCAGTACGCGGCCTCCGACTGGAGGAAGAGCTGGGCCAGGGTCATCTCCTCGCTGCGGAACAGCTCGCCCATGGCGGCGCCGGCCCCGCGCGGCCCTGCCGAGACGGAGCCGTCACGACGGAGCCCGGCGACGGAGCCCGGGTTGGGGGGGTTGGGGGGGGGGGTTCGGGGCCGGGCCCCGCCACGCCGTTACCTGCCGCAGCCCCCGCGCAGCCCCGGTCCCGCAGCCCCCGCCGCCAGCTGATCCGCTGCGGCTCCCGTCGCTGACGTCACCGCGCAGGCGGGGCGCTGTCACGCGCTTGCGTCTCCTAGCGACGGCGCGGCTCCGGCCGAGGCCCGCACCGGAAGTGACGACGGCGGGAGGCGGGGCTTCGGCCGTCACCGCTCCTCCTGGGCGGCTGGTGACGCCCCCTGCCCGCCGCTGACGCCATCGGCGGCGCCGTGACGCAGGCAGTGACGTCACCGGCAGCGTGGCCGACGCGCGAGGGGGCGGCGGCCACAGGTACGGTCCGGGGAGCCCGGGGCCGCCGGCGCGGGGCGTTCCCCCCGGTGCCGGGACTGGAGCGGGCGGCCCCGGCCCTGCCGCGCCCGCCGGGGTCGGGGCCGTGGCCGGGAGGGGCGGCGGGCGGGGGGCGTCACCGGGCTCCGTTCCGGCGCGGGGCCGGCGCCGCCACGGGCGAGCGAAGGGGGGAAGGTCCAGAACACACCAAACAGAATCATGGAGTGGTCTGGGTTGGAAGGGACCTTAAAGCTCGTCTGGTTCCAGCCCCCCCGCCATCAGCAGGGACCCCTTCCCCCAGGCAGGGGTGCTCAGAGCTCCATCCAGCCTGGCCTTGAACCCTGCCAGGGAGGGGGCAGCCACAGCTTCTCTGGGCAGCCTGGGCCAGGGCCTCACCACCCTCATGGGGAAGAATTTCTTCCAAATATCTAATCTAAATCTGCCCTCTTTTAGTTTTAGTGTCCTATCACTGCACCCCCTTGTGCAAAGCCCCTCTCCATCCTTCCTGCAGGCCCCTCCAGGCACTGGCAGCTGCTCTAAGGTCACCCCGGAGCCTTCTCTTCTCCAGGCTGAACAGCCCCAACACCCTCAGCCTGTCCTTCTTGCTGACTGTGTCTTTGAGCAAATGCTGCTTGGTCTTGATGGGATGAAAAGAGGAGCTTTTGCAGCAGCAGTAACGTGATTTCACCACAAGTCCCTTTCCACAGGGTTGTCTTTGTTTTGCAGCCCCTCCTGGTGCACGGCAAAGCGGAGGTGCGATGCCCCCCGGGCCCTGGGCAGGCAGTTGTCTCCGTTGGGGTGGAGGATGCTGGTTGTTGCCGCGTGCTCACTGGTAATGCTCTGACAGAGGGGTGCCGGTGGCGGGGTGGGTGGTGCCCCAGCTCAGAGGAACACATCCCAAGTACTGCTTCTTCGAGCTCCTACGAGGCAGGAGAGCACCTGCAGCTGCATAGGGAAATGACGGCAGCATATGGTCGGCGTGGTGAGCTGCAGTTGTGGTGAGCTACACCCTGTGCCAGCAGACTCGGGCCCTGTCAGCGAGGCTGGTGGTGCTGCGTGGTGGAAGTGGCAGTGGCAGGGCTGCTAACACTCTCAGGTTTTGCTTTTATTCAGGTATTTGACATCTCTCAAATGGATTGTGAAAAAGCGAGCAAGTTAGCAGGTTAAATGCCACGTACATTCATTTGTCGTGACAGGAGTTTGGTGTCTGTGAAATGCACTGCGCTGGCAGTGGCCTGCAACACTGAACTCTCCTCGTCTGTGGGATGCATCTAACAGTACGGAAAGCTGCACACATTCTGCACATTTCCTCCCCCTGTACTTATCCCCAGGTCCCTGGAAAATAGGGAGGATATTTTTCTTTCTTTTTCTCTGTCTAGTCCATGTCCTCTGTGCTTAAGCTACAGGTGAGGTCCATGCCTGGACAAGGTCCTCTACAACCTACTGCAGGTGACCCTGCTTCGGCAGGAGGGTTGGACCAGATGACCCACAGAGGTCCCTTCCAACCCCTGCCATTCTGTGATTCTGTGATTCTGTGAGGCGACAAGTTGTGTCCCTTTCCCAGGGAGGTTGTGGAGTCTCCTTCTCTGGAGATATTCAAGCCCCGCCTGGACAAGGTCCTGTGCAGCCTGCTGTAGGTGACCCTGCTTCGGCAGGGGGGTTGGACTGGGTGACCCACAGAGGTCCCTTCCAACCCCTACTATTCTGTGATTCTGTGATTCTGTGTCAGCCGCCCTTGGTGAAATTTAACAGAGTCTGTCTGCTGCAAGCCAAGGCCGTCCCTTGTTTCTGACAGGCCCTAAGCAGCTGTATCTTGCTATGTATCAAGCTAATGAGCTGAGCCATTGCCTACAGTCACGGGAACTTCTGTGGACTGATGGGGAAGCAGATGCTGCACCTTGTCATCCTGTGCTGGCCTGCATACGTCTGACAGAGGTTTTCTCTGAAGCTGAAATATGCTAGTTTTCATTTGGACTGTCTGTTCCGTGTCCATGTAACGAATTCAGTAGTGGTGCTAGAAAATCGCTGGGATATCAGAATGATCGGTGGTATCTAAGGCGTAGTGTGAGCGTGGAAGGGGCCAAGATCAAGCCATATCTACTGTGCAACAAGAGCAGCAAGAAATGGTTCGCCCTAGCAGAGGTCGGGTCAGATTGCCCTGTCCTGTGTGCTCAAGTCAGGGCGAGGGCTCTGAAGGGGGGGCTGCACTTTGCCGCCTGTGGGCTTTCTGGGTGTGTCTCCGTGGCAGAAAATGGCTGAAATTCAGTTAGTCCTAACATAGAAAATTACTCACGTGTTTTCTCCTGGGGTGTGATTGCTGCGTGCACAGCAAGCACTGAGCGTGGCACTTCATCTCTTCTGCTGAGCAGCAAAACCAAATATAAACCCCTGATATAAACCCCTGTTCTCTTGTTTTATCTGGTTTTATCTAGATTGACCTACTCGCTCTGATTTTTTTTAATTATTCCCAAATGGAGAAACAAAGGCACAGAGACTGCGTTGAAGTCACACATGGAATAGATGACAGACCCAGAAAGAGAGGGCTGGTCTGCGTGCATGCTGTCCTGCGCGTGGAACTTCGCAGCAGGTAGCTGTGGAAATCCACTGGGAAGCAGATATCCCCCGTGAGACACAGCTGCGGGGCCTCAGCGCTGGCTGGCTGGAGTCAGGGTTTTTTTGATGGAACTGACTCATCAGCAGCAAACACTGGAAATAAATCCTGAGGGAAAAGGTCCCTCCAGGAAAAAACAGGGTATAAAAAAGCAACCTATTTTGGATAGATGACACAATACCTATTGTGGAAGCCGCACAGGACAGTTTACCGATGCACAGTGAGGCCAAACCCAGACCAATGGCGCGGGGTGGGTGCAGCAGCGGTGAAGAGCGAGCTGTCACGCGGTGGAGAACAGAGGGGCACGGAAAGTGCTGACCGCCGTGAGCACTCATCGCTCAGCGATGCTCCCGTGGGTTTCGCAGGCCGCGTGCTCGGAAATGAGCGCTCCTCCCAGCTCGGTCGCGAGGCAGGCTGCGAGCCTGGAGAAGCCGAGTGCTGCGGAGCGTTTGTTTTATTTCCCAGCCTACGGCAGCCGGCGAGCGGCAGGACGTGCTGAGTAGGAATTGCTTGTTGTCAGGGCTGCAGGACGAGAGGGAAGCTGCAGGCTTCCCGGTCTGCCCGCAGCCCTTCGGCGCAGCCACGAAGGGCCTTCCGCTGCCCCAGCCCCGAGCAGCTCCGCAGCAGCTCTGCCCCGGGAGCCCCGTGGCTGAGCCGGCACCGGCGACAGCGAGGAGGCTGTCACCCAGCGTCGCTCTCGGGAGCTGAATTGTCCTGCGTCACACCCCGTGCTGGGTGCTGCTGGGCTGTTGTGGACGGGCGCTGGTGGCACCTCCCGAGGGTCTGCTCAGGCAGGAAGCTGGCGATGGCTCCTCGAGGTGTAACCCGCTGCAGCACCCTGTCAGAGTCTGTGGACTGCTGCGTGTCAATACCAAGGTTAAAAGTTAGCAAAATAAGGATTATTTCTTCCCTATGCTTTCCAAAGCAATACGTACTCTATGAAGTTCTGAAACAATTAGTGTTTTTTTACCAATAAAGCCTTATGTAACACAGTGTCTTTGAGCATCGCTTGCAGATACAGTTTTGCATGGCATGTGCTGAAACACGTCCCGCATTTAAAAGTGTAGCGACTAGATTTGTCCATGGTTGGAGGATTACAGAGCTGAGATAGCTTCTGTTAGGTGGGAGTGGCCAGTTGCTTCACTTCATGAGTGAATTACGCTGCTTCTTTCTGCGTTACATCTGCGTAGAGCTGTGGTGCAAACTGTACGTATCGTGGGTACGCCCGTTGTGTACATTCACACACGTGGGAGCGTGCATGTTTATGATCCAGAAGCTACGTGCCGTTAAACCACGACACTACTCAATCCAAACTGTCGCTTTTCTTTAAAGTATTGAAAATCAGGCTCTCATGGTCCTGGAAAAAACCCTAACTATTAGCAAAAGATCTGAATTTTCCAGCTGAACTGTAATGTGTGCAGTTGTTTAAGCCAGCCTTCCTTTAATGTATACAGCTGTGCCCAGATGGGGCTGCTTGCTTTCCGGCAGCTGCCCGAGCCGCCTGCTCAAGGTTTTTGTTTTTTCCTCTCATTACTTACAGTGCCTTTAGACTTATGGTAAAGAAGAGGCGGTTGTAGTTTCAGAGCTTTGCATTCCTCGCTGAGCCATGCCTGTGTTTGCATGCAAAGCCATCGCCTCCCCTCCAACTATTTTAATCATTTCAGAAAGGGTGGGTCATCAGGCATTTGGCAGCGGGCTCCTTTTATACAGCTGAGGTGGAGTCAGCCAATGACCTGCGAGCCTGGAAAATTTTGCAGGGCAGTTTCACTGGACGGCTTTGCAGAGCTGTGCCATTTGAATTTCAGCACAGACATCCACACACTGTGCTCTCCATTTCTGGCGTGTCTCCCAGCGCAGTTTAGCTGAGGCTCGGGTTTAGTTTTCCCTCCTCTCTCTCTCTCCCTGTAGTGACAGCTTCTCCAGGCTCCGCTAGCCAGGACTCCCGAGCGATCATGGAGGATACTACTTTGCAAATTATCGAACCCCCAACTGCCTCTGAAGCCTCTGAGGAGCAAGTGCCTGAAGAACCCATCAAATCAGACCAGATCAATGGCGTGATGGTGCTGACCCTGCTGGACAAGATCATTGGAGCAGTGGATCAGATCCAGCTGACCCAAACACAGCTGGAGGAGAGACAGCAAGAGATGGACAGCGCAGTGACCAGCATCCAAGGAGAATTAACCAAGCTGACAAAGGCACACACCACCACCAGCAACACTGTGAACAAGATGCTGGAAAAAGTGCGCAAGGTGAGCGTCAACGTGAAAACCGTTCGGCAGAACCTGGAAAAGCAAGCTGGGCAGATAAAGAAGCTGGAGGCCAACGAAGCGGAGCTGCTCAAACGCAGAAACTTCAAAGTCATGATCTACCAGGTAAGGAGTTGTTTCACAACTTCTCCATGTCCTGTTAGTGAGTGTTTTCTTTGCTAAGGGTTCTGTCGTACTGCATGGCCCATTACTCTCCCAAACTCCCCTGACTGTCTGATGGTCCGAATTGAGGTGGGTCCAGAGTACCTCCCTCATTCATGTTCCAAGGGAAGGGTTGGTAGAGTTGCTGTATTTAACAAGAATTTTAACAAGAATAGTGAGAATGGCCCTCAGCACTCATTGCAGTGGACCAGAAGTATCAAAATAATCTGCTTTTACTGCTTGGCTAAAAAAGGAACAAGAATGCACTGGGTTCTGGAAGGGAGTATTGTAAATCCGTCTGCCAACGTCTTTTCTGCTGAGAGGCAGCATGTGTATTGCTACGTGGAGGGCGATAATATTTCAGATTTGTGACATGCATCTGATAACAACAAGAGACAGTAACCCCAGCATCGGGGTTAATCTCACTGACCAGGACAGACAGAGACGGTAGAGAAAACACAAACAGCTCCTGGAGCTCGTTAGTACTCGGGTCTGCCTTTGCCGGTGTGCGTGTACAGATTGCCATGCTCTTCTCTGCAGCCTGCGAGTCTTGAATCTTCTCGTTGTCTGGTTTCAGTAACACCTTTGGTTTCCTTGGTGTTCAGCCCCTGCGCTAAGCGTTGGAGTTTTCCTTCAATATTAAACAAGAAAGAGAGGAAAATGCTGCTGTCAGTTTTCCTGTCTGGAGTCAGTCTTCCGTATCAGAGCAACTCTCATCTTGTGCCATGGAAGAAAAGTGAGTGAAATAGTTAACGATTCAGTTAGAAGCTTCTGGGTTAATAATAGACAGCGTCAGAGACAAATAGAGAAGCATCCAGTGCTGGTCACAGGAAGAGAGGGAAGAAAAACAGAAAAAAGGGGAAAACGCTTCCTACTACAGGGTTTGAAGGGAGAGCTGATCGTAATAGGCTCAGGAATCTAGCAAGTATGGGGGCCTGTGTAACTCTCTGATTCAGAGCTTAAGCATTTGTAGCTTTATCATGCCTGAAAGGCTGCAATACTTGAGCCTGTTCAGATCATACGGGCAACCTAATCAGTTATATATGTATTTGTTACAAGCTCTGTGTGTCAGGCTTTTGGGGGAGGATAGATCTATCCACAGAAAAATAAAACAGAACTCTAAATGTACTGCAGAAGCAACAAACATTGCAAAACGGGAAGAGTGAAGGGAATTGTTTAAACACAACATTCCTTGTGGATTACGGAAATAGGTAGGAAGCTGGCAAGCTTCTAGGTCCTTTGGAAGCATCCTAAACATTGGCAAATTGTCATTTTGCGAGCTGTTCAGTTTGGTTTGCTGTTGCTTAGGAATACTGAGTAGAGTTTCTCGTTGAATACAAAAAAGCAATCCTGCTGCTAGGGGAAATCAGGGGCAAAGCTCCTGCTGATGTAACAGGGACAGAACAGCCTCTGAGCGAGTCAGTTGACAAGGGACAATTGCAGGGATTTTGTGAATCATGAAGACGTGAAGAGAAAAAAAAGAACAATTTGTAGCTCAAAACAATTTCCCAGTGTGGAATTCAGTGTGGTTTGCCTGTGAGGCCGCAGAGCACAAGTGAGAAATTCTCCAGGTTTGCTTCATGTGAAATGGAGCCCTTTGCGCCCTCGTGGAAGTCCTCGCACTGCTGCAGGGAGCCGGAGTAAACCTTGCCACAAAGGGTGAGGATGCAGTTTTAGGGAGACCAGAGGTGTGGCAGCGAGCGTGCGGATGGCTGACGGACACCGTGAAGGCAAACGAAGGCTCACTGGGAGGAAAAACTCCTGATTATCTCGTAATTTGGTGCTTAAACAGAAAAGCAAAACCCACAATGGGCTTTTGATGTTCAAATGCTAGGAAGAAATAGGCAGTAATAATGTTAATGTGCCTGAGTAACAAATACTTTTATCGATAGTACTCTTGTGCTGCATTACTGTGGCAAAGGCAGAGCCACGCAGCAAGGATCCTATTGCCAGGCAGGGCCACAGGGGCTTCCCTGGAGGAATGGGGTATATTTGTGCAGTCCTCTGCGACAGCGTAACCACTCGTTCCTGCAGACGATGGAAACGTAGATTTTTGGTCAACGGAGAATGTTTCTACGTTAAATCAACCTACAGTCTGTCTCAGAGCTGCATTAATTATTATTTCGCATACAGAAAATTGGGTTGCTTAATAGTTACATTATTCTGTAGATTGCCCGCCATAAAAATGTCATCATGTAATTTTCAGTGTGCAGAAACCTGAATTGTATGGCGTGGTGCAAGGAGAAATAACCGGTCGTATGTAGGAGCCTCTCTTATTTGTGGAGACCTTTGTTCTGAAGAAGTTAAACGCTTTGGGGGATCGCGGCAGTTTTGCTCTTGGCTTTGGGGGGATTTTATTCTGCTTTGTGTTTTCCTGGGAGGGACGGGATTTTTAGAGTTTGTGTCTTATTGTAATTACGGAGATGTCGTTCTTCAGCAATTCCTAACACAGACCGGCTGTGGGAGTTGCACGGCAAATTTGCAAAAACATCAAGTTACAGTTTTGTGTCCCAGTTGATTCATATGAATATTTTATCACGGTCAGTAATCCCAGGCACATCGGTGACCGCAGTGGTACTCCGTCTGGGGTTATCCAAAAGAGGTGACGCTAACACACTGAAAGGATTAAACTCTAGACAGAAGGAAGTTTTGTGGGTGCATCGTAACGGCAGCTATCAAACCGAGCGCGATGTTCAGCTGCTCTGCTGCTAGTGAACAACGCTGTTTGTTGCAGGAAGCCTTGCTGATCCCTGCTGGGTTACCCGTTCACTAATGTCCTGCTCTGTTTCAGTATTAATAACCATGAAATTAAAAAAAAATATATCACGAGTATGTAAAACCAGAGCTTTCTGATGGGCTCCACGCTGGGAGTTTAAATGAGGAAAATTCACTGTTTTCTTGTGTCTATCAATTAAAAAAAAAATACAAAAGAAATCTTTTCTAATTCAGTGTTTTGCTTCTGAAGACCCAGCACCTATCAAAGTTCGTGTGAGATACTTTCTTGATAATGTAATTACTTCTGTGATGGTGAGCGACATTATTACTACTTTCTACCTTGGAGAAACCTGCCTTTGGAAAGCTGTGATCAACTTTCCTGTGCAATTGGATTTTCAGTTGCTAAGGCTAAAAATGCAAAGATTTATTAGTCTTTTCTGTTGGAGAACAAGAGATAAACTCATCTTAAGAGACACAAAATCTTACGTCCAACCAGCAGCGGGTATTTTCAAGCAGGATAGCTGAGTAAAAAGCAGTCGTGCTCTGTCGGGATTTAGTGCTGCGTGGTTCTGCGGTGTGAAGGGATGAAAGGAGGAAAAGATAGATCAGGTCTCTACTGGTTATAGGTGTTTGATTGTTCTCTCGGCGCTGAGCACCGAGTCTCCGGCAGCTACGGAGGGCCTGTTTCAGGAGTGCAGAGAGGCCCTTTCGGCACCTTGGGAGAAGAGGTCGAACTGCGTGTGAGAGTGGTGTGTTGCTACCTGCTAGTTAGGAGGAAATGGAAATCAAATTTTGTTCAGGGAAAGCTTGACCTGCCAAGATGAGCCTAAAGCGCGTCTGCCCGTGTCATTTCGAACTTGAACGGAGAATCGCTGCCGCTGGGGCCGGCTCAGGGCGAGGCACTGAGCAGAATGTTTACCGGCCATTGCTCGCAGTCTCCTGTGGATGTGTGCGTGCTTCCTCGCTTGCTCGCTCTGTCAAATACGCTTCTACCTGGCCAGGCCAGGAGTTGGTCTGATTTCTACTGAGAGCAGTTTTTGTACCGACGCAGGGAATTAGATTGATTCTTAAGAATTAAATCTGAAAAAACCAAACCCCCTCCAAACTACCACATCTTTTTGTTTTGAAAACGAGCGTGCCAAAGCGAAGGTGACAGCCTTCCGACAAGCTGCTGTGCGGACAGGAGCTCAGTGCTCTCACCGTTAGCAGGACTTGCCTTCCTGAGAAGTCCGATGTCAGACGGCTGCGTGCACTTACTGGCAGCCCATGGGAGCACAGCTCCTCAGTGCTTCCTTTGTGCCGCCTGCCTTTCAGAGAAATTAGGACACCGACACATTGGGTTGAGTGGCTGCTAATAAAAACAAACTCAAGTGGCTTCACCCCAGATCTCCTGGTTTTAGGATACAAGAATCTGGGGCTGGTTACTACAGCTCATCATGAAATAATGGATGTCCCATGCACAAAGCTGCTGCTCTAAATCCAGACAGCGTGCCGCATTCATCGGAAGAACGGCACATGTCAGCACTCACGTAAGCACAGCATTTTTCCTCCAAACATTTTTCAACAATTAAACTTATTCTTGTAAATGTCAAAGGCCTGATTTTCCTACAGCCAGACAAATGCTTGCAGCACGCAGCACACAGATGAAATACTGAATTTTTAGAGTATGCTGATCCTTTATTCTGAGGCTCACGAGGGTGCCGAGCTGGAGGGAAGTCTGGCTCGTGATGTGCGGCATTGTCTGTTGGAAAGAGAGCGGCCTTTGTCGAAGGTGTGCGGGCGGGCTGCTCCCCACGCTGTCGGACTCGGGGGCTCCGGGGGCTCCGGGGGCTCCAGGGGCTCCGGCGGCCGCTCGGAGCCTCGGCAGAAGTGGAGTTTCTCTGGGAAGGGCCAGGCGGTTACGGGAGCTGAGTAGAACACGAGTCTCAGCCATATGATGTGTAGGGTAGGTAGGGCTGGACGAGGAAATATAAATAGCACAGCTTGACTTTTGTGCCTTGAGTGGGCCTTATACGGGCGAGAGCAACAAGGTTGTCGATCATGGCGCGGAGGGGTGGATTTCAATCCCACACATTAACGCAACAGGTTCGGATGCCAGACCTGAACTGCCTCAGTTTTAGGTCTGTGCTCCTCAAAAGAGAGCATGGAAAAGAAGATGAGCTCGGGGCTCTGATGGGAAGCATGGGGCAGGGAGCACAGGGTGTACAAACCCAGGCACCGCAGCTGCCGCACCCACCCCCGGGGTGCCGCCTCTCCCCACCTTGCCTTTACTAAGAAACACAAAAAATCTGAATCACACAAACTGAACCTCACTAACGAAGGGCTGATACTGTTTGTCTCTGATCCTCTGTTGCTGGAACAGAGGGGTCTCAGCCCAGCGAGCTGTTGTGTCTTCCCTTCTGTTCTCCTGCTTTTGGCTGCAGAAGTAGCAAAAGTAGAGGTGAAAAAATGCCATCCCAGGGGAAAGAGAAAAAGATCATTTGACTTCTTTCCTTCAGGCTGCAGCACGGAATTCTTCATCCATCGTAAGGGGCACCATGTTAACATCCTGGTGTGCAAAGAATCCTTCAGATTCTCTGCACATTACTGGACTGTAAGAGTCTCAAGATAATAATTCACAGGAAACAGCTCTCACTTCCAGGATTTTTCTTAGTGCAGATTATCAGTCTTTCTACCGAAAGGCAGCTCTGGAGGATAGATTTCTCTGTTGCAGCCTGGAATCAGCTGCATTAATATTTCATTGCTAAGCTATTATTTATAAGCAGTTAGTACCAGGACTGTGCGCTTTGCCGAAATCCTTTCAGCATTACAGTTACACACTGAGCTGTGCAGCAATAAATTGTCTCAGAGCAAAGGGCTGGAGGCTGCTCAGCCAGTTGGGGTAGGGTTGGATCGCATGATTAATACCTCATGAAAGTAAAACCAAAGGTAATATTCCTTCTGATCGCATATTCCTCCCTCAGGCCTCTCTTGTGCCTGGCAGCAGTGGAGCTAAGCGTCCATCCCGACGTCGGTGTGATGCCAGCGGGGCCGCAGCACACAGGAGCACGGTGCAGTGCAGAGCTGGCCGGCCGTGCTCCGGGGGCTGGGTCGCTGGAGCGCTCTAGTTTCCCCTGAGACTGTGGCTCATCTCCTGTTCTTCAGCTAGATATGAGCCCTCAGCAAAAATAAATTAACCTGTCGTGGACAGACGGCAGGAAAGGCTTTCCAGGGCCACATGTAACCAAGTTTGCAGGTCTGGGATTAGAAGCCAAAGAGTTCAAGAAGCCAGCCAGCGTTCAGACCAAGCCTCTCTGGAAAGGCACAGTCCCGTTACTCTCAGGAGGATGGGGCCAAGCTCTTTTCAGTGGTGCCCAGCGACAGGACAAGGGGCAATGGGCACAAACTGAAGCTCAGGAAGTTCCGTCTGAACATGAGGAGGAACTTCTTCCCTCTGAGGGTGACAGAGCACTGGAACAGGCTGCCCAGGGAGGTTGTGGAGTCTCCTTCTCTGGAGATATTCCAGACCCGCCTGGACAAGGTCCTGTGCAGCCTGCTGTAGGTGACCCTGCTTCGGCAGGAGGGTTGGACTGGGTGACCCACAGAGGTCCCTTCCAACCCCTACCATTCTGTGATTCTGTGATTCTGTGATTCTCCAGTGTTCCCTGGGTGGGCGTCTGACTGGTGGGTGGTAAAAGCTGCTGGGTGCTGTAGGCGCTGCCGAACACCGGCCGGGCGTGAGCGTCGTGGCAGAAGTGGCACTCCTGCCTGTTACCTCCATCTCCCCTGTTGTACGTCCGTGCGAACGCTGTGTGCTGGCGTGCGTCCCTGCCTCGAGGCAGGCTCTGAGCTGCCGGGGCTGCCTCGCCGGCGCTGTCGCCCATCCCCGCTCCAGCCAAGGCGTGCGGCTCCTGCCGGGCCGGCGAGCGGGAGCGAGCACCCGCGCTCGGGCTGACACGGCCGTTCTTCCCGAGAACGCGCTGCTTGGCCTGGGCACGGACTTGGTGAAACCGAGGGCTGTTCCTGCGTCTTCGCTGCAGCTGCTTCTTGCTGCCCGCCCCAGAAGTGTGATGTGCCGTCCCTGTCCGGTTAGTGAGCAGAGGACCACGCCGTCTCCACTCGCTGATGTGCTGTGGTGCATCTGTGACCCATGAAAAGCGTGGCAATGACTCGCAAGCTTTTCAGCAATGGGCTTAGCCCTCTGTTACCCTGTTTGGGATAACGGTTGTCCTCTTGATTCTGCACGATCTCCTACAGCTCACAAAGTACCTGAAGAATTGTGGGTCCACTGTCCAGCTGCAAGATGAGACAAAGACCAGAAACAAAGATGCTCAGTGTCAGTGAGGAAAATTCAAATATTTAGAATAAGAAGGCTCAGGATGTTTAGTCTATAGCATTATGTGAGGATGCAAATATCAGTATCAGCACAGATCTATCTGCAATTCGTCAGTCATGCAAACTCCATCTTCACTGGGTTGCTGTTCAGAAATAGCTCTGGAGTTATTAATCAGTTGGGACAGGTTTATCCGGGAGGAGCCGTTCTGAGAGTAAAGCCAGTTGTACAAACAGACTGATAATAGAATCAAAACTTTTTTCTGCTGTCAGAGGGGAAAAAAAAAAAAAGCCTTTTCACTCTGCAATCTATTTACTTCTCTGTTTCCAACAGCGCTGCCTTTCTTCTGACTCACTGTTAGGCAGGAGCACTTTTCCAAACAGCCTCCTCCTCTCCCAGTGCCATTCGTGCCTTGCTTTTCACCACCAGGTTTGAGCTAGCTCCAGTGCCTTTACCATGCTGCTGGTTCTCACCAGCTAATGAAGAAGATACAGCTTTTAGGTCATAGCTTCCAGGACACAGACTAACTAGACGCGCCTAATAGAAAAAAGTGTCAAGAAGATTGTACAATACACAAAATTACTGAGGGTAGAAGGACTTCTGCTAGGCAGGGAGATACTGCTTGAGAACAAACTAGCTTATCCCTTTAACATTTACCTAATCCCTAGCTATTTTGCTTCTACCCCTTGTATTTTAGATATTTTCCTTCATCTCAGCAGTATTCTTTGGTGACTTCTTACTGCAGGATTCAGTAGTCTTCTCTCTAAGGTCTCGAGGCTTCTCTTTTTATGGACCTCTTGGCACTACTGGAGATAGTATCTGTCCAGCCTTTGGAACAAAAGAATCGAGGCCATGCCTATTGCGTAGGGAGGGGTTAATTTTATATACCAGCTGCTGCTGGGGATGCTGAGGAGGTGTCCTATTAGGTGCTGTCCTCAGGGTGTGTTTAGCAGAAGAGAGAGGCTTGGATTTTGCAGTGAGCCCGTTTGCTGTGTCACTGGGCATAGACGTCTGTGAGCTGCTGGGTATTGTCCCGCGCTGGGCACGCTGGCAGAGCCGGCGGTTGGGGTTCTGCAGTCACAGCCAGCTGTTTCGATCTCTCCAGCTTGTGTATTTGAATTAATAAACAGAGGGGTTTAAAATC
This sequence comes from Opisthocomus hoazin, assembly GCF_030867145.1. Classification (NCBI taxonomy): domain Eukaryota; kingdom Metazoa; phylum Chordata; class Aves; order Opisthocomiformes; family Opisthocomidae; genus Opisthocomus; species Opisthocomus hoazin. The sequence goes on along the minus strand of NC_134439.1, from coordinate 2,152,763 downwards.
ACTATCTCTTCACAATCCTACACATACAAGCAAACTCTGCTTTACCTACACCACCAAAATGGGAGCTATCTGCAGAACAGCTGACACCAGATCACTCTGTGAACAGCAGTCTGAAAAGAGCAGAATCTGGCCCTGGGGCAGTGCTCGGTGTAAACGTGCCTGAAACCATAGAAGGGATTCTGCATCTCCTGGGACCTGCTGTGAGTTGGGGAAGGACACTCTTCCTTCTAATAAATCTTTGCTGCCTGTCTTTTCTGTCAGATTTTGCTGCCTGGCTTGTCCCTTTACCAAAACATGCCCCTGTGCCTTTTCTCTCTGCCTGTTCTCATGCTAATCCAGATTACTTTGTTGGGGATGTTCCTGATGAGGTTCCTGGCGGGGACAGGTAAGTTTTTCTGGTGTGCTTCCTCTCCGCTGGCCATTGAAACGCAGTTTTCCTCATCTTAGCCCGAGAAGATCCCGAGTGTGCGCTTTGAGTCTTCGCCAGGGACTGCCCTCTGAGCCGTCTCCAGGAGCGGTTCCCTCTGCCCGCGCTGCGGAGAGTGCCATGGCCCAGATCAGCAGAAGACGTGCGAGGAGGCAGCAGCTTAGGGCCTCAGCAGGGGTAACCCCCGAAGATCGCTTTGAACCTCTTCCGAAGTCTGCTGACTCCAGAGCCTTTGCCTTCTCCGCCCGTTTGTGGCTGCTGCAAGCCGCAGCGCTGCACGGCTGATCTTTGGGGTGGCAGAAGTGCCTCCGCTTGCTGCCTGATCTGCTTGCTGCTTGCTGCATGCTTCTGCCCGAGTTACAGCGGGTGGTGAGGAGCTGGGATTTTCTCTCCGGCATTACAGGACTGGTGCGCTACCTCTGCGATCTGGGAGGGAGGAATCGTTTGCGTGGCCAGCACGAAGGGCTGGCAGCCAGGAGCAGCTGGCTCTGCTGGCGTCTGCTGTGGCAGGGCTAATCCCACCTCTTCTCTGAGCCTCGGTTTCTCCCGCTGAAATACAGACCTGGTAATGCCTCCTCAGGCTGCTTGTAAGGTTTGGTTTGTAGGTGTTTGTGGAATGGTTTGAAGTTGTTGTTTTAAATAGAGAAAAGACAGGCAGAGAGCACAAACTGTGTGACTTAAAACTACGGCTGTGCCAGGCAGGTGCTGCAGCATCCATCTCTGCTCAGGGGCAGCCCCAGCGCTGCTCACTGGGAGCCAGGCTGCTGCGTGCCGGCTGGAGCCGGCGGTGGCTTGGGCTGCTGTTTGTCTAACACTTATCTGGTGGCACAAGGGCCACAGGTACCAGCACAGTGCCCGGTCAGCCTTCCTCCTATTGTGTGGCTGCTGGAGCAAACACCCTGAGCTCCAGGTGCCTGTGCTCTGGGCGCTCACCCCGTGGCGTGTGCCGCGCTGCCCGGTGGGAACGGCCACGTCGGCCGGTGGACGGGGCTGCCCCGGGCGCTGGTGGGCTCAGCCCGAGAACGGTGGGCTCAGCGGGAAGCCGCCAGGGAAAGCTTCTCCTTTTCAAGGAGAGTGACAGGGTTTTTAAAAAAGGCAGTTTTTTGTGATACAGCAGAGAGTCTGACAGCAATTGTCATCTCCACAGAAAAAGTCTGTTCCAACAAGGTGCTGGAGAAGAAAGCACAGCCCTCCTCTTTTCTGGGCATCTTTACACCCCTGAGCTCTGCCAGGCCGTGGGTGCTTGTCAGGGGCATTGCTGTTACTCAGGAATGACTGAATCCTCCTTCCCGTGACGCTGACGGCGGTCAGCACAGGAAAGCATCCTCGAAGGACTGGCAGAGCAAACCAAGCTATCGTGGCAATGGGAGTGTAGAACAACTTCTTCTCTGGCAGGGCGCGATCTGACCTGGAACGCTGTCTTCTGCCCAGATGCTTGCAACCCTCCCTCAGAGCTGGTCTGGCCGGCCCTGGGTGGGCAGAGGAAGGGCTGGCACGGCGCGGGAGCTGCAGCAAGCTCCGGCTCACCCGGCAGCAGTGGGATCGGCCCGTTTTGGTCATAGCAGAGTCTGGGGATGTGAGCTGGTCGTGTTCTGCATGCTGTGGCTGCATGTGAACCAAACTCAACTGTTTGTGCTGTTGCAAATGTGTAAAAATAACTGAACGAGATGAATTGCAGATGTGATTAGCATGCACGTGTGAAAAATCCTCATTAAACCTTCAAGCTGGAGATCGGAATGGCCGGGAGTTCTGGGACTCTGTTTTTTACACGCTGACAATAAAATCGTCTTCCAGAGCAGTCTGGGAGCCCTTCTCGCGTGGCGGGAGTGTTCCCCAGATTTGCTGGTGATTCTGCAGCGCTTGAAGAGCTCTGCTCGGCTGGGAACGCAGCTCGGCTTTGTGTCTCATCGGCCTTTTATACGGCGGGGGAAGTGTTTACGTGTGTTGTAGCAACCGGGCGGCGTGTCCATGGCGTGTCCATGGCCGCGCGGGGCTGCCTGCGTGACTCACTGCGGGGGAACTCGGCCTGGAAAACAACGGCAGACGTCGAGCCCCCGTAGCGCGGTGAGGCAGGGGGCTGACAGCCCGCAGCTGCGTGAGGCGGGGGAACCGAGCAGCCCAGCACCGTCACCCGGCTGCCGCGGGCGCTGCCGCGGGCGCCCGGAGGTCTGCGGAGGGACGGGAGTCCCGTCCCGCCGGCCCTGCCGCTCCCCGGGGCCGGGAGCTGCCCGGGAGGCCTGTGCCGAGGGCACCGCGCAGCTGTGGGTGTCAGAGTGCGAGACGGGCCGGGGCGGCACGTTGCAAACGGGCAGAAGAAACATCTGGAACGGGAGCTGGGTCGTGAGGCGAAGCGCATCGGGCGGCAGCGAGCGCAGTCCCAGCAGACCCGTGGCCACCGCCCGTCCTTCTGCTGGGCGTAGCTCTGCTCTCTGCACAGAGCGGGAAGGTTTTTCTTCTGCTGGTATAAAAATCTTCTGAGAAACCTTGTTTACCCGCTGTCTTTGTGCCAGCTGGGTTCAAGCTCTCTCACGGAACAGAACAAGTCTGCGTCTGCTGATTGGGAGCCAGGGTTTGGACACCCCAACAGGCAGGGATGCCAAGACGCAGGATTTTGGACTCGTCCACTTCAAGGGTCAGTATTTTCCCAGTAAAAATAGAGTAGCTGGAATGCCTGGTGTTAAAAATGTGGCTTATCTGGATGAGTCATGAGTGAAATAAAGTGCACAGACCGTGCTGCCTTGCCCGGAGCGGGGATTTGTGTAGCAGCCGCCCGCAGACCCGCGATGGTTCTGGATTGTTCCAGCAAGGCCCCGTTGCGCTGCAGGCAGAGGCGGCTTTGTCTGCGGGCACGCTCTGCCCCGTTCCCGCAGCAGGAACGCCTGGAGCGGGCAGCGGGAGACCCTCGCTGGCATCTGGGCAGCGCCTGGCTGCGGGTGCGGAGCTACACGCGAGCGATGCTCCGCAGCAACGTGCCCGTCCCCGTTAAGACGTGCCGGAGCTGCTGGTTGCTCTCCACCAGCTGTCCTGTCCATACGCCAGAGCCCACTGAACCCGCAGCCAGGCTCCCGAGGTGCAGGTGGGCTTCGGAGCAGGGACTGACCCGCGGCACGCAGAGCTGAAAACCCACCAGCTGTCCTCCAGCTGCCTGCCTGCCGCTCGGAGAAGCGACCAGGCTGAAGAGGAGTCAGGGGAAAAACATGCAGGAATTATACCCGGCACAGGGAAGAGAGACGCCCCGTCCGGGGGCCCTCGGCCGGCCTGGCAGCCCTGCGGCAGGCACGCTGCGCCGTCACCCCGGCCCTGCGGGACCGGGACGGGTGAAGGTCGCAAAGGGTTTCCCAAGCGCAGCTGGAGAAAAGCTCTCGGAACCAGTCTGGGGGGAGGAGGCTGGGACTGCAGGCACCCTCACCTGTGGGAATGGCCGCGCTCCCTCTCTGCTCCGCGTCGAGCAGTGAGGGTGCCTGGGGGACGAGGTGTGAGCGGGGCTGGGCTGGGGCGCGGGCAGCTGCCTGCGGGGACGGCGCAGGGGACGGCAGAGCGGGTCCGTGAATGCAGGCATTCTGCGGGAGCTCGGGCCGAGCAGCCGGGCGATTGCTGCTCCCAGGGTGGGGTGGCGGGGGTTAGAGCCGCGCTGTCGCCCTGGCAGGGGCTGCTCCGTGTCCGGGAGCTGCCGTGGGCCCGTCCTCACGGCTGTGGGGAGAGCGCGCAGGACGCTGCCGGGGTCGGATGGCTGTGGGGCTGTGCAGCCCGTTCAGCCACACCAGGAAACTCGGTCAGAAGATGGATTTGGTGGGGTAACACGAGGAAAGGTGGTTGTTTGTGTGGCAGACGTGGAGTTTTTGCGGTGGTGTTTCTTTCTGCACACACATGTTCTGGAGCTGACAAGGGGCCGATAAGTATCTGAGTTGCAGGATATGGCCTGTGTCCAGCGACAGCGGTGCCAGGCGAGAGGGGGATGCCTTTGTTCTGGCTCATTGTGTTGACTCGGAGGGAAGGAAGCGGCTGGAGTTCCTGATGTTCTTGGCTCGGCAGGGCAGGGTCCCCGGGAGCCTCGGGGATTGCTCCAGCAGGTGTTGTTGTGGAGAACAGGATCCCGGCCTGCCCAGCGACGCGGGCTTGTTCTGCGCTGACCTCACCCTCGGAGAGCATGGGTATTGTTTTCTCCTGGAGCGGCTCATCAAATGGAGAAAACAGATGTTGGCCGCTTCACCTCCATCTCCAGAAAGTGTTTGAGGTCTGAGCAGGGAGCGTCCTGTCCTGCCTCCGTCCAGGGGCTCGGGCCGCAGCGGCAGCGTGGCCGTGGGCTCGGCGAGCCGGAGCAGCGCTCGGAGCGGCTCTTCGGGGCCGGGCCTCAGCAGCCGTCCTGGCAGTCACAGAATCACAGAATCACACAGTCCAACCATCCCGAGGGTCCTGGCCCTCGACATCTGCGCAGCTCCTTGCTCGCAGCCGCACTGGTGCCGTGGCCGCCGCTGCGCAGACGTGGCACGCGGAGCACGCCGCCTCGCACGGGAGACGCCTCGGCAAATTCACCCTCCTGGAGACGGGGCAGCTCGGCTCCCTGAGCCGCGGGAGGGCGAGTCGCCGCGGCGTTCGCCACACGCTTCAAGCACTTGGGCCTGGGGTGCCCCGGGGTCTGCCCCGCGGCTTCGCTGCGTCCCCTGTCCGTGCTCTGCTCAGCTCCGGCCACCGGGGCCGGGAATGGTGCCCGGCATCCTGCTGCCCAGGCTGCTCTCCAGCCCTCAGCCCCGCTGCCCCGCTCCCGGCCTGCCCGTTCCACGCGCTGCCCTTCGGCTGCTTTCCGGCAGCGCTCGTCTCGGCAGCTCCACGCCTCTCCCGCCCAGCTCCGTAGATTAAAACCGCTCGGGCAATAAATTTCTGCACCGTGGGCCGCAGCCCTGCAGCTGTGACGCTGGGTACAGCGACGGGCTATTTCCAGCCTGTCCTGGGGACAGAGGGTGATTCATTGCAGCAGGACGCACGCTATGTGCTGCTCGGATGAAAACCAATCCCGCTCCGGGCTGAGCCCCTCTCCTGGGTGCATGCTTGTCCTCTGCCGCCGGGATCAGAAACTTGGCTGACCCGGGGGAGCGGAGAAGCTGAATGAATTCACCCCCCATCCGGAGCAGAGACAGCGTAACCTTGCAGACCTCGCTGGGCGAGCCGGGGCCGCCGTCTCTGCTGCCCTCGGACACAGGCTTGGACCAACTCCCCGACTCCCAGTGGAGAAGTGGGAAAAGCAGCCTGTGCCCTCCTGAGGGATGTCCCAGCCCCACGGCTGGATGCTGCAGGCCTTGGGACAGTCCGAGCGCAGCCGGGCTCGGGCCATGTGCTGCCCGGGGCCGCCGTGTCCGGACCCTGGCTGGGCTGGAGCCGAGGGGGTGGCCAGCAGCCCACCGAGGGAGGACCACCGGCAGGAAGGACACTGGATGGCGGCGGGCTGGCGGGGACCGGGGGGCTCCGGGCAGGCACCGGGGAGCGAAGGGGCAGCAGACGGCTCGGGTGGGTTCCCCGCAGCCCTCCACGGCTGGATGCGGGCGGGGGCTGGTCGGGGGCCAGGTCCTGGGACGAAGATGAAACTGGAGGGGAAGGGACTGCGGCAGGGGCGCGGGAGGAGGGAGAAGCCCCCAGTCCCAGCGCTGGCCTGCCTCTTCTGCACGGCGCTGGGGGGCTGGGGCCGGCCAGCAGAGCCCTGGGCTGCTACGGGCAGGGCAGGGCAGGCCCGACCCCATCGCTGGGCTCTCCCAGGCAGGCCGAGGCCGGGCTGGGCTCTCCCCACTCTGCAGCACTGCGGCTGCGGAGCCCGGGCGAGCGTGTCTCACTGGCTCCGCTCTGTGTCTTGCAGGATGAAGTGAAGCTCCCGTCCAAGCTGAGCATCAGCAAGTCTCTGAAGGAGGGTGAAAAGCTGGAGAAGGAAGGTGAGGGCGAGGAGGTGCCTGTGGGTGAGGACCACGCAGAGGAGGACCACATCCAGCTCTCCTCGGATGAAGAGGTGGAGGTTGAAGAGATTATTGAAGAGTCACGGGCAGAGCGCATCAAAAGGAGCGGCATGAAAAGAGTGGATGACTTTAAGAAGGCGTTCTCAAAGGAGAAGATGGAGAAGACGAAGCTAAAGACCAAGGAAAACCTGGAGAAGACCCGCCACAACTTGGAGAAGACCCGCCACAACCTGGAGAAGAGGATGAACAAACTGGGCACCAAGATTGTGACTAACGAAAGGAGGGAGAAGATGAAGAGCTCTCGGGACAAGCTGCGGAAGTCCTTCACCCCTGACCACACCATCTATGCCAGGTCCAAGACAGCCGTCTACAAAGTGCCACCCTTCACTTTCCATGTCAAGAAAATAAGAGAGGGCGAGGTGGAAGTGAAAGCCACGGAGCTGGTGGAGGTTGGTGGAGAGGAGGGAGAAAACTCGGATCTGCTGCGTGGGGAGAGCCCCGAGATGCAGACGCTGCTGGAGATCACGGAGGAGTCCGACGCGGTACTGGTGGACAAGAGCGACAGCGAGTAGGACGGGCTGCAGCGCGGAAGGGTTGTGGACGACGGCTGAACACGTAACCGTTCCCATTTCGAGCTCTCTCTCTGCCCTGGGGCCCCGGGGCCAGTGTACACGACGCATCTTTCCTGCCCTGCAGAGCCGCCGCCAATCCCCTGCCTGCTAGGACGAGGTGTATTTTATATTTTAGTTTTAGCACGCAGAAGCGTTAGGAACACGGGACTGTTTTTCTTACACTGTCAAACCACCCCTGGAGACCATTCCTGCCGCAGGCTGCGCCAGAGCCGAAGACGGGCGCTGCGCGACGGGGACCCAGCTGGCGAGTGCTAAAGCCAAGACAGCGGCCGTACACCTGGAAATCCCGAGTGTCCTCCACGAGCAAAGACCTGGTGTCAAGAAAGCTTCCCTGCCAGCAGCTCGCCGGCCCACGCCACGCTCCCCGCACCAGGCTGTGCGGCCGTGCCCGCTGGCCGCCCACAGGGGAGCAGAGCGCCCGGGACGCACCCAGCGCGTGGAGGGAAGAGCTGAGCGAGTCCCGACGACGGGCAGCGTGCGGCGAAGCCGAGCCAGCTGCGCGGTGGGCAGGCGGCTCCGCACCCCTCCGCCCTCCCGAGGACCCGGTTACGCGGCGGCGCCGAGGATGGCCTCGCCACGGAGCAGCCCTGCAGCTGGGCCTGCCGTGGGTGCCCGCGTGGCACCGCACCGCCCGCGCCCGCTGCTGCTCCCCGCCGCGCTGGGGCCGTCCGACAGCCCCAGGGCTGCAGCAGGAGCAGCGCAGGCCATGGGCGTCCGCACGCTGCCCTGCCCGCGGCCCCGCGAGCCGGGCAGGGAGACGGCGGGGGTGGGTGCTGGGTGCGGCCCCCCCCAGCGCATGCAGCCTGGTGGCAGCGGGTGCCAAGGGACACGCAACGTGTTCACGGAGCGCTGCGGGACGCGGCGACGCCCCGGGCGGCTCCCGGCTGTCCCAGCGGCCCCGGCCATCCCCGGGTGCTGCCTGCGCCGGGGCTCGGCACGGCTCGGCCTCGTGCCGCGGCCCGCGCTCCCCCCCTCCCCGCTCCCCGCTCCTCCCCGCCGCGCGCCCGCAGCATGGCAGCCTCGCCCCGCACACCGCGCCCCCGCCGCCGCGTGCCCCGGCCCCGCCCACCGCCCGCTGCCCCCCGCCCCCGCGCCCCCGCGCAGACACTCGCTTCCCCGCCACGAACCGGCCCCCCCCCACTGCCCCGCGCCCCCGCCCCGCGCTCGGGCATGGGGGGGGGCAGCGGCTGCGGGGCCGGGGGCGCGGGAGCCCCGCGAGCAGCGCAGCCAATAAAGTCTCTTTTCTACACCGCCCGCGTCCAGCCTGTCCGTGGCGCGGCCGGGGGGGGGCGAACACAGACCGACAGACCGACCCGCTCCCACGAGGGGCCGGGACGCATCTCCCCACGCGGGGGCGCTGCCGAGCGCGGGGCCCGCCCCGAGCGGCGTTGCCCCTTTAAGAGGCGGTGGCGGCGGGCGCGGACCGCGCGCTGACGTCAGGGCGCTGCCCGGAACTCAGCTGGGTTCCCCGCACGGCCGTTCCCGGCAGCCGCCGCCCCCCCCCCAGCGCCGCCCAGCGGAGGGAGGCGGCGCCGTCCGGGAACAGCCTGCGCGGGGCAGCCCCCCCCGCGCCGTCGCGAGCCGTGACGACACGCGGGACGACCGCGCTGATTGGCCGGCGCGGCCCGTCTGTCGCGGGGCAGCGGAAGCGCCGCGCCGCCATTGGCCGCGCTCGACGTGACGCGGCCGGGGGGGCGGGGCGGGGCGGGGCCGGGCGGGCAGCGGGTTTCTCGTCACTCGGGCAGGGTCCGGGCGCGATCGCCGCCGGTACCGGGAGCCGCCGCCCCGCCCCGCCCGGGACCGCCGGTGAGCGCGGGGGGGCCGGGGCGGGGCGGGCGCGGTGCCGTCGGGCTGCGGGGGCTGCGGGGGCTGCGGGGCAGCGGCCTCCCCCGCCGGCCCGAGGCCGCCGCCGCCCGCCGCTTTCGGTTGTGCCGTGAGGCGGCCGCGGGCCGGGGGCCGCTGGGGAGCTGCTCGCTGCCCGGTGTGCGGCGAGGGGGCTCCTCCCCTCCCCCGTCCCGCGGGTCCCGGCCGGCGCGGAGCGGGCCCGGGCGGGCAGGGGCAGCCCCCGGAGGCGGGGCAGCGGGTCCCGGGGCCGGGCTGGGGCTGCCGGGGAGGCGGGCGGGGGGGGGCAGCGGGGGCCGGGGGGCTCAGCCGGGCCCCGGGGTGGGACTGCCGCGGGTGGGCTGCCCCGCGCCCGGGACTGGGCGGGAGCCGAGGGCCCCGCCCGAGCTGGGCAACGCCGGGCCTGGTTCCCCGGCCGGACCGCGGGCTGCAGCCGGCCCCGCGGGGAGCGGAGCGGGGCCGGGCCGTGCGCGGGGTCTGCCCTCTGCCCGGCAGCTGCACGACGCCCGGTGCGACGCTGTCCCGCGGCCCGCGTTCCCCTGGCTGCGCCGGCCGGAGGGGCAACCGGAGAACCGGGGGGAGCGGGGCCGTGTCCCCGCGGGGAGGGTGGGCTGCCCGCGGCCCGCTCCAGCGAGGGTCCCTCCCGCCTCTGCCTGGTGCGTGTGTCGGCGCGGGTGACCCCCGCGCCCGCCCCGCAGGTGATCGCTGTCACCGTCGCTCCCCGGTGGAGCCTCTTCCGCTGTTCCCTGCGGATCTGCCGGAGCGGCTGGAGCGGCCGGGGCCAGGCGGGCTGTGAGGCCGGGTGTCCTCTGTCCCGGGGCGGGGAACGCGCCGCAGCGGGAGCTGGAAGGGACCCCGGGAGCTGAGGAGCAGCCGGCTGCGGCGTGGGGGTTCGTCAGGGCACTCGCGCCGCGGCTGGGCCTCCCCCTGCCCCACGCTGCTGCCCTCGTCTCCGTTGGCAGAGCTCTGCCTGGTGGCTGCGTTTGTTCCCCTCCAGGGCTGGCGTTGACAGCGTTCCAGAGGAGCAGAGCCAAGTTCTCCTCATCACCTTCTGGGAACTTGCTCTGGTGTGCCCGGAGCAGTCGGCCGCCGCGTTGCAGAGCGGCGTCTCGCCAGCCGGCTGGCGGCTGCGCGGCGGCGAGGAGCCCGGTGCCAGCGCAGAGCCGTTGGCTGGGGGGCCGGGGCCCCCCTGAAGCGTCGCGATGGCTTCTGTCATCAGCCTGGGACTCTGTTGGCGTGGCCTGCGCGACGCTGTCAGTAACGGAGCGCTGCGGGGACGAGGAGCCCTGCAGCCCTCCCCACCCGTCCGGCGCTTCCCCCCCGGCACCCGCTGTGCCCGCAGTCTGCTGCTGGGGCGCGGGCAAGGGCTGTCCCCGGGAGGAGAGGGCAGTGGGAGGCAGCGGCGGGATTGGTGCCAGGGCAGCAGCCCGGCCTCCCATCGGGCCGTCCCGAGCTGCCAGTGCCAACGCACGGCTTGGGCCCCGCTCGTGCTCCGCCCTTGCGTGGAGCTGAAGAAAGATGAGCTTTAGCTCTCGAGCTCCTTTTAGCAGCTCAGCTCTGAGCTCGGGACAGCGTGTTTGCCCCGGGGCTTGCGTCACGCAGTGCTTGGCCCTGGCTGCATCGGTTGCTCCCTGGCCCCGTTCCAGAGACGGGAGAAGAGGCTGACCGCAGAGACGGGCAAGCCTGGCGGAATCGGAAAGGTTCAACCCTCAGATCTTTAAACCCGGTCGAGGGAGGCTTCCCAGCGGCGGGGCTGGCTGGGGAGAGGCTCCTGCGCGGGGTTTCGGGGCTGACGGGGTCAGAGCTTTCCCCCGGGACGGTCCGTGCGTCGGGCTGCCTGGCTGCTCTCTGGTGGTGCTGGAGGAGCTGGAGCTCGGTGCTGCGCCAAGGGAGGGCAACGTCTCCTCTCAGCCCTTCGCGAGGGAGAGGAGGCTTCTGGCTGCTTCCTGACCGCTTCCCGCTCCCGGCCGCTCCTGCCTTCCCGCCCTGCATCGGTGCTGGACCGCGTGGCCTCTGTCGCAGGGCCCGCTCCAGGCTCTGTGCCTCCTGCCCGCTGCGGCAGAGCTGTCGCCGTTGGCCTGAGCCCGCGTTCGTGCAAAGCACATCTCCAGGCTCTGCCCAGCACGCGGCTCCTGTGGCAGTGTGTGCAGCGCTTGCCAGGTCAGGCTCCGCTTCAGCTGGGGGCTGCAAAAGCCCCGTGTGACCTGCTGGTTCTGCTGAGACCCGCGAGGTGAGGACTGGATGCGGCGGAGCCCTGGGGATGGCGAGCAGAGACCGCGTCCCACCCCAGGCTGCCCGCAGGCTCAGCTGGCAGGCAGCGGCCGTCGCTGCGGGCTGCTGCTCCGCTCCGGCGCAGGGCGAGCCGGCCGTGGCTCTTCCGTACTTGTGCGTGTGCTCTGCAGTGACTTCCTTCGCTTCCTGGGCCGCTTGCCTTGCGAGGAGATGCCTGCGGTGGGAAGCGGCAGAGCAGCTTCTGTTTCGCTGTGTGCTAGTTCTGTTTTCAGGGATCGGCGCGATGGCGTGCGGTGCTGGGGCCCCGGCGGGGCACCGGCTTCCTGCGGCTGCGGAGCATGCGCTGCGGCAGGGAGGATCTCGCTCGGAGCCGGAGCCCGGGCTGCCACGGTGGCTTGTTCCACGGCTGTTGGTGGCAGTGGGAAGCGGCCGATTGCCATCCAGATGCCCAGGAGCCGGGCTGGGGCAGCGGCTGCCGTTGCTGGACAGGCTGGTGAAGCGACCGGGGTGCTGCTGCGGTGATGCAATAGGAAATGAGGTGGCCGAGCTCGCCGGCAGCAGGGGACTGTGGCAGCTTGTAGGTTTTCAGCTTGATGCCGTGAAAAGCCGGAGTCGAGGACTCAGCAGGGTATCAGTTTAGGGGTATCAGGCTCTTACCGGGCCCCTGTGTTTGCTGGGGTTTCCCCCCGAAGCAGCTCCGCAGGGTTCGCATGGTGCTGGCAGCAGCCACCGGTACCGAGTCAGAAGGTCCGTGAGTGCCGCCCAGCCGCCTGCCTGGAAGGCTGCTGCCCGTGCTGCTGCGGCCGGACAGACGGCCCGCCGAGGGCTGCATCCGCTGCGGAGCGCGGCTTGGACGCAGCGCCCGGTGCCCGGCCCTGACCTGCAGGTATCGGCGGCTGCGGCAGCTGGCAGAGGGTCCGGGCCGGATGGCTCTGCCCCGGCAGGCCAGGCCGTGCCCTGGGCCTGGGGGCTCCTGCGTGGGCCGGCGGCCCGCTCCTCCCTTTCGTCGCTCCACTGGAAACAGGCTTGGCTCACGTGGTCTGTTCCGAGATTGCACCAGAGGGGTGTTCAGGGCTAATGTCCTGCGGGTTCTGCTCCTGTCTCTGGGGTTATTCGATGCTGTGCAGTTCTAAAAACTCCGTGTCAAGGGCCAGTGCCTGTCTTCTCCCCATATCCCAGTCCACAACAGGACGTTCCCCCTTTCTCTGCTCACCAAAAGCGGGCGCGGTGTCGCCTGCAGCAAAGGTCCAAAGAGCACGGCGTGCGGCGACGCTGGCAGCGTCGGGTGGCAGGGATCTGCCCCGTGGGCCCTCCTGGGGGAAGCTGCAGGCGAACCCCCCTCGCCGTCCCATCCCTCCCTGCGCTGGAGCTGTGGGTGGGCGCCTGCGGCCGCGGCAGGAGCCCCAGGACCCGTCTGCGCTGCTGGAGATGTGCAGGAGCCCCCAGCTCCCGGGCAGGGTTCAGAGCTCCTGGTGCGGCTGCGTGCCCGGGGCAGGCTCGCTCGCCGTTAAGGCTTCATAAATTTCGGTCTCGCCTAACGGAAGCCTGCCTGGCTCCTGCGCGGAGCAGCTGCTCTCACCCTGGGCCGGGGTCTGCTCATGTTGTCTTTGCCTGCCTCCAGCCCATCTTGGGGCGCAGGGCGGAGCAGCCTGGTTTGCTGGAGGGCAGTAAACCCTCTCGAGGGGTGGCACGGCCTTCCTCCCGTCTGCCTCCTCGCTGGGCGAAGCTCCGCGTGCTGGGCGCTGCCCTGTGCCTGCCGGCCCTCCCAGACCTGCGCTCCTCCTGGCACCCTGGCGCTGACGTCCCTTCTGCCGGCTCCTGGGGCCGCCCCACCGGGACCGTTTGCTCCTGCGCCGGTGCCGCCGCCGATGGAGAGCGGTGCCCTGACCGGAGCCCGGGGCCAGCCCGGGGCTCGTGGCCGGTGCCAGCCCCTCTGCGGCTGCCCGGCCGGCCCCCGGCCCCGGCTGACGCGCTGCTCGCTCGAGGACGTCTGGGAAGAGCAAACGGCTTTCTGCAGGGAAGTGACTTTCTGCTGCTGTCGAGCAGAGCTCTGTGCCCTCGCTTCCTGAGCGCAGCTTGCAGTCCCCTCGTTAGCGTTAGTTTGATTTCCATCAATACACGAGTCACAGAATCACAGAATAGTAGGGGTTGGAAGGGACCTCTGTGGGTCATCCAGTCCAACCCTCCTGCCCAAGCAGGGTCACCCAGAGCAGGCTGCACAGGACCTTGTCCAGGTGGGTCTTGAATATCTCCAGAGAAGGAGACTCCACAGCCTCCCTGGGCAGCCTGTTCCAGGGCTCCGTCACCCTCAGAGGGAAGAAGTTCTTCCTCATGTTCAGACAGAACTTCCTGTGCCTCAGTTTGTGCCCATTGCCCCTTGTCCTGTCGCTGGGCACCATTGAAAAGAGCTTGGCCCCATCCTCCTGACCCCCACCCTTCAGATATTTGTAGGCATTTATAAGGTCCCCTCGCAGCCTTCTCTTCTCCAGGCTGAACAAGCCCAGCTCCCTCAGCCTCTCCTCGTAGGAGAGATGCTCCAGTCCCCTCACCATCCTCGTAGCCCTCCGCTGGACTCTCTCCAGTAGCTCCTCATCTTTCTTGAACAAGTCGCTAACTCGAAAATTGCTCCTTCCTTGTTTCTGTTGTTTCCTGGCAAACTCCGCCTTCTGCACTTACTGTAAGCTCGGCAGCTCCTTCCCTGCCTCCCGCAGCAGAGGTGGGCTCGCGCGCGGTCTGGCCAAGACACTGGCACCAGATTAAAGCCTTGGACCTGTCACTGGTGACCTACACGCCCAAGACCCCTCCCTCCTCCCCAGAAGGAAGGTAGCAGAGCTTTGGGAAACCGTGCCTGTGCCTGGGAGGAAGCGTTGCTGACGGCAGGGAAGCGTGCTGTGGTGCGGCGCCGCTCGGCGCTCCCCGGGCCGAAGCTGGGCGGGTGGAAGCTCAGCTCCCAGCGCCGAGCCCGGAGCTGCGCTCCCTGTGCTCGGGGAGCTCCTGCGCCGCTCGGCGCGGGTCGGAGGGGTCTGGCGTGAGGAGCTGCCGGCGGTGTGACTTCTGCCTCTGCTCTGACCCCGTGCTGTGAGGAGCAGCACGAAGCCAGGCTTCCTGCCTGTCTGCGTCGGTAAGAGCGGCTGCGTCCGGCCCGACCTGCGTGGGCTGTGCCCACCCTGCGGGACGGGGGCTGCGAGCTGCTCCGCGGGGGTGCGACGGGACGGGGCTCGGCCTGCGCCCGCCTGCTGCGGACGGCCACGGCCGCCAGTGCGAGCGTGAGCTCTGCTCTGCTCATCTCAGATGTTTCAGATTCGTTTCGTGACGTGTGGTGAAAAGAGAATGAGTCAGAATCCGGGCTTGGTGCAGCTTCACAGCTTGGGAGGCTGGAGCAAAACCTCTCCGCTGCCGCTCTGCTCGGGAAGCTTCCCCAGGCTGGAGCTGGCACTGCCTGCTGTGCCCGCCGCCAGCTGGATTTCGAGTTGTGCCCTGGGGACGGAGCGGAGCTGCTGGGCCCTCGCTCAGTTGCGCTCTGGCTGCTCTGCCGCTCGCCCTGCGGGCAGGCGAGGCTGCGTTGCCACGTCCTGCGCTGCCGGCGTGCGAATGTCGGCGGGTGTGAAAAGGGCTTTTCCCCTCGCAGCCAGGGTGGCTCCTCCGCTGCCCTCCCCCTGCGTCCGCGCCGTTATTCCCACGCTAAGGCAGCAGTTTCGGTCTGCGGTTCCACCGTCCCTTGGCCCAGGCCTGCCCGTGGGCGATGGCCGCGGCACCTGCCCTGCCAGCCGAGCCCAGCCTGGAGGCACGAGCCGGTGCCGGTCCCGGGGCTCCCGGAGCCGGTGCCGCAGCCGCCAGCTCGGGCGTTTGCTGAAGAGGAACCGGCCCCGGGGCGCGTGAGCAGCTCCGCAGGGACGCGGGGCCTGGGCTTGTCCCTCGGGGCGCACGGGAGCTCTGCGGTGTGGTGGGCACAGAGCGGTGCACGTGGCAGCTGCCCCAGCCCCTCGGAGGGACGGGCACTGCCCGGCCCTCGCCAGCCCCGCTCCGGAGCCGCGTGCCTCGGGCTCGCCATGCCCCGGCTGCCTCCGGTTCCAGCGCCGTCAGCCCTCCCCAGGGCAGAGCAGTGGCCGTGGCTGGGTCCTGCCGGGGGGCTGGCGGGAGGCGGGCAGGGGGCTCGGGGGCAGCACCCAGCAGCACGCGTGCCTGTCCCACCAGGTCTCCGGAGCTGGCCAGGATGGCCCAGTGGAACCAGCTGCAGCAGCTCGACACGCGGTACCTGGAGCAGCTCCACCAGCTCTACAGCGACAGCTTTCCCATGGAGCTCCGGCAGTTCCTGGCCCCGTGGATTGAGAGCCAGGACTGGTGAGGCCTTGCGAAACGCTGGCGCGGGGACTTTGCTCAGGACACCCAGCCCGGGGAGGCAGCGGATCTGGAGCAGCTCTGCCACTTCCCCCGGGCTCCTGGCGTGGCAGGGCTGGCCGTGCTCCCTGGGGCTCGTGTGGCGTGGAGTGGAGCGGGACTGTGCCCACGGTGTCAGAGCCCTGACCTGGGGAAGGGGCAGCTCCGAAGCGGAGGTGTCCCCGTCCGGGGCTGACTTAGGGTGGCTCTGCTGTAAACGAGGTTGACACAGAGCACCCGTTCCTGGCTCCCATCAGAGAGCACGTGGGACTGGTGGGGTGCTCGAGCGCGCAGTCTGCCTGGCTTGAGGCCGGGCTTTAAGCCTCAGTCCAAAACCTCTCTGTCGCCCTGCCCTTGCGGGCACAGCCCAAAGGCTCAGGTTATTGGCACGAAGCAATCCAGGCCTGCTCTGGGCAGGTTGGGACGATGGTCAGGGTGCTAAACCGCACGGAGCCGGTGGGTGCGAGCAGAGCTGCCCTGCCTGCAGCCCTGCCGTGCCCGTCCCCGGTGCGGGGCACCCAGGGCTCTGCCCTCCCTCGCGCAGGGCGTACGCCGCCAGCAAGGAGTCCCACGCCACGCTGGTGTTCCACAACCTGCTCGGGGAGATCGACCAGCAGTACAGCCGCTTTCTGCAGGAGTCCAACGTCCTGTACCAGCACAACCTGCGCCGCATCAAGCAGTTCCTGCAGGTGAGGGGGAAGCGCTGGGTCGGTGGGGGGTGGCGCGGGGCGAGGCTGTGGAAACCCGACGGCTTCCTCGCACAGCCCGTGGCCTGCAGCCCTGAAGCATGCGGAGATGCTGGCAGTTACGTTGTGCCTGCTGACCTTGAGGGTTTGAACCTTTTACAGAGCAGATACTTGGAGAAGCCGATGGAAATAGCCCGCATTGTGGCCCGCTGCCTGTGGGAAGAGTCCCGGCTCCTCCAGACGGCTGCCACGGCAGCCCAGGTCAGTGGCTCAGGTGTCCAGGGCCGCGGTCCAGCTGCCCACCCGGCAGCACCGTGCAGGTACTCGGTGCTGTAGAGGTGCTGAAGCCCGAAGCTCCCCACTCGCTTCCTTCAGTAGCGACAGCTGCTTTGTGCTGAGTGCGGTCCGGCTGCGGTGGCTGGTAACTTCTGCTCCCAGGCAGCCGCTGCTTCCTGCTGGGACGCAGCCGGGGTGCTCTCTGCCTGGGTGGGCTGCCTAGCTCTGGTGGGCCTCCATCACCCCTCTCACCCCTTGCATGGGCTGTGCCCTGCACCGTGCAGCCCTGGAGCTAGTGCTGCCAGCGAGCAGCCAGCCACGCTGGCTGTTATTAGTGAGGGGAGTGAAGACCCCTCCTGTAAGACCCCCTCGGGCTGGGAGGGGAGCGTCCCTGGACCGTGGCCCTGTTCTGATGCCCTCTCTGTCCCCTCTGCAGCAAGGGGGACAGGCAACGCATCCGACAGCAGCTGTAGTGACGGAGAAGCAGCAGATGCTGGAGCAGCATCTGCAGGATGTGAGGAAGAGAGTGCAGGTACGTGTGCTGCCTGAGCACCTTCTCCTTTCCCCACCACGGTGATTTAGTGCTTTGAGTAAATCCACATCTCTTGCCTTGCAGGATCTGGAGCAGAAGATGAAAGTGGTGGAGAATCTCCAGGATGACTTTGATTTTAACTACAAGACTTTGAAAAGCCAAGGAGGTAATGGAAGCTCATTAGCGTCTGGCAAACCGAAGTGCATTCCTGGAAGGAGAATTGCTGGAGGGTGTGTACGAAGCCCTCCGGTGGCTCCTCTCCAAGCAAGAAGCGTGGCTTAGGCTCAGGGCGTTTGCGTGGCAATTAGAGAAACCTTGTCTTTTGTTTCTGCCACTGCCGCTGCCTCCAGGGCAGTTAAACCAGAGCTTTGCCTGTGAATAAAGAAATGTGGAGGTGATAGCACTGCTGCGCATGCAGGAAAGCCAGAGAAGTGCTTAGAGGCCGTGTGAGATCGCTCCTTAACTATCGAAGGCTTTCTGGGGTGCCTTTTGTGTGATGGTTGGGAGGCAGGAGGAGTCCGTGTGCCTGGCTGAAAGCTCCTCACCTCTCTGCGCAGATATGCAGGATCTGAATGGAAACAACCAGTCGGTGACCCGCCAGAAAATGCAGCAGCTGGAGCAGATGCTCACGGCGCTGGACCAGATGCGAAGGGTATGTGTGCAGCTGGCTGCCGGACCCCCGGGGTGCAGCGGTGCCCCTTGCCTGGGCTGAGCCTGGTCTTCTGCACGGCCAGAACCGAGAGCAGCGCTGGGAACACAGCCCCAGGCAGCTTCTTGCTTGTCCATGAGTGTGAAACTTGCAGATCTCGGAGGGAGATGGAGGATGTTGCAGGTTTTGCTTTCTTTTTGACAGGGTATTGTGAGCGAGCTGGCCGGACTGCTGTCAGCCATGGAGTACGTGCAGAAGATGCTGGCAGATGAGGAACTGGCAGACTGGAAGAGACGGCAGCAGATCGCCTGCATTGGCGGCCCACCGAATATCTGCTTAGACCGGCTTGAGAACTGGTAGGAGCTGGCTGCGGGTTGGATCGGTCACTGGAGAGGTGGCATTCAAACACCTGCAGTGGAGATGAGCTCTTTGCCTCTGGAAATGTCCTGGCAAAATGTCTGCTGATGCCTGCACGTGTAAATGTAATCCGCCAGTGAGACTGGTCCTTGGCAGTGGGCACCAGTGCTGGAGTGGTTAGCCCCAGGCCGGTGGGATTTTAAGGCTGCTGTGAGAAGTGTCTGTTCCTGGGGTGTCTCTGCAGAACTTGGGTTTCTTTTGTAATGCATGGCCTAGAAAAATGCACTGGGCTGGGGGCCATAGACGAGTTCTGTTCTCTCTGGTTCGGTACGGAGAGTGTCCTCTCGCACAGGCGAGGGAAGAGGAGGTCTCTGCTGGCTGGGACCGTGCCTGCCTTGGCAGCCAGAGCTAATGCTGGTTCTTCTGCTCCCCTAGGATAACCTCTCTTGCTGAATCGCAGCTACAGACCCGGCAGCAGATCAAGAAGTTGGAAGAACTGCAGCAGAAAGTGTCCTACAAGGGTGACCCAATTGTCCAACACCGGCCCATGCTGGAGGAGCGGATTGTGGAGCTGTTCAGGAACCTGATGAAAAGGTGCCGAGGGCTGGGCAGGAGCTGTGGGCAGTCCCTGGGCACAGGCAGTGGGTGCAGGGGTGGGCAGCGAGCGCGCTGGACCGGGCCTGGGGTTTGACTCTGGTTCTTGTGCTTTTCCCCTGCAGCGCTTTCGTCGTGGAGCGGCAGCCCTGCATGCCCATGCACCCCGACCGGCCCCTGGTCATCAAAACCGGCGTGCAGTTCACCACCAAAGTCAGGTGGGTGTCGCTGGCCCCTGCGGTCCCACCGCGCTGCGGGCGAGGGAAGGGAGCTGCGCAGGGGGAAGCGAAGCGGGATCTCTCTCCGGAGGAGATGCCGGTGCGGAGGCAGCCTCCAGCTTGCCTGGGGAGAGCTGGTGCTGGGAGGGAGTGAATCCCAGCCGCTGCGTGACTCAGGCTGGGATGGCGGCTCCTGGCTGGGGCTCTGCCGTGTTCCTGGAGGCAGATGGAGTTCTGGTAAATCCTGCTGCAGGGGCGGGTGGCCTGGCCAGCCCTCCTGTGTTCCCTGCCAGCCTCTGCAGAGAGCGGCTGCTCCGACACCGGGCTCTGCCTGGGGCTTCTTCACCATCTCCCAGCTGTGCCCCCGTTGCCCCCTGGCATGTGGCAGCCATGAGCAGGGTTGGAGGGTGTTTGTTCAGAGCAGAGGTCTGCCTGGTGTGGGCAGCCCAAACGAGCCCTCCTCGGAGTGCTCAGGGGAGCATCGGCGTGTCCCCAGCTCGGGGACAGGGGTCGGGGCTGACAGGTCGCACGCCTGCGTGCAGACAGGCCCGGGGATGCCGGAGGAGCTGGGTCCGTGTGGTGTGAGCGGTGGAGCTGCCTGCCGGGGATGCCCCCGCGCTGCTGCCCGGCGCCGCGCCGGACTGGGGCTGTTCACGTGTGCAGGGTGCTCATGCTCTGCCCCTGCTGACTCCTTGCAGGTTGTTGGTCAAGTTCCCAGAGCTGAACTATCAGCTGAAGATTAAAGTCTGCATTGACAAGTGAGTCCTGCGCTCTGATCCCGGCGGCGCTGGCGGGGCTGCTGGAGCGGGACTGGTCCTGCTGCCGCTGGGTCAGGCTCCATCCCTCACCGAGGGCCAGCGTGACCCCCGCAGAAGGGGAGGGTGCGGGGTGGGTTTGTTCCCATGCTGGGGGGCAGCCGGGGGGGCCTCGATGTTGTGATGCAGCCAGCCCCGCGCACCAGCTCGTCTGCATCGGGGTGGGAAGGCCGTGGCCATGACCGGGTGTCTCTCTGCCCTTTCCTAGGGACTCCGGGGATGTTGCAGCACTTCGGGGGTAAGTGCAATGTTTTTGGTTTTGTTTTCTTTTTTCTTGCTTCTGCTTTTAACCCTGGCAAATGTCCTACCGCACGTTCGCTCTGAGAGGGCCCTGTCAGCCACGCTCTTTCCTCTTTCCAGGTCCCGGAAGTTTAACATCCTGGGGACAAACACCAAGGTCATGAACATGGAGGAGTCGAACAACGGCAGCCTCTCAGCAGAGTTCAAGCACCTGGTGGGTACCACGAGCTCTCGGGCTGCTGCTTGTCAAGGCCGTGTGCCGTCACGGTGTTGCTGCAGCGCGTTCCTTCTCCCCGCAGACCCTGCGGGAGCAGCGGTGCGGTAACGGAGGCAGAGCCAACTGCGATGTAAGTGCTGGGGGGGCCCTGGGTGCAAGAGCCCTTTGCCGGCAGCTCCGCTCCGTGCCGAGCGGCTGGCCCACGAGGGAGGTGGGAGCCCTGCCCTGGGGTGGGGTGTCCACGGGCACCTTCTGGGCGTTCAGCCCTGTCCACCCAGACCTGAGCCACATCGCTGGGCGTGATGGCCATGGGTCAGGCTGAGGGCAGGCGTCTCCTGCATGCTCATTGTGTCCTCTTCCGCCCTAGGCATCGCTGATCGTGACCGAGGAGCTGCATCTCATCACCTTCGAGACAGAGGTGTATCACCAGGGGCTGAAGATCGACCTGGAGGTGAGCTGTGGGTTCCTGCCTGTCTCTGGGCCTGGGTGCAGAGGAGCCCTGGGAGATGTCCTAGCCCGTGGTCACGTCCTGTCTTTGCAGACCCACTCCCTGCCTGTGGTGGTCATCTCCAACATCTGCCAGATGCCCAATGCCTGGGCCTCCATCCTGTGGTACAACATGCTGACCAACAACCCCAAGGTAGGACCCGGCCCTGTGGGGCGGCTGGCAGAGCAGCAGCGCAGGCTCTGGGTCCAGCGTGTCCCAGCAGGCAGGGAAAGCAGCTGCTGAGGGAAGCTGTGGCCTGGCAGCAGCGCTGGGCCTTGCTTCGGTCCCACGTCCTGCTCAGGGCTGTGTTTTCCCCCGTGCAGAACGTGAACTTCTTCACCAAGCCCCCCATTGGGACGTGGGACCAGGTGGCAGAGGTGCTGAGCTGGCAGTTCTCCTCCACCACAAAGCGTGGCCTCAGCATCGAGCAGCTGACAACGCTGGCAGAAAAACTTCTAGGTAAGCTGGTGCGGGTGTCCCGCGCGTCCCCGCTGCCCCTCGGCGTGGCTCCCCGCCGGTGAGTGCGAGGCAGGAGCAAGGTCATGGTGTTTGGAAGGGGAGCTGTAATCAGTTGCTTGGTTTTCCCCCAAACACCACAAACTTTGGGCTGCTCCCTGGAAGTGGTGCCCTTGGAAAAACAGCTCAACCTAAACGTTGATCTCCTGTTCTTCTCTGCCAGGGCCAGGTGTGAATTACTCCGGCTGTCAGATCACCTGGGCCAAGTTTTGCAAGGTACAACTCCCCCTCTTCCCCCGAGCACCTTCCCTCGGCTGTTCCCTTCCTCCCGGCTGTGCTCATGGCCTCTCGGCCCTCTTCCTCAGGAGAACATGGCTGGCAAAGGCTTCTCCTTCTGGGTCTGGCTGGACAACATCATTGACTTGGTGAAAAAGTACATCCTGGCGCTGTGGAACGAAGGGTGAGCTGCGCCCGGCAGCGCTCCAGAGCCCCTTGGTTAGGCTGGGCCTGGGGAGGGGTCCCACAAGTCCTGTCCAGGGGGAGTGGGCTGCCTTGCCCGGGTGCAGGTGGGCTCTCCCGGGATGCTTTTTCTGTCCAGGCTCTGTTGGTGGGTTCAGAGTGAAACCTCTCCCTGGCACCTGGGAATCCCTAACGTGTCGGTGGCTCTGCTGGTGGCCAGGCCAGGCCCTGCTGCTGCCCGACGCTGGTAGCCTTCACGTCCTGGGACAGCTGCCCCAGTGTCCTGACCCACCCTCGCTCTCCTCGCGTCCTGGTGCACAGGTACATCATGGGGTTCATCAGCAAGGAGCGGGAGCGAGCCATCCTGAGCACCAAGCCTCCAGGAACCTTCCTGCTGCGGTTCAGCGAGAGCAGCAAGGAGGGCGGCATCACCTTCACGTGGGTGGAGAAGGACATCAGCGGTACGTTGCTCTCCCCGGCACTGCCCGGGCTGCGGTGCCTTGCTCAGCCGGCGATCCTGGCTCTGGAGGGGGCTTGGACCACGGCAGTGTCCCCTGATGAGACGTTTGTCCTCTGTCCTTGTCCTGACAAGTCCGTTCCCTAGGGTAAGTCTTTGAGGGTGGGGGCCCTTCGCTGGTCTCTGCCTCCTGGGTGCCCCTGCCCACGCGCTGCCCGTCCGGCGCAGTCCTCGCAGCACTGAGACCGGTTGGCAGGTCCCCATCCTGCGCCGTGGTGGGCTGGGTGCCTCGCGAGGCTGAGCACGGGCCCAGGCCGGTCTGTCACAGAATCACAGAATCACAGAATCACAGAATAGTAGGGGTTGGAAGGGACCTCTGTGGGTCACCCAGCCCAACCCCCTGCCCAAGCAGGGTCACCCAGAGCAGGCTGCACAGCACCGCATCCAGGGGGGTCTGGAATATCTCCAGAGAAGGAGACTCCACAGCCTCCCTGGGCAGCCTGGGCCAGGGCTCCGTCACCCTCAGAGGGAAGAAGTTCTTCCTCGGGTTCAGCTGGAGCTTCCTCTGCTTCAGTTTGTGCCCGGTGCCCCTTGTCCTGTCTCGTCCCTGCTGCTCGCGGGGTGCTGGAGGAAGGCCCTGCCTTTGCCCGAGGAACGCGGGTGCCTTCCCCTGTGTCAAAAGTTTCCTTGTACAGGGAAGACCCAGATCCAGTCCGTGGAGCCGTACACCAAGCAGCAGCTGAACAACATGTCATTCGCGGAGATCATCATGGGCTACAAAATCATGGATGCCACCAACATCCTGGTGTCCCCCCTGGTGTACCTGTACCCAGACATCCCCAAGGAGGAGGCGTTCGGGAAGTACTGCCGCTCCGAGAGCCAGGAGCACTCGGAAGCTACCGACTCAGGTAGTCGTTGACTTTCCGTGTCGCAGCATGGCTCCCGCGTCGCAGGGCGGCTCCGGGGACGGCGCTGGGGCAGGAGCTGGCACCAGCCATGGTCCCTGCGGGGCAGAGCCGCAGCCTGGGACGGGTGCAGGTGCCCGTGGGGTGCGGGCAGTGAGGGCTGCGCGGGGCTGGCTGCGGGGCGGGAGGGAGCAGGGTCCCTCCGGCCGCTGGTGACGGGGCTGCTCGCTCCCTGCAGGTGCTGCTCCGTACCTGAAGACCAAGTTCATCTGCGTCACTCCGTAAGTGTTCTGGGGGTGTCTGCGTGCTCGGCCTCGCTGGGGGGGTCCTGTCCCCCCTCGGCTCGGTCTCTGCCCGGTGCCGTGCGGCTCCCCGGCTGCGTGGGGGCTGGGCAGGCTGCGGCTCGCTGCCCTGACCGCAGGGCTCTGCTTCCCCTCCCGGGCCCCTTTCCTCGGGAGCACTCGCGGGCGGCTGGGCCGTGCCCTGGGGCCCGGCGGCGGGGGGAGAGGGTGTCGCAGGGCTCTGCCCGGGCGCTGACTCCGAAGGTTTCTCTGCTTTTCTCTCCCTCCACCAGCACCTCCTTCAGCAACACCATCGACCTGCCCATGTCCCCACGCACGCTGGACTCGCTCATGCAGTTCGGCAGCAGCAGCGAGGGCGCGGAGGCCAACGCGGGAGGGCAGTTCGGTGAGTCGGGTGGGTCGCGGCGCACGGGGGGTCCCCCCGTAGCCGTGCACGGGCGCCGTAACCTCGGGCTGTGTCTCCCCGCAGAGTCGCTGACCCTCGACATGGAGTGTGCTTCCTCGCCGATGTGAGGTGCTCTGCCGGCGCGCGCGGGGGCCATCCCGGCACTCGGGCTTCCCGCCTCCAAGAACCCCCCGGTCTCGCCCGGCGCGGTCACGGTTGCTCCGGGCCTTTCCTCGGGAGGAGCTGGGGGCCGGGGTTCCTGCCACCGATTCCTGGTTTGCCCCAACGAACACCCCCTCAGCAGGGCGGTGCCGCTCGTCTCTTCGGGGGGAGGGGGGGGATCAACCTTTTTCTATTTCCTTCCGTAACAGTTTTTTATTATTGTTTTGCTCATTCAAGTGCCTATTAGCCTCCAGTCGCAACCTCAGTTTTCACAAACGCTTCTGCAGCCCCCGCCGTGCTGCCTGCTGTTGGAAGCTGCTTTCCCCACTGCCCGGGAAGATCTTAGGAGCCTGGATTTGCCTCTGGGTGCCTGGGAGGGCAGCGGCCGGTCCTGGCCTCCGCGCAGGCTGCCTGCTGCGGGTGGGGGTCTGCCCTGCCGCTGCCCCAGCAGCCCCCCCAGCTCGCAGAGGGCACTCCCCGCTGCTCCTTCGGCCCCGCTCTTGGCCGGGGGGACCAACCCGCAGCTCCGAGCTGCGGGGCAGATGGGCCCTGTCAGGGCGATGCTTCTGCTGGGAGCAGGGAGTTGGGGTGGCTGCCTCTGCCTGGCACCGGCTTCCTGCTGCGGGCACCGGGGTCCAGCGGGCTCCTGCAGCCCCAGGGCTCCTACTGGGATGACTGGTTTCCCTGTGGCGCAGAGGCAGCCCTGGGGCAGGGCGGTGACGTGCCCCAACACCAGTGCGTGCTTGTGCAACACTTGCACCTGGGGTCTGCTTTGGGACCTGGGTGCAAGCCCAGAGGCTGCCCCGACCGTGGCTCGCCCCGTGGCCGGGCCGGTGGCGGGAGCACGGCTGCGCTTGGGAGGATGGGGCTGCTGGGCCCAGCGTGACCCGCAGCGAGGGCCTGGCCTGGCCCCCTGCCCTCCGGCGTGGCTCGTGGTGTGCCAGGCAGTGGGTTTGCAGCTTCTCGGGGGGCTTCGCGTGGCATTTTTGGTTGGAGGTTGGCTGTTGCCGTTAAGGTAGGAGGTGGCAAGCGTTGAAGGGAGCAGGGTGGACGCAGGGAGAGCAATCCGCTGTCGGCCAGCGCGCGACAGAGACGGGGCCGGCGCAGAGAGCAGGTTCCCTTGCGCGAAGGCGGGGGGTGGGCTGACCAGCGGTTGTGGTTCCGTGTTCACCCGCTCTCCCTGCCGTGGGCACGCAGACACCGCTGGGCGAGGAAGAGGAGGGAGCGGTGGGCACCAGGAGAGCTGCCTACCCCCCGTGGTGGTAACGGGGCTGCGGCTGCCCGCGGGGCTTGGCGCGAGCGGGGTGCGTGCTGTCCTCGGCCGGGCCCCGGGCTGTGGGAGCTGTCAGCACTGGGGCTGGGGGTGACATCAGCGGAGAAACGTCTTGCTGGGCCCCAGCCCGGGGCTTCAGAGGGCTCTGCTGGGTCTTGGTTCAACCGTGGGTGGAGGGAAGCCCCCTGTCACCCGTGCCAGGCGCAGGGTGGACCCGTGGCGGGGCTCTGGCTCCTCTGCCCCGTGAGGACCGTGGGGTGTCCCCGTGCCCCCCAGCATCGCAGCCTGCGGGCAGGGCAGCGGGTGGCATCCCGGGGGAAGGGAGAGAGGGCTGGGGGGCTGGGCCAGCCCCCGTAGCTGTGCGTGGGCAGGAGGGGGGGCCGGGGCTGCCCTGGGGAGGGGAAGCCCTTTGAAGGCAGGCGGTGCTCGGGGGGGGGACAAGGGCCGTGCCCCTTGCCCCCGCGCTCGCCTGTGGCTGCCTCCAGCTGCAGTCACTGTAGCCCTGGGCAGCAATCAATACTGTAAAAAATTTTATTTTTTGTATATTTTATTGCTGTATCTACAGGCTTTAACTTTCTGCAGAATAAAGGCTCTGAAGCGACGCGGTCTGGGGGTGTGAGCTCAGCTGTCTGCGTGCGGCGCCCGCCTGACCCCGCTCCGGGAACTGGGGCCTCCGTCAGCCAAACGCCGGCCCTGACGCCAGCGCTGCGGTTTGCTGGGCGCTGCCTGCACTGCTGCCTGCACCGCTGCCCGCAGGCGTGGGCCGCCCCCTCCCCAGCTGCCCCCTCCCCAGCTGCCCCCCTCATCGCCGGGGCAGGCTGCGGGGCGGCAGCGGGGGCCGTATCGCCATGCCGCAGCCCGGGGCTTCCCCTCTGCTCCCCCCCGGGCCGTGCCCTGGGGTGGCTGCGGGGCCCAGCCTGGGGCTGCCCTGCCCTCTCCTGGGGACGCACCCAGAGCTGCGGGGCCCAGCACCCTGCCCCGCTGCGGGAACGGCCCCCGTCCCCGGGCTGCGGCCCCCCCGGCTCACCCCGCAGCGCGGGATGGCGGCGGGGTTTGGGCTCCGGTGAGGCCGAGGGGCAGAGGTTGCTGCTCCGTCGGGCAGGATGAGCAGGGGGGTTCTTCCTGCGGGTGATGCCCAGGGAATCCCCCCTCGTCCCTGGGGCCCGGGCTGCGCTGGGCCGGGCGGAGGGGCCGGAGGCAGCCCCGGAGCCCCCTGCACCCCTGGCGCGTCCCGCTCGGCGTCGGGCGCAGTCCCGAGGCCGTCGCCTGTCCCTGCTCTGGGACCCAGCCCCGCCAGGACCCCCCCTGCCTCTCCAAACCCAACCAGGGCTCCGCGCCGGCAAACCCCCCCCAGCCCCGAGGCAGCCGCAGGGGATCGTGCGCCCACTCCGGGGGGCTCACACGGGACCAGGGACCCCCAGCTCCTCTCCGCCAGCTGCAGGATGGGGTGGAAAACCCCAGAACAAGGAATTTTCTTGCCGATACACAAACCCTGAGGTTGTTGCAGCCGTGTGCTGTCGGGAACACCGCGTCCTGTCCCACGCTCCTGCAGATAAACGGGCTCTTATCTCCCTGCACCCACATGCCCCGCCGCATCCCTGGCGGGACCTGCCCCGGGGGGGCCGGGGGGGCCGGCTCCCACGTAAGGGGGCTAACGGGGGGCCCAGCCCCTGCCTAACGGGGTTAATGGGGGGCCCAGCCCCTGCCTGATGGGGTTAATGGGGGGCCCAGCCCCTGCCTGATGGGGTTAATGGGGGGCCCAGCCCCTGCCTCATGGGGTTAATGGGGGGGCCAACCCCTGGTTAATGGGGGGCCCAGCCCCTGCCTAATGGGGTTAATGGGGGGCCCAGCCCCTGCCTAACAGGGTTAATGGGGGGCCCAGCCCCTGCCTAACGGGGTTAATGGGCAGCCGATCCGATCTCAGGGGGTTGCTGCGGTGAACGCTCCGGCTGGCAGCATGGGGGCAAGTGCCGGGGCCTGATTTGCAGCAGGGAAAGAGCCCGGGGAAGGTGCTGGACCCTGTGGCACCGGGGGCAGCTGCTCCCCCCACCACCACCTCCCATGCCCAGGCCCTCCCGGGGGGCTGCAGTCTGAGCAGGGCTGGGCTCCCCGCTTTGTCCCGGTGCTGGGTGCTGCAGCGGGACCTGGGTGGGAAGGCTGGGGAGTGGGGCTGTTTGTGGCTCCGAAAGGAGGTCACGGGGGCGGCTTTGCCTCTTCCTCGGGGCCCCGGCCGCCCCCTCCGGCATCGCAGCGGGGAGGGAGCGGGGACGGCGTCTGAGCCAAACGTGCGGGAGGATTAGGGGTTTCCAAAGGCAGATAAGCTGCTTGGGATGCAGACGCTTGCGTGACGGGGACAGGATGGCCCCGCGGGGACAGGCAGCCACCTGCCAGGGCAGCCCCGTGCCGCAGGGAGCCCGGAGCAGGCAGCCATCGGCACGGCCAAACCGGCCGCGCTCGGGGGGGCCCAGCTGCTGCTGGCCGAGCCCCGGGGTCCCGCCAGCCCCAGGCGAGTCCAGCCCGTGAATGCTGACAGTTCCTTGGGGATAAACCCCCAGACGGGGATTAGCGAGGCCGCGGCAGAGCCGTGATTACAGCCCCGGGGTCAAGGGACGGAACTGGCAGTGCTGCAAGGGGGGGCGGGAGGCAGAGACCCCCGGGCTCGGGAGCCTGCCCAGAGCTCCGCTCCTCCGTTCTGCAGGGAGCCGGTGCCAGCTGCGCGTCTGGGCCGTGCCCCATGGCAGTGCCCGGCCCCCCGTGCGGGCACAGGCACCGAGCGGGGCCCACACCCCGGCCCTGGCTGCCATTGCAGTGACCCCGGCAGCTCCAACAGAGTGGGGAAGCCACAAAGCCCCCCCTCGGCCGGCCGCCCCGACGGCTTCGAGCCCCTGCTCCCCCCAGCTGGCGCGTGCTGTGCGTGCCCCGAGCCCCCGGCCCCCACGCCTGGCTGCTCCTCCGCAGCCCACCGCAGCCATCACCCACCAGCCCACTGCAGCCATCGCCCACCAGCCCACCGCAGCCATCACCCACCAGCCCA
Source organism: Opisthocomus hoazin (assembly GCF_030867145.1). NCBI lineage: Eukaryota > Metazoa > Chordata > Aves > Opisthocomiformes > Opisthocomidae > Opisthocomus > Opisthocomus hoazin. Next base: position 2,124,810 of record NC_134439.1, on the reverse strand, counting down.
CCACAGCCATCACCCACCAGACCACTGCAGCCATCACCCACCAGCCCACTGCCGCCATCGCCCACCAGGGCGTACCCGTGGGCATGCCGGAGCTGACGGGCGCTGCGGACTCCTCCACCCTCGCGCTGCCCGGCCACGCTGCTGCCGAGGGAGCGAGCGGTGGGATGCTCCGCTCCGAGGGTCCATCTCGGCCTCCTCCTCGTCGCACCCTCGTCGAGGGCTGCTTTGAGCTGAGCTGCAGGGCGCACGCCATCGCTGCCCCAGCCAGATGCCATCTCTGCTTGTAAAAACCCAATCAAATATTGCATCACCCTCAGACTTTCACACGCAGCAGAGCTGAGCCAAGCGAGGCCTTGGCGGCGGCACCCGCTGCCAGGTGTGGCAGAGGTCTGACCTGGAGCTCCGGCACGGCGTTGGTCCCCGGGTGCCACCGTCTGCCAGCCCCGCCGGCGCCGGCCGTGCCGGGGGGACGCGACCTGCCTGTCCGGGAGCGGCGCTGGTCCACGGGCCGGTCAGGCGCTGCGGATGCACGCAGGTCGTGTCCCCCCGGCACGGCTGCTGCCGGCGGGGCTGGCAGACGGTGATCCCACCCTGGCTCCGAGCGTGGCACCGACGCCGAGGGCTCACCTCGCGCCGACGCAGGGCAGCGGGCCCCTGGCTGGACGTGCTGCAGCTCCCAGCGCCGCTCCCGATGCCCCTGCCCAGCCCAGCCCTGGGCAGGCGCGGGGCAGCCGAGCCCCTGGTCCTGGGTGGGTGGTGGGCACTGCCCGGGCCCCCCCGGCCCCCCCGGTGCCCCCCGGCTGTGCAGGGTCCGGGCTGGCTGCGTGTCCCTGTGATCCGAGCAGGCGGGAGCGGGGGGATGACCCGAGCGAGCACAGAGCCTTCGCCGGGCGCGGGGCGGCTGCGGGGGCCGAGCGCTCGCTGGGTCGTTCCCAGCCGGAGCCGAGCGGGTGGAAGCAGAGGTTTCCTGTGGAAATTCCCTCTTGGACAAAATGCCATTTCCCAGCCTTTTCCATGGAGCGAGTCCTCCTCTCCCACTGGCACGAGGCACCGTGGGGCCCAGCCTGCGCCGGTGACGAGCTGCTGATGGTGATGAGCTCGCCGGGTGCCCCCTGTGCCCCCCGCTTTCCCCAGCACATCAGCTCCGAGCCGCACGCTGCCACGGGCGCTGGCAGGGTCTGCGCTGCCCGCTCCGGCCCCTGGCCAGCCGCCGGCCGGGCTCCGCGCAGGCAGCCCGCAGGACCAGCCTCCGCCATGGCCGGAGTCTGGCATCCTCTCCCCCCGGCAGGGTCAGAGCCCCGCGGATCCAGCCATGCCAGCTCTCCGACGGGACCTCCCTGCACATCCTTCAGCTGCGCAGCCCAGTAGGAAGCCGTTTCTTGGGCTGCTGTAGCCGAAATAGCCCGGCTGGCTCCAGCCCAAGCCCTCTGCGTCATGCCCGGGTCCCGGGGGAAGGCACGGGCCGGCCATTCCCCGCGCCCAGTGGGCACCGCAGCTTTGGCAGCACGGGGTGCGTCCCCTCGCCCGGGAGCAGGACCTGTGGCCCGTGCCAGGGCAATCGGTTGAGGACGTGCCTGGGCAGCAGGACAGCACCTTCCTCGGGGGCAGCTGGGCTGTGGCAGACCCATGGCTGCCCTGGGGAGCGGGACCGCAAGGCACCGGCCTCAGCTCCTTGCTGCTGCCCAGGCGCTCCTGCCTGCTCCGCTCGGCAGAGAGGACGGGAGGCAAACGCTGCCGGGGACCAGGAGCCGGGGACGGTGCTGGCTGGAGACCCAGGAGCAGCTCCAGTGCTGGGAAATCCACGGCAGGGGGGATGGCTGCCGCTCGCTGAGCTCACGCGGCCGAGCCGTGACGCAGCCCCTGCCGCAGGCGCCCGCTCCCGCAGCAGAAGGGGCTCCAGGACGCTGGGCGGGCAGGAGGGGGCCGTGCTGGGAGCCCTGCCGCAGCCTCACCCTTGCTGTGTGTTTGGAACTGAGTGGGAAAACACGAAGCTGTGATGAATCTGGGGATTCATCTGGGTTTCATTAGCTGGGCTGGATTATCACAATGGGGTTTTCTGGCCTCAGCGTGGATCGGGGACTGTGTGGGATGCAAAGCAGGGACGGGGCGAGGCCGGGGTCCTCAGCAAGACCTTCCGCCTCACCGACAAGCTTGAGGGGATGGAGCAGAGGCGAAGCCCTGCCCGCAGGTGATGGTGTCCGTGTTTCTGCGCTTTGGCCAAGCACCGAGGCCTGCGCCCTGCCCGCCCCAGGAGCCTCGGAGAGGGCTGCAGGGGAGCTTCAGTATGGGATGGGCCGGGAGGGCAACAGGCAGCAGCCTTGGGACCTCTCCAGAGGCTGCCTCAATAAATGCTTCCACTCCTGAGAAATAATTAAGACCCTCGAGATGCCACTTAGAGACGAAGGCCGCTCTGCCTGCGCTCCTCACGCTCCTGCACCAAACACAGAGGCGATTTTCTAGGAAATCAATTACGATGCCCCGTGCTCCCTCTCTCCCCTGACTGCACAGCGTCACTCGGCATCCTGTTGAGCTCATCTGAGACGACAACGTGCTGGGCGGCAGCTCAGCCTGGGCACTGTTTACCTTCCCAGAGCCTTTTGGAGGCTTTCTGAGGACCGACGCAAGAGACGTCCCGATGAGAGCAGGGACTCAGCAGCGCTGGGAGCTTGCCGGGGTGGTGAGCGAGCTCAGGTGCTTTCCTGTGCTCGGGCGGCTGCAAAATCCACCTTTCCTGCCCTGCCCAGAGGTGCTGGTGTTGCCCATCAGATCCCCTGGATGCTGAGGCACTGCCCCAGCGCTGGCTCTCACGGCACGGTCTGGCCGCTCTGCTCCAAAGCGGGGCCAGGCGAGATGGCGGAGGGGGGGACACCGGCCATGCCCAGGAACCTCCTCTGGTGTTTGCTCCTGCCAGGACAGATCCTGGGGCTGCCTGTCGCTGGGAGGGTCCGATGTGGCCCTCTCGTCCCCAAAAGCCACCGCCAGCACAGCCGCTGCTGCTGAGGCATCGCTGGGGCAGTGCCAGGACATCGCCAGGGCATCACCAGGGCAGCTTCTCCATCGGTTACTGCTGCAGCCACTGTTCCCCCATCCCCTTCCTCCCTCAAGAAAGAAAGAATTTCTCTTGCATAACATCCTCACCAGCCAGCTCAGTTTACCTTGGGATCTCTTTGAAATGAAGCTCTGATTTGATTTGATTCCATTTGCCCTCTCAGCATGGAGCACTCTGCACCTTCGCTCCCATCACTGCTTTCTTTCCCCCCTTTATTATCCCCTTCTTACCAAAAAGGGGAGGGAGAAGCCAGTGGGAAGGGGAGAGGGAAGGGAGGGTGTTTTGTGTACGTTTTCCAGCCCTCCCGAGCACGTGTGGCCGTGCAGGTCTCTGGCAGGGGAGCGCTGCGTCCTCGGGACCCTCCGGAGCCACCCGGACCCTCTGTGCCTGGCCAGGGGCCTGGCAGCCGCAGACATTGCGTGTGACCTTGATTTTCTCAGCCGGAGCAACCAGTGCCTGGATGGCTCCACTGATGTGTTCTGTGGGCTGGGGATTGTGAAAGCCGTTTGTCCGCGTGATGCAACTCACTGGAGCATGAGCGTCCGCAGCCAAGGCAGGGAGGGCAGGGAGTGCAGTCCTTTTGCCGATTTCCCCATTCCTTTCCTTTGTCTTAGTGGAAAAAGATGGTGTAGGAGATGCTGGCCCCACGCTGGGCACCCATCCCCGGCTCGCTGCGGTCCCAGCTCACCTCGCCAGGAGGCCTGGAGCGCTGCGGGAGCGCTGGGAATGGCAGCCAGGACTCTGCTGGCAGCGGCTCAGCGGCGATGTGTCAGCCCCGTGCGCGTGAAATGCCTCCCGAGCGTCCGTGCGCAGGCAGCAAAGCACTCGGTGGCAGCTGGGAGCCGCTTGGGCTGGAGCCACTTGTTGCCCCGGGCTGTCCCGTTCACCTCGGGCCGCTCTGGGCACGCAGCGAGTGCTGGCAGGGAGGACGTGAGCCGAAAAGCAGCCGCTTGTGGCTGGCATTTGCACGGGAGCAGGTGCTGGGGTGGTGCCTGCCCGGCCCACAGATATTTCTCTCTTGGACACGTGGCGCTGGGCTGGGCGGCGAGGAGCTGGAGCTGGAGCAGGGCTCTTTGGAGGTGTCCGTCTGGGCAGCAGAGCCCTGGAGGCTGTGGCACGCCGGGCGGGCTGTGGCTTTGCTGGCCGGACAAGGGCATCTGCCACGTTCCTGCCGCGGCCCCGGGGCTCACAGCGCCGTCCCCTCGCTTGCTTCCCTGCCCGCGGGCTGCCGCAGCTGCACGCTCCCAAAGGGAGGAGGAGGAGGAGGACTTGAACACAACAGCAGCAGACAAAAAAAAGGAGAGGTGAGAACCTGGGACTGCGCTCTTACACAGCTGTGGAGCGATTTGCAGTTGCTGGCGCATTCGCTGTCCGGAGAACGATCCTGTCCCAGCACCGGCCCTTGAGCAAGGAGAGCCCGGCCCCTCTCTCCTGGCTTCCTAGGGCTGGCGCTGGGTGCTCACCACCCTGGGCAGGGTCACCCACTCTTCTCCCAGGCCGGAGCGGGACGGCGCCGTGCACCGGCTGAATTTCCCTCTGCAGTTTTTTCAGGCCGCAGCAGATTAACTGGTAACGAAAGTGAAAGCCCAGGAGATCCCATGCGGCTGGCGAGAGCGCTCAAGCAGAAGCGAGCACACCCAGTATTGCTTCCTGCCCAGCCGCCTCTCCCTGCCCCATCGCCCAGGGTGCCCCATCTCCTGGGGTGCCCCACGGCCTGGGGTGACCCATTGTGCAGGGTGCTCCATGACCAGGGTGCCCCATCCCCTGGGGTGCCCCATGGCCTGGGGTGACCCATTGTGCAGGGTGGCCCATGGCCAGGGTGCCCCATCTCCTGGGGTGCCCCATCGCCCAGGGTGCCCCATCTCCTGGGGTGCCCCATGGCCTGGCGTGCCCCATTGCCCAGGGTGCCCCATCTCCTGGGGTGCCCCATGGCCTGGGGTGACCCATCTCCTGGGGTACCCCACGGCCCGGGGTGCCCCACAGCCCAGGGTGACCCATTGTGCAAGGTGCTCCATGGCCAGGGTGCCCCATCTCCTGGGGTGCCCCATGGCCTGGGGTGCCCCATCGCCCAGGGTGCCCCATCTCCTGGGGTGCCCCATGGCCTGGAGTACCCCATCACCCGGGGTTTCCCGTGGCCTGGGGTGCCAGTGCTGCCTGGGAGGTGTTTGGTTTGGGTGGGCAGCTGTGCAAGAGCCCCTGGGGCTGGTTTTCTCTTGGCCGCTGCCGCCTTTCCCTGTCGGGGGGATGCTGGGGGGGCTCCTCAGGTCTCCTCGCAGCTTGCAGGGCCACAGCAGCTCGGGGGAGGTGGGTGCAGCGGTGCCCGCTCCCTGCCCTCGCTCCCAGCACCCTCGCCCCGTTGGTGCCGGAGGCTGCGGCAGCGCTGGGCACCCAGCCGCGGTGCGGAGCCCGGCCGGGCGCGCAGCCGCACGGCATCAGCCCAGGGCCTGCGGCGGGAGCGGGCATCCGCACCCGGACGGGGAACCGAGCTTGCGGCACACGGGGGGCCCGGAGCAGACGCAGAGCAGGGTCGGCACGAGGCAGCCCCGCAGCTGTGGGACCACAGCGGCGAGGGACCAGGATGCCAGAGTCTGGGGAACCCCGATTCGGCAGACGCCGGCTCTGGCGGGGCAGGTGCTCGGCCGGAGCTGACAAACCCTGCGCCGGGGGCCAGGGCTCCTGCCCCACAACGGCCCCGGCCTCAGCTGCGGCACTGCCCAGGCCCGGCTCTGCTCTGCCGGGGCCAGCGGCCCGGGGCTGCACCCCGGTGCGGACAGACCTGCCGGAGCCGCGGCTGTGCCGGGCACATGCCGGGGTTAAGGAGACTGGCGGGACTCTGGCGTCGGGAGGCGGCTCGTGGCGGCTATGCCCGTGCTGGCCGGTCTTGCCGTTTGGATGCCTCCCGTCCCTGGATGCTCTCCGGGCTGGCGGGGTCCCGCTCTCCCTGGCTTCGGAGGGTGGTCTCCCCCTGCCCCCGGGCTGGCCGGCACCACCGGCCCCGCGGCACAGGGTCCCCGTCCCCGCCGGCACCACCAGCCCCAAGCACAGGGTCCCCGGGCTGGCCGGCACCACCAGCCCCAAGCACAGGGTCCCCGGGCTGGCCGGCACCACCGGCCCCGGGCACAGGGTCCTTTCCCCGCGAGCCCAGCCGGAGCCCCTGGAGCAGCCCCGGCACCGGGCTCCAGCGCCGGGTGCCTCCACGGCTGGGCCACCAGACGGAAGGAAGCCGGCGGAGCTGGAGGGAGCCAGGCTGGCGGCGTTGCTCACCCCGCGTCGATGCCATGGGATTTCCTTTCTCTCCTCGTCCTCACGGCGAACCCCGGCAGGGCCCGCACGGCTCCCACGGGAAACCCGTCCTGCCCGGGCACGGGAGCCTGTGCAGCCACGGCCCCCAGAGCGGGGGGCAGCCGGGGCCTGCAGACCCCACGGCACAGGGACACCACTCAGAAATATCGAGCCGGGGGGCTGCTGGGGGGCTGCTGGGGACACGCTGCAGTGGGGCGGGTGGGCAGTGGGGTGGGTGGGTAGCAGCGTGGGTGGGCAGCAGCGTGGGTGGGCAGCGAGGCGGGTGGGTAGTGGGGTGGGTGGGTGGGCAGCCAGGTGGGTGGGCAGCCGGGTGGGTGGGCAGTGGCGTGGGTGGGCAGCCGGGTGGGTGGGCAGCCGGGTGGGTGGGCAGTGGGGCGGGTGGGCAGCAGCATAGGTGGGCAGCCGGGCGGGTGGGCAGCGGGGTGGGTGGGCAGCTGGGGGGCCAGGGGCCGGGGGGCCAGGGGCAGAGCCCGGCCGGCGGGCAGGGACGGTGCCCGGGGGGAAATGACCGGGGAGGGGTGGGAGGAAGCAGAGGCGCAGGTCGGGGTCCCGGTGCCCGCGGGCGCTCCCGGCCGTGCCCGGTGCCGGGGACCCGCTCCCGGTGCAGTGCCCGGGGCCGCGGTGGGCTCCCCCCGCCGCCGGTGCTGCCGTGGGATGCGGTCCTGCTGCCGGTGCTGCCTCCCGCCGCCGGTACGGGCCTGGGCACCCCCGCGCCCGGCACCAACAACCCGGGGCTGCTTCGGGTTCTCCCGGTTCCCGGTGCCGAGCTCCGGTGCGGGCTCGCGCTCGGCCCGAAGCTCCGCCCCGCTGCGGGCTCTGCCGGTGCCGGTGCCGGTGCCGGTGGCGCGGCGGGGGCGGGCGGGGGGCGGGGCCGCGGGGGGGTGGGGCCGGGCGACGGCGGCGGGGGGCGGTGCGGGGGGGCCGAGCGGCGGCGGAGCCGAGCGCCGAGAGCGGCCGGAGCCGCGGAGCCGCAGCCGCCGAGGTAGGGCCGGGCCGGGGCCGGGGCCGGGGCCGCGGCCGCTTTCGCTTTCGGCGGGGCCGGGGGCGGCGGGGCTCGGGGCTCGCCTCCCGCCTCCTCCCGCCCCCCGGTAAATATCTGCGGTGTTTCGTAACGCCCGGCCGGGCCCGCGGCCTGGCTGCGGGCGGCGGGGCCGCGCAGGTGCGGGCCGGGCAGGGCCGCGGGCGGCGAGCGGGGCCGGGGCCGTCCCGGTGCCCAGGCCCGCGGCGCGTCCCGCCCGTCGCCCGGCGGAGCGGAGCCGGTTCCCGTCGCCCCGGGCCGGGCCCTGCCTCGGCGGCGGCCGCGGGGAAAGCGCCGGAACGGGCAGAGCGCGGCCCGGCCCCGGGGTCCCGCCGCGGGCAGCGCTGCGGGCCGGGCGGCGGGGCCGCAGCCGGGGTCCCGCTCACGGCGGTGCCGGCCCCGCGCTGCCGGCGGAGCCGCGGTCGGGCGGGGAGCGCTCCCGGTGCGGGGGGAGCGGCGGCGGCCCGGGGCCCGCAGCGCCCGGCGGCTTTCCCCCAGCTCCGGGCCCCGCGGCTGCCAGGGCCCCGCGACGCCGAGTGGCTCCGGGTCTGCGGCGCCCGGGTCGCGTCGTGCCGGGGTGCGGGTGCTGGGCTGCAATGCCTCGACGCATGGCACTGCGCGGAGCTGGGGCCGGCGGCTCGCGTGGGGCCGTGGCGGGGCCTGGCAGCAGCCCCTGCACCCCGCAGCGCTCAGGGGAGCCCCGCGGCCGAGGGCAGGCGACGGGCAGCGACGGCGAGCGGTTGGGGTGCGTTGCCGAGGGGTGCGGGGCAGGGCCGTGGGGCTCGCCCGGGGCAGGGACGCGGCACACGAAGTCCCCGCAGCGCCGGTCGCCGTGGTGCTGCACGACGTTCCCGGCCCCGGGCTGGCTCGCCCCGCCGTCTGCCCGCAGCGTTCGCGGCCACAGCCGGAGCTGCGTGAGCCCCGGCAGCCGTGGCCTGCGAGGGCGGTTGGCACGAGCGCTGCGGGGTGACCCGGAGAGCCTGCCCACGGCCGCAGGCACCGCTCACCCCTGTGCCCCACCTTCGGGAGGAAGGCTCTGTGCCCGTCGCGGGGAGCGCAGCCGTGTGCCGGCGTGGGAGGGCTGGCCGCCACCGTGGGGGTGATCCTGAGCTGAGGTTTGCCAGCGTGCTTCGAAGTGTTTGCGCCAGCGCAGTGATCCCGCGCCGGAGGGAGGTGTGTGCGGGGCCCGGCACTGAGCGCGGCTCTGCCCCGTCCACGTGCGCCGGTGACAGGGAGGTGTTGGGGGTGTGGGGGTCACCTGCCCGCAGACGGCTGCAGCTGGCCCTGGTGCTCCCGCAGCCGCTGGGATGGCAGCCTGGCCTGCCGTGGCTCCCAGGTCCCCGAGGTGCTGGACCTGAGGATTGAGACCGTCTCGCTGGGTTTTATAACTGTCCCTGGAGAGCGGGGCTTGTCCCCGGGGCCGGGGGGGCCGTGCCACGCCGCGTGTGCAGCCGTGTGCAGGAGGAGCTCTGGTGCAGGTCGAGAGGTGCCAACAGCCTCTGCCCGGCGACAGGGGAGCGGCGGGCGGCTGTCACCCCGCTGTGCTTCGTGGCACTTTGGCAGCATCCTCCCTCGGGGGGTGTTTGACCCCCGCCCGTTGTCACTAGAGCCACCTCACCGGCTTTGCTGCGCCCGCCGTGTCCCGAGGCCGGCGCTTTGGGGCGGGACGGGCAGGGCTGGCACCGGCGCTGGGGACAAGGAGCTGCAGCCGGGGATGCTCAGCGCCGGGTTGCACGGAGCCTCGGGAGGGACCTTCCCCTCTCGCTGCGGGGGAAGTGCTGACTCCAGAGCGCTGTGAGGTCTTCGCCGTGGGGTTTCCCAGCTCTCTCTCGAGTGATAGCAAAACCCAGATACTCTGCTTGCGAAAAATCCCTGCTCCTTGTACTCCTCCACGGCGTGGGTGGTGGGGCGGCGAGCGGTGACGGTGCTGCGCTGAGTACAGTAAAGCGGCCCCGTCAGCTGGGAAATGACTTTCTGGTTTGTGAGGAATTACTGTAAGCTGGGCTGCGCTCGACGGGCTTCGCGGCAGTGCTGGGGAGCCAGCGGAGCCCGGCCGCGGCAGGACGGCGTGGGGGTCGGGCAGGGCATCCCCTGGGGCCGTGGTCCCTCTGCCCGGTGGGGCTGCAGTGGCCGCCGGCTTCCCATGGCGCGCGGCCCTGGGTGCTGCCTTCGGGGCAGCCTCTGCCGCGGGGCCGGACGCACCGCGGCGGTGCCCACCACGGGGGAGCGGGCGCGGGGCTGGCGGGTGGGGGACCGAGGCGGGGGCTCTCCGGTCCCTGCCTTCCCGGGACGGGTCAGGACTCTGCTCCGCGGCTGCAGGGGCAGCTCTGGCCTGGGAGGCTGTGCCGGCTGCTGGCTCTGGGGCTCCGGCGTGCTCCGGGAGAAGCAGCCTCGACAGCTGTAGTGTTTCTGTAGCATGCCTTTCCTTTCATGGGGTGTCTATTTTGCAACCCCCAAGTGTTTTGATCCCGGGAGGAAGGGGGCGGGGGTGTTTACCCTGGCACCGCGTGGCTGGCGCTGGGCATGCCTGAATTCTACATCCAGCAACAGTTCTAGCAACATCTGCTGGCTGATAAAAGGTAGGCTGCCGTGAACCGCTGCTCCCGCCGCGTTGGGAAACGTCGAGGGGGAGGCACACACGCGAACACGGCTTCCTGGCCGATAGGGCTGAGCTGACGTGCTGATAAAGCAGAATCCACCCATCTAGCCGCACCAGAGGGGCCGGGAGCGCTGGCTGCTCGCAGGCAGCGTGCTTCGTGCCCTGCGTTTCCCCCAGCGCCAGCTCCTGCTTTCCGCCAAGCCGGGGAGCGATGGGCTGCTGGGCGGCTTTTCGCTGGGCTCGGGCGGCCGCGGCGGTGTAGCCAGACCGTGGCATGGTCACGACTCGCTCCGTCACTGGTGAGTTTTGCAATCTCCATTTTCGCTGCAGCTTCATGTCTTCCTGTTGTTATGAGATGTCAGTGCTGGTTCATGGCGCAGCTCTGCCAGGGAGGGAACTGGGGAAAGGGGCTGGTGCTAGGGCAGAGCTGGGAGAGCCGGCGCGGCGTCGGCAGAGCCTCGGTTGCTGAGCAGCTGAGTGCTGGGTGCGCGCTCTGTCTGGCTGTTTGTCCCCCTCGCTCGATGGCTGCCTGAAAAGCTTTCAGCAGAGAACGAGGCAGCTCTCGCTTGCGGCGTATCTGAGCCCCTCGCACCGGCTGGAACGGCTGTAAAGTGATCTCCGTGCGATGTCGTGGCGTTAACGTGTGGCCCTGGCGCTTTCGGGCTGCAGCTCTGGGTGGCACAGCCGCCCTGGCCCGGCACGCTCTGCTTGTCACCCCGTTTGTCACCTGAGCCTGTTGGAAGCGTGGAGGTGGAGCGGTCGCGGTGGGGCCGGGAGGCTGGGGGTCTGCTCTGCCCGCGGCCGCTGCCGGGCTGCGGAGCACATCCCCGAGCGAGGAGGGCTGTCCCACCGGGACACGCTCGTGTGCGTTGGGGATGAACGCTGCCCGTAACCCCTGGCCAGGTTTGACTGTGAGGTTTAGCGGCTCCGGATGAGAATTCTCTTGCAGAAACCATTGGGGTGCGGTTTTTTATTCCCATTCTGACTAGTCCCCCCTCCTGCCAGCATCCCTGGGTGTCTGCATGCTCCTGCTTCCGAAGGCAAGGCTTTGCCCTCCCTCCCTCGGCGCTGCTGACCCGGTGCAAGAGCATCTCCCTGCACCGAGCTGCTGGGGAGCACCGGCACCCAGCGACTGCGAATGACCCAAGGGGCTGAGCGGGGGTCCCGAGGGGCAGGGGCTGCGCCGGGGGTCCTGCCTGTCCCGCACCGCGACTCCTCTCCGTGCCTGACAGCGCAGGGCTTGGGCCCTGCCTGCCCCTGCCCCGGCCTGCCTGCCCGCCGCGGCACGAGGCTGGGACGCCCGTGAGCAGGGTTCCTGGTGACCAGGCGCGTCCCGTGCCGGCGGGAGCCCGGCGCTGTGCCGCAGCGAGCTGGGCTGCGGCGGCGGCGAGGCAGAGCGCGGCGAGCGTTTTCGCGGGCACCGTGCGGGCTGGTCAGCTCGGGCGCAGAGCGGCACCCAGCATCCCCCGCTGTCCGAGCACCCTCGCGCGCAGCCGGGCGCTTGCCGCCCGTGTTCGGTGTTCGCTCCTGGGGATGAGGGTGTGAGGGTTTGCCCACCCGGCTGCCGCTGTCTGATGGGTCCTACGCATACCTGTGCTGTCTCACAGCGTGCTCGGTGCTTCGTGCCCGGGCAGGGCAGTGGGTGCCCGCCGTGCGCTGGGGTCCCTCTGCCTGTCCCTGCTCACCGGCCATCCCTGCCCACCCCCAGGTGCCCGTGGCTGCGGGCTGGGCTGGTCCCGCGGGGTGGGAGGCTCCCGCGCCGTCTCCCCTGCGCCGCGGAGAGCGTGAGCGCAGCATCAGCCGGAGGGGATGGATGCGGCCGCAGTGGTGCGGCCGGTGCCGGTGCTGCCCGCGTCTACCCCAGCCCGCCTGCGCCCTGCTCTGCAAACCCACCCGCGCCGGCGACTGGATTAGGCCCTCGCTGGGGCCTGGCAGATGAAATGAAATGAAATTGTCTCCAGACCCCAATCGGGACTAATTCGACGCTGAAAGGAGCTTAATCCTCAGGTCCTTCCGCCCGGCCGGACCCCCTGGGCTGGTGCTGCTCTGAGCGGGGATTAGCAGCGAGCCCGGGGCCGTGCGGGAGGCAGCCGCGGTGTGGGGGGCTGGCGTGGGACCCCGGGGCTGTGCCAGGGCGTCTGCGGGGTCCCTGGGCGGTGGCTGCTCTGCTGGGCTCGTTTGTTGGAAGGGGCGACGCGAGGATGAACCGGGTGGCAGGGTTGTGGGGGCTTCCCCCTTGTCCCAGCCCTGCCTGACCCCCTCCTACGCCTGGAGCTGCTGCCCCATCCCTGGGGGGTCGCTGGGGTCCTGTCCCTTCCCTGCCCTTCCCCAGGGCCGTGTCTTGGGTGATGGCTCTTCCCTCCCGGGATGGAGAATGGGGCCGAAGCCAGACCCCGGCCGCTGGGCTGAAGCGGGTGTGGGGGGCGTGGGAGCCCCCGGGGGCTTCGCCCTCGGCCCCGCGTTAGGTGGAGCAGAGCCCCCCTCACCGGGTGCCCTGGCAGCAGGGCTGGGCGTCCCCCCCGGGTGAGGGCCGGGGGCTGGGGTGAGCCTGGGACCCCCACGCCGAGCCCGGGGGAAGCTCTGGGACCCCGAGGCGTGGGAGCCCGCAGCCCGTTAATTGGGCCGCGCGGCCCCGGGGAGCCGGCAGTAATTAAAGCTCTGCCCAGGCCTCGCTAATCCCGTCTGGGGGCTTTCGGCGGGGGCTGGGCTCCCCGCGGGGGCTGTCCCGCAGGACCCACGCCGGGTGGGCGCTCGGCTCTGGGGGGCGGGGGTCCTGCCCCGGCTCTGCTCGGGCCGCGGCTCCCTGCGCTGCTCTCTCGGCCCCCGGCTCCCAGACAGCCCCCGTTGCCCCCCCCCCAGCCGCAGCCCCCTCGTTGGTCCGGGCGGGCGGTCCCGGTGCGGCGGGGGCGGCTCCGTCGGGGCGACCCCGAGGGACGGGGCTGGGGGGGGGGGCTGCGGCCGGGCCCCCCCGCTCTGCCGGGGGACCGGGGTCCCGCCGGTGCCGGCCCCGCTGCGTGGGGGCCCGGCCGCCGCGGGGGTCCCGGGGGGGTCTCGGTGCCTCGGGGCGGTTTTCTCTCGAGGTCCCCGCCCGGGATCCGAGGGGTTTTACCGGGATTTCGCTGGGTATTTCGGTGGTTTTGGGCTGACGCAGGTTTCTGGGCCTCTGTGGTGGGGAGGGAAAATCTGAGGAGGGGAGGAAAGCCCTTCCCGAGGGCGGTGAATGCCACCGGGCAGGCACGGCCCCGGCCCCCGGCCCCTCCGGGCCCCGGCTGCCCCCCGCCGCGTGCGGGGCCGGTCGTGTCGTCGTCCCCCCCCCCCCCCACCTCCCGCAGCGCCGTGCCGCGCGCGGGGTTTCCCTCTCCCCGCACGCTGCGAGCTCTCCGGTTTTGGCTCCCGGCGCTGCCCCCGGGGCCCGAGGAGCCGCCGCCGCCGGCCGGGACCCCCCCCGGGACCCCGCGCCCCCGCCCGCCGCCGCCCGGACCTCTCGGAGCGCGGGGCTGCGGGACGGGGCTGGGAACCGCAGCCGGCGTGAAGCGGCCGAGCCGCCCCCTCCCCGGCCCCGACACGGCCGGGGGCTCCGGGGCCGCCCCCCCGCCGCTCCCGGGGCCGCGGGCCGGGGGGTGCGAGCGCAGCCGGGGGCGGGGGGGTCCGCCCCGTCTCCCCCCTCCCCGAGCCCCTGCGCCCGTCCCTGCCCCCCGACCCCGGCCGCTCGGGGGGGGCTCAGCTCCCCCCGACCCCCGGGGCAGGGGCCGGGCCCGGCTGCGGGCGGGGAGGAGCGCGGGGGGGCGCGGGCCCCGCTCCCCGGCGGAGGAAGCTGCCGGCAGCCCGGGGCTGGCCGCCCTGCGCAGGCCGCTGACATTTTGGAAGGAAATAGCTGCTCCCCGCTCCTTCCTGTGCGCGGGGCCTGCGAGCGGCCGCCCCGCAGCCCGGCCGAGCCCCGCAGCCCGGCGGGGCCCGAGCGCTGCCCGACGCGGTGAGTGCGGCCGCGGGACGGGGCTCCCCGCACCGCGCCAGGGCTGCGGGGCCCGAGCGCTGGCGGAGCCGGGAGCCGTGCCGAGCCCCGCGCTCTTCCCCGGGGCTGCGGGGCCCGTCGGGTGGGTGCGGGGCCCCCCGCGCCCCCCGGCTGCGGGGCAGGAGGCGGTGCGCGGCTGTCGGCAGCGGGAGGCCCCTGAGCGAGGGGGCCGGGGCGGGGGGGGCCCTCGGCGGGGTCCGGCTGAGCGGGGCCGTCGGGCTGCCCGGGGGCCGAGCCGGGGCGGGGGAACCGGAGCCCTTCGGTGTGCGGGGCGGCTGCTGCCGGCTGCCGACGCCGTCGTCCCCGCACCCCGAGCAGGGTCCCCCGGGAGTCCGCAGGGCCCCCCCGCCGGGGTGCGGGGCAGGGGCAGCACCGGGGCCCCGGGCGAGGCCGCCCCTGACCTGGAAGCGATCGCGGGCTCCCGGAGGTGCTGCGGAGCCACGTGCCCGCGGGTGCGGGGCCGCTGCGGGGGGGGCGGCCGGAGCCCGCTGCTGCCCCCCCCCCCGGGCTCTCGGCCCCCACGGGGCTCGGGGCTGCGGTCGGCAGCGGTGCCAGCGCGGGGCTGTCCTGCCCGCGGGGAGGGTCCCTGGGTAGCTGCGGGCGCTGCGGGCGCTGTGGATGTCCTGGGCAGCGAGGGCATCCCGGGTGTCCGGGGTGCTGCGAGCAGTGCGGGTGTCCTGAACGGTGCGGGCAGGGAGGGCGTCCCGGGCGGTGCGGGTGTCCCGGGCGCTGCGGGCAGGGAGGGCGTCCCGGGTGGTGCGGGTGTCCTGGGCGCTGCGGGCGCTGCTGGCGTCTGGGCTTTGCCCTGCCCACGGCACATGGGAAGGCGTCGCTGCCGGCCTCGCCCGTGCGACGTTTCCCTCCTTCGCAGACGCGCTCCGGCTCGCTTCGGCGTTCCTGCCGCTCGTGGCCACGGCCGGGGGTGCCCCCGGGGCTGTCGCGGTGGCCGTGGCCCGTCCCCAGAGCGGTCACATCAGGTCCCCCGGCCACCCCCGCCCCAGCAGTGCTGCCAGCCTTCCTCTGCCCCTCCTCTCCCCTGCCACTGCCTCTGGTCCTCTGGCCACCCCTTTTGGGTGGGTTTCACCCATTTTGCGGGCGGTTTGGCGATGCCTCCCCATCAGCAGTGGGGAGCGGGGCTGTCACACGCAGAAGTGGCAGCTGCTGGCGTCTGCCCTCCCTGTGCGCGTCCGCTGCCCGTGCTGTCCCCGCGGGGCCAGGGTCCCTCTCCGTGGCACTTGTCCTACCTCCGGGAAGCTGCCGCGCGTGCCGCTCCGCAGGCAGTAAGTCACCGGTGAGCGCGTTGCTGTGGCTTGTTGAGTTGCTGCTGGTTAACCGAGCTGCGGTAACGGGTGGGTTACAGCTCGCTGCCAGCAAGTAAATGCAAAGTAGCTTAAACCACGGCAATTATCCGTCTCTTGCAGTTGGTTGAGTGCACGCGTGGCCGGCGGCTGCAGCACGGCTGCCCCATGGCACGGCGTGATGCCCTGCTGGGGTGGGGGGCTGCAGCCAGCACCGTGGTGGGTGGGCTGGGTGAACGCCGGTGGGCCGGAGCGGGCCCACGCTGGAGAGGTTCCGTGAGCCGGGCAGCTGCGGGGCCGTGGCGAGGCGCTGGCGGGGGGAGCGTGGGGAAGAGCTGGTCCCTGGGCACAGGGGCGAAACCGTCCCAAGGCTCCACGGAGGTCGCTGCGAGTGCTCGCCCGGGGCAGCCGGCCGTGCCAGCGAGGAGCACGGTGCTGGGCACGGCCTGAGCCGGGGCACCGGCAGCCGCCAGGCGCAGCGGTGCGGGGCCGCCTGGAGCGGCCGGCAGCTCCGGCTGCGCAGTGGGGCTGTGGTGCTGCTCTTGCCGAAGCGGAGCTGTTGCCCCAGCCGTGCTGGGTCCCGTGGCCAGGAAGCCTCATTTGCTGACGGCCTGCAGCGCTGGTGACCTGTGCCAGGGCACTCGGGGTGTCCTGCAGCCCTCGGGGATATTTGGTTTGTCAGCCCACAGTGAGACACCGGGGACAAAAGTGGGGTGCTTGGAGAAGTGCCTGCTGGTGCATTGCTGGTGCCCGTGGAGGCCGTGTCCAAGCCTGGCACGAGTGGTTTTCTGGGATGTGCTAATCTGCTGGGGCGGCATGGCCCCGGGGACGGCCCTGCCTTCGGTCTGGGCACACACCGGGTGAGCCATGCCACCGCGGGCCACCGCAAGTCCTCTCGTAAAGGCTGACGTGACGCTGGCTCTCCTTCCGCAGGGTGCCCCGGCAGCGATGCTCGCAGTCCCGCTCCCAGGCTGGCGCCGGCCGAATGCGGTGTCTGCCAGCTCACCACAGCAGCAGCCTGAGATTCGTTGCTTAACAACACGCTGGAGTGGATAGGAAGTGTTTTGTCACCGCGAGATAGGAAGAGATCACCATTTTCTCGATCGGCAGGGCAGCATTTGTTTGCTCTCTGTCGGTGTGGACGTCCCCGCTGCTCTGGGGACCTCGGCTGTTTGTGGCACAGTGGCACCAGCACGGCCATGGCCGCTCTCCCCGGCTCCGCTTATCGAGCGGCCGCAATTTCTAACGGCCGGCGTGCGTCCTGCTGTCGGCCGTCCCGCCTTCCCTTCCCCTCCTGGCCTGCGTTTCGTGCCTCCCAGGCCCCTCCTTGCCAGCAGGATTTCCAACTTGGTGATTTCTGTGAATGTGGAAACGTTCCTCCCTTTTTATAGGGGAAAAACTCGTTTTTAGCCAACTCTCGGTTATTGTTCCTCTTCCTGCGCAGGGCTCGGGGGCTCCGGCCGTGGCTGCTCCGCTGGCTCGGGGGCTCCGGCCGTGGCTGCTCCTCTCGGACCCGCTGCCACCGTCCCCCGCCGTGAGCTCCCGCAGCGTGCGCCCTGCCCCCGGGACGGCACCGGCTGCTTTCGGAGCCCCTCGGGCCACCGGGTATTTCTGAGGCCAAAACGCTGCGGGGAGGGAAGGAGGCGCAGCCCCCGCTGACGCCTTCCCCCGCTCCCGCTGTGTCACCGGCTGGTGCAGTAACCGGACCCGGTCCCGGTCACCCGGCCTTGGGACGCAGCCCGCGGCCCCGCGCCCCTGCCCGGCGCCTCCACGCCGTACCAAATCCCAGGCGGTTTGGGTGTGAACGTGCGTAAACGCGATTTAGTGCTGTGCCCTCAGCTTGGAGGGGCTGCGAGCCCCCCGGCCCTCCCTCATCGCTCACCACATCACCCTCAGGCTCGACCGCCCGCTTGCTTTCCAGCCCCCACCAAGCTGCCCATGTAGCTGCAGGGGGGACGCTCTGGCTGCCGTCCCCAGCTGTCCCTTCTCCTGCCGCTGCTGCCCCGCGTGCGCCGGGCACCGGGGCCGAGCGCGGTGGGACCTGGCAGCGCTCCTGCGCCGAGCCGGAGCCACCCCAGACCCTGCTCTGGGACGCGCCGTGGCCCGGCTGGCGTCTCCCCCGTGGCACCGGGCACGCAGCAGCCATGGGAGCGGGGACCTGGTGTGGGGTCCGCGGTGCCGCGTGGGCCCTCGGGGCCGGGGCTGCTCCTGCCGTCCCCGGCCGGGGCGAGCGCGGGGGGGGCCTCCGTTCTGCGTCACCCGGGACTTCTCGCCAGCCGTCCCCCGGTCCCGTTTCCCCATTTGCGTGGCCGGCGGTGGCTGCGATCCCACGCCGCAGCAAGGGGAAATGATTACCGTGCAGAGGCGGCGCGGAGCCCCGCTCACGGCCATGGACCCCCATGGGGCTCTTCCTAGAAAAGAGGGGGTGACTCAGAGCCGGGGTCCCCTGCCTCTGCACCCCCCTTCCTTTGGCAGCTGGAGGCGGCTCCGGCAGCACCGGGGAACCCGGAGGCTCCTGCAAAGGGCTCGCGGGGGCGGCCGGGGCCGGACCCCCGCCCGCGGCGCAGCCCCGGTCGGCCGCGGTGCCGTGACGAGCCGGTGTCCCGGCAGGTGCTGAGCCATGGCGGTGTGGATCCAGGCGCAGCAGCTCCAGGGCGAAGCCCTGCGGCAGATGCAGGCGCTCTATGGGCAGCACTTTCCCATCGAGGTGCGGCACTACCTGTCGCAGTGGATCGAGAGCCAGGCATGGTAGGTCAGCGGGGTCCCCGTCCCCGTGGGGTTGCCAAGCTTGGCAGCACCCACCCCTGGGGTACGGAGGGGTGCCCCCCTCTGCCGGGGAGCCCGGCACGGGGCCGGGGCCACCCTGACGCACCGCTCTGCTCCACGCACAGGGACTCCATCGACCTCGACAACCCCCAGGAGAACGTGAAGGCGACGCAGCTGCTGGAGGGGCTGATCCAGGAGCTGCAGAAGAAGGCAGACCACCAAGTGGGCGAAGACGGCTTCCTGCTGAAGATCAAGCTGGGGCACTACGCCACGCAGCTGCAGGCGAGTGGGGGCCGCGGGCGGGGGCTGCGGGCTGGGGGGTGCCCCTGCCCCCTGCCCGGCTCAGCCTGCGCTCTCCCCGCAGAACACGTACGACCGGTGCCCCATGGAGCTGGTGCGCTGCATCCGGCACATCCTCTACCACGAGCAGCGGCTGGTGCGGGAGGCGAACAACGTGAGTGGGGCCGCGGGGCGTCTGCGCCACAGCGGGGCGGGGGGATGCGGGGGTCTCCAGCACAGGGGTCGTGGGAGCAGCCCTGAGGCAGAGGATGCTCCGTGCCCCTTGCCGCGCTGAGCGCTCCCCGTGCCGCACGCAGAGCCCCTCCCCGGCCGGCTCCCTCGTGGACGCCATGTCCCAGAAGCACCTGCAGATCAACCAGACCTTCGAGGAGCTGCGGCTCATCACACAGGACTCGGAGAACGAGCTCAAGAAGCTGCAGCAGACGCAGGAGTACTTCATCATCCAGTACCAGGAGAACATGCGCCTCCAAGGTGGGTGGGGGGCCGGGGGGGGCCGGGGTGCCAGCGGTGCCAGCCCTAACGCCGCGCCTGTCCCCCAGCCCAGTTCTCCCAGCTCTCCCAGCTGGGCCCCCAGGAGCGCCTGTCGCGGGAGACGACGCTGCAGCAGAAGAAGGCATCGCTGGAGGCCTGGCTGCACCGGGAGGCCCAGACACTACAGCAGTACCGCGTGGTGAGTGCCCGCGCCCGTGCCTGTGCCACGCTGCGCTGCCGTCCCCACGCCCCGTGACGCGGTCCCGCCTTGCAGGACCTGGCCGAGAAGCACCAGAAGACGCTGCAGCTGCTGCGCAAGCAGCAAACGACCATCCTGGACGACGAGCTGATCCAGTGGAAGCGTCGGCAGCAGCTGGCGGGCAACGGGGGCCCCCCCGAGGGCACCCTGGACGTGCTGCAGACCTGGTGGGTGCCGGTGCCGGCTGTGCCCGGCGGGGCAGGATGGGGTGCGGAGCCCCGGCGTGGTGCTGAGCCCCGCTCCCCCCAGGTGTGAGAAGCTGGCAGAGATCATCTGGCAGAACCGGCAGCAGATCCGCCGGGCCGAGCACTTGTGCCAGCAGCTGCCGATCCCGGGCCCGGTGGAGGAGATGCTGTCGGAGCTGAACGGCACCATCACCGACATCATCTCTGCTCTGGTGACGAGGTAGAGGTGGGCGCCCGGCTCAGCTGAGGCACCTGGCGGGGTGGGGGGCCGCCTTGGGGCTGCTCCGTCTGCCTGCCCCTGACCCCCGTGCCCCCCCAGCACCTTCATCATCGAGAAGCAGCCCCCCCAGGTGCTGAAGACACAGACCAAGTTCGCAGCCACCGTGCGGCTCCTGGTGGGGGGGAAGCTGAACGTGCACATGAACCCCCCCCAGGTGAAGGCCACCATCATCAGCGAGCAGCAAGCCAAGGCCCTGCTGAAGAACGAGAGCACCCGCAAGTAATGCCGGGGGTGATGGGGGGGGGCTGGGGCTGCCGAGGCAGCGGGGAGAGGGACCTGGAGCTGAGGTGCGGGGGGCTGCACCCCGCACGGGCTCCCAGTGCTGCTGGGCCCCCTGACCCCATGCCCGCCACGGCAGCGAGAGCAGCGGGGAGATCCTCAACAACTGCTGCGTGATGGAGTATCACCAGGCCACGGGGACACTCAGCGCCCACTTCCGCAACATGGTGAGCGCGACCGACGCTTGTGCCCACCCTCCTGTCCCCGCGGGCCCCCCTGCGTTCACCCCTCGTGTCCCCGTCGGTGTTGCATCCCCCCCCCGTGCTCACCCCTCGTGTCCCTGCAGTCCCTGAAGCGGATCAAGCGCTCGGACCGCCGCGGCGCCGAGTCGGTGACGGAAGAGAAGTTCACCATCCTCTTCGAGTCGCAGTTCAGCGTTGGTGGCAACGAGCTGGTCTTCCAGGTGAAGGTAAAGCCACCGGCCGTGGCCCCTCTGCCGGGCCCAGACGTGGGGCAGGGCAGGTCCCAAGGTCCCGAGGCACCCGTGCGGGCGGGGGGCCCAGGGGTGCCTGCGGGAGGGCGGGCGATGCTCCCGTGGTGCCCCACAGCCCGTCTGGTCTCCGTCCTCCCGGCAGACGCTGTCGCTGCCCGTCGTGGTGATCGTGCATGGGAGCCAGGACAACAACGCCACGGCCACCGTGCTCTGGGACAACGCCTTCGCCGAGCCTGTGAGTGCCAGCGCCCCGGGGGGCTGCGGGAGTGGGGCTCGGTCTCCAGGTGGGGAGAGGCAGCTGGCAGAGCTCGGCGCTGACCCTGCCCCGTGCCCCCCAGGGCCGCGTGCCCTTTGCCGTGCCCGACAAGGTGCAGTGGCCGCAGCTCTGCGAGGCGCTCAACATGAAGTTCAAGGCGGAGGTGCAGAGCAGCCGTGGGCTGACCAAGGAGAACTTGGTGTTCCTGGCGCAGAAGCTCTTCAACAGCACCAGCTCCCACCTGGAGGACTACAGCAGCACCACCGTGTCCTGGTCCCAGTTCAACCGGGTGAGCGGGCTGGGCTCTGTGCTGGGAGGGCTGCAGAGCCCCGGGGTCTCGCTGCGCGCTGGGACAGGGGCTTTGCTGTGCCCGCAGCACCGGTGCTCGTGCTGGGACACGTCCCTCCCACGGAGCTGTTTCTTGCGCTGGAGTGGTGCAAAGATGGGACGGCTGCTGGCTGCAGCGGGGGGGGAGGCGTCGCCTTCCTCGCTCAGAGGGACACGGGGTGCTGTAGGGCCCGCAGACGGGGTCTGTGTGCTCGGGGAGGCTTCGCTGGCTCTCCCCCAGGGCCAGCAGCGCTGGTGGCCGTCCTGGGGTCCAGGTCCCCGAGTCCCCGCTGCTGCGCCCAACGCTTGTGCTGTTTGACAGCAGCTGCGAGGCTGGAGCCAGGAGTGCTCATTTTCCGGGGGGTTTCAACAGGAAAACCTGCCCGGGAGGAACTACACCTTCTGGCAGTGGTTTGACGGGGTCATGGAGGTGCTGAAGAAGCACCTGAAGCCGCACTGGAACGATGGGTAAGAGCCGCCCTGCCCCGTGCCGCCGAGCCCCTGCCCGCCCGGCCCTGACGGCCCCGCTCTGCCCAGGGCCATCCTCGGCTTCGTCAACAAGCAGCAGGCGCACGACCTGCTCATCAACAAGCCCGACGGGACCTTCCTGCTGCGCTTCAGCGACTCGGAGATCGGCGGCATCACCATCGCCTGGAAGTTCGACTCCTGTGAGTGCGCAGCCGGGGTCTTCCCTCGTGGGCAGCGGCTCCGTCGCGCTGCCTGCAGCCAGGGCTTGGCGCGGGTTGCCCGGCCCCGTGCAGCCAGGCTGCTCGTTACTGCGCTTCGTGAGAGCGTCCTTCGGAGGCTCGCGTGGCAGAGGAGCCCCGCAGAGCCCCCAGCGTGCCCGGACGAGGCCAGACCGGACTGGGGTTCTCCGTGCCTCCTGGTCCTGGCTTCTGGCCACCTGGGCTTTGTCCTTAAATGTTGCCCGGGGGGGGGATGCAGCGCGGGAAATGCCGTCTGATGGTTGGCGTCATCTCGCAGCCCGCATCCGGAGCGGGGCTGGGAGCCGCCGGGAGCTCTGAGCCTCACCGCGGTCCTCGCTCTTGTCTTCCAGCCGAGAGGATGTTCTGGAACCTGATGCCTTTCACCACCAGAGACTTCTCCATCCGCTCGCTGGCCGACCGCCTCGGGGACCTCAGTTACCTCATCTACGTGTTCCCCGACCGGCCCAAGGACGAGGTCTTCTCCAAGTACTACACGCCGGTTCTCTGTGAGTCCACGCCAGGTAGCGCTGCCCCTTCACCCCGCGCGCGTCCCTCTCCTTCGTCCTTCGAGCGTCCAACGGGGGTGGAGCGGGGCTCACAGCGTTCCTCCGCCCCGGGGCCGCGTCCAGCCCGGCGGGGGTCTGCAGCCCCCAGCCCCGCCACGGCCTGCGGCACGCGCCGGCACCTCGGGGCCTCAGCGCTGCCTTCTCTCCTCCAGCTAAAGCCGTGGACGGGTACGTGAAGCCGCAGATCAAGCAAGTGGTGCCAGAGTAAGTCTGACCCTGCCCCCAGACCCCGCGTCGCCCCGGCGTTCCCCGGGCACGGCTGCCCTCGGGCTCCGGCACCTCCATGGCCGCGTCGGCGCTGGGGCCATGGCCGTGGCAGGGCTGTGCATTCCTGGGGAGGCGGAGGCCCTCCCCTTGCCGTGCTGCTGCCCGGGGGGCTGGGGACCCCCCAGGTTGTCGCTGTTTGTGGGTGTGGGGTTTGGGTCCCCCACCTGCACCCCGGGAGATGCCGGTCGGAGGCGGTGGGAATTCCCGAGCACCCCGGGGAGCCCATCCTGTGCCGCGCCAGCGCTCACGAGCCCCCGTCCCCGCAGGTTTGTCAGCGCCTCAGGCGACTCTGCCCCCGGGGGGGCCACCTACATGGACCAGGCTCCGTCGCCCGCCGTCTGCTCCCAGCCCCATTACAACATGTACACCCAGAAGTAGGTACCGCGCCCCGCGTCCCCGTCCCGCCGCGGCCGCGCCCCCCCCTCACCCCCCGCCTCCCGCAGCCCCGACGCCGTGCTGGACCCCGAAGGTGACTTCGACCTGGACGACACCATAGACGTGGCGAGGCACGTGGAGGAGCTGCTGCGGCGTCCCATGGACAGTCAGTGGATCCCCCACGCCCAGTCGTGACGGGCGGGCGCCCGGCCCCCCGGCCCCGGCCCTGCGGGGGCTGTGCTGTGTTCGTGTCTCTGTGCCGGGGGGGGCGGCGGGTGGCCCCTGCCCCGGAGATCTGCTCTGTGCTGCCCCGAAACGCAGGCTGGCGTCTGGCTCTTTGGTGTTTATGCCCTTGTATAAATGGCAGCGGATTTGTCGCATGGTTTTCCTGTACGTTCCTTTCGAGAGGCCCAGCTTCGGCTTTCCGCTTCTGCAGGCAGCGGCCCCCGAGCCGCCCCCCTCCTCGCCGAGGGGCTGCTCGGGCCGGGGGCCGGGGGTCCGGCCCCGCGTTCGCTTTCGCAGTCGTCACTAAGAGTGTACGTGTCGCCTTCTTGTTCCACCCCGTGGCTGCGTCCCCAGCGGGTGCGTGGGCGCCCCGGGCGCTGGGGCAGAGGGGGGGTCAGCTGGGGGTCTCCCCCAGCCCATGCTGGATCTCTGCTCCCCAGCGGCGGGGTCCCCTCCTGGACCTCGTCTCCTCCTCTGGCCCCCCCAGGGATGCGGGAGCCCCTTCGGCTCCCGGCCTCGGCGTCCCGCTCCGGGGCCGGTGCGGCGCGAGGGCGGCAGGGTGCGAGGGCACCCAGCGAGGGTGGTCGGGGGGGAGCGGGACCCTCTGCCCCCCCCCGCCGCCCCCCTGTCCCTGGCCGCGCAGCGCTGGGGCCCCGGCCATGTTATTTTTCTACCACAGAGTAAATAAAGCACGGAATATTTTTGTAACACAAACGCTCTGGGTTTGACGTGTGTCTGGGGGAGGAGGCGGGACCCTGCCCGGGGGGGGGGGGCTGCGGGGGGCCCCGTGCTCCCCCCCTCTCTGGACAACCGGGGCTGGGGTCCCCGCGTCCCCTCCCCGCGCGCAGAGGGGTGAGGAGGGGCCCGGCCCCCAGCTGCAGCCCCCCTCCCCGCAGCCGGCGTGGGCCCGGGCAGGAGCGGGGCGGCCCGGGGGGGCTGGCGCTGATGCGGGGGGGGGGCCAGGCCGGGGGGCCGCAGTCTGGGGACAAAGCGAAGCAGACCTGACAGATCCCGCTGATTTTTCTCCGGAGCAGGAGCTTGGGGCCGGGGGGGGGGGTTTGCTCCTGGGTTTGATCGCGATGTGATGCGGGGGGGGGCGCGGGTTTTTTTGTAGAAAGGAGAAAACGAAAATAAAACCGCGGGCGGAGCTGCGGGGGGGGGCGGATCCGGTCGCGGCCGTTCTCCGTCATTTCTGCCGGAGGCGGAACAGCCCGGGGGGGTGCGGGGGGGCGCGGGGCCCTGCTTGGGGGCGGGGGCGGCAGCGGGGGGCGCGCCCCGGGATGCTGCCCGCCGGGATGCTGCCCGCTGCGGCGGTGGCCGTTGCGGTGGCCGTTGCGGTGGCCGTGGCGGTGGCGGTGGCCGTGGGGGTGGCCGTGGGTCTCCCCGCCGCCCCCGCCCTGCGGCACCGCCTGGCCCGGGCCGCGCTGTTGCGGGTCGCGGGCTGGCAGCGGCGGCGCCTGGAGGTGCGGGGCAGCGAGGTGCGGGGCAGCCAGGAGCGGCGGCTGCGGCGGCTGCTGCCCGCGGGGGCGGCCCCCGGTGAGCGGCGGGGCGGGGGGGGGGGGGAGTCCCGGGGGGGTCCCGGGGGTCTCCGCGCTGACCCCGCGCCTCTCTGGCAGGCTCGGAGGCGTTCCGGGAGCGGCACCCGCTGGGACAGGGCTGCGGGGACGCGGAGCCGGCGGAGCGGGGACCCCCGCTGCGCCCCTGGGCTCTGCTCCGCGGCTGCTGGGGCACCGACCCCCCGCTGCAGGTACGGGGGGCGGCGGGGCGGGGGGGGGGGGAGCAGGCAGCCCGCTCTGCCCCGCTCTGCCCCGCTCTGCCCCGCTGACCCCCGCCTCCCCCCTCCCGCAGGGCTCCCTGCTCTACCTGGACGCCCTCCACGCCGCCTTCCCGCGGGCGCTGGCCCCCCGGAGCACGGCCCTGCTGTCCTGGGCGCCCGCTGCCCCCCGCGCCCCGGCGGGCTGGCCGCTGCCCACCCTGTACTGCACCCCGCACCAGGCGCGTGCCCTGCCCGTGCG
The DNA here is from genome assembly GCF_030867145.1 of Opisthocomus hoazin. Lineage (NCBI taxonomy): Eukaryota > Metazoa > Chordata > Aves > Opisthocomiformes > Opisthocomidae > Opisthocomus > Opisthocomus hoazin. The sequence goes on along the minus strand of NC_134439.1, from coordinate 2,099,820 downwards.
GGCCGCCGCGCTGCGCGTGCAGCTGCTCTTCGCGCTGCGGGCACGCGGTCTGCGCGCGCTGGAGGCCGGGCTGGCGGCTGAGCTGCACGACGCCATGGCGGCCCTGCACGCCGGCTGGCCCGCGCTGGCCCAGGACCTGGCGCTGGGCAGGCTGAGCCCCCAGCCCGGGCTGCCCGAGGAGACGCGGGGCCGGCTGCAGGCGCTGCTGGCCCCCGACGCCGCCCGCGCGGCCGAGCTCCGGGCGGAGTGCGCCCGCGGCTTCGAGGGCATCGCGCGGCGGCTGTGGCCGCAGCTGGAGGTGGTGGTGGTGGGGACGGGGCACGGCGCGGAGCAGCTCTACTGCGACGCCCTCCGCCAGGCCGACTGCAAGGGGCTGCCCTTCTTCTGTCCCTTCTACCGGGCAGCGGGAGGTGAGTGTGTCCCCCCCTCGCAGCGCTGTCCCCACGGCTTGTGCGGGGTGTGCGGGGGGGGGCCGCTGCTGTATGGCAGCAGAGCCCCCCTCCTCCCCCCTGCAGACGTGGGGACATCTCTGTGCCACATCCCTCCCCCGAGAGAGCTGCCTGCTGTCCCAAAACGGCTCTGTCCTGGCGTGAGCTGGGAGGGTCCCCCTCGGAGGGACCCCCTCGGAGGGACCTGGGGGGGGGCTCACGCTGCCCGCACTCCCCTCCCCCCAGCCCTGCTCGGAGTGAACCTGTGGCCGGAGGAGCCGGCGCCCCGATTCCTGCTGTGCCCCGACTGGGCTTTCTGCGAGTTCCTGCCCTGCCCGGCCGAGGAGGAGCCACGGACGGTGCTGCTGGGCGAGCTCTGGGAGGGCCGCGAGTACGGGCTGGTGCTGACGGCCCGGCCCGGGGAGTACAGGTGCCCGCTCGCTGCTGCGGTGCCCGGGGGGGCCACCTGCCCCCACCCCGTGCCCGGCCGCGGCCCCCGTCGTGATCCCCCTGCCCGCGCAGGTGCCGCGTCGGGGAGGTGCTGAGGGTCTCCGGCTTCCACAAGCAGTGTCCCGTGGTGCAGCCCGTGCGCAGGTGAGGACACCCCAGCCCTCGCCCCTCACCTGGGGGGCTGCGTGGGGGACCCGGTGCCGGGCAGGGTCAGGGTGGTGCCGCCGGGACCCCCGGCATGAGGTCCCCACCCCTGCCGCTGCCCCGCAGGGAGAGCCAGGCGCTGAGCGTGCGGGGCGAGGGCATCCCCGAGGAGCGGTTCTGCCGCAGCCTCTGCCGCGCCGTGGGCATGTGGCCGGGCGCTCGCCTGGTCGACTACGTCTGCGTGGAGAGTGACCTGCTGGGTGAGTCCCCCCGAGCTGCCCGAGACCCCCGAGAGCGTGGCCTCTCCTGCGTGCTGCGGTGGGGCTGGGGGCTGCGGGCTGCGGGCGGCATTAGCGTGCTCTCGGTGCTGCCGCAGGCTCCTCTTCGGGGGCCTGTGCCCCCCACTACGAGGTGTTCGTGGAGCTGCGGGGCCTGCGGGACCTCTCGGAGGGGCAGCGCTACAAGGTGAGGGGTTGCGGGCTCCGCTCCGGGGCAGGTCCCCAGGGGCAGGGAGGCAGGGGGCAGGCAGGGTGCAGGCAGGGAGGGCAGGCAGGATGCAGGTGGGTGGGCAGGGGGCAGGCAGGGTGCGGGCAAGCAGGGTACAGGCAGGCAGGCAGGGGTCAGGCAGGCTGCAGGCAGGGAGGGCAGGCAGGGGGCAGGCAGGTGGGCAGGGGGCAGGCAGGGCGGGCAGGGGGCAGGCAGGGCAGGCAGGGTGCAGGCAGGCAGGGTATGGGTAAGCAGGCTACAGGCAGGCAGGCAGAGGTCAGGCAGGGTGCGGGCAGGCAGGCAGGGTACAGGCAAGCGGGCAAGGTCCCCACCACCGGGTGCCAAGGTGGCCGCAGCCATGCGGTGCGGTGCTGGCCTGGCAGCCCCTGCAGTGCTTTGGGGGCGGGGGGGAGGTCTGGAGGTCCCGGCCCAGGGGGCTGCAGGGTGGCGGGGGGCACAGCAGGCACGGAGCAGCGGGGGCCTGCCCTCTCTCTACAGCTGGACCAGTGTCTGCAGGAGGATTTCCCCCTCTACAAGTCCTTCCGCTTCAAGGGCAGCATCGGGCCCCTGCGCCTGCACCTGGTGGGGGCCGGGGCCTTCGCCCGGCTGCGGGAGGAGGTGGGCTCCCCCCTCCCCATGCCCCGCGTCCTGCGGGACCCGCGGCTGCTGCGGCTCATCCAGAGCACCGTCATCTCCTAGGGCAGCCGGGGGTCCCGCAGCCCTCCCGCCCGCACCTGCACCCTCCGTGGGGGCTGAGTCCCTGGCTGGGGGTGCGGGGCCGAGGGTGCCCAGCCCCGGGGGTTTGGCTGGGTGGGATGGATGGCGCCGGGTGCTGGTGGGCACCACGCTGGGAGCTGCCCGCGGGGATGGAGCAGGCCCTGCAGCACACCCCAGCCCTGGTCTGGGCGCTGGGCGCTCACGGCCAGACCCGACCCTTCGTGGGGCTGCTCTGGGCGCAGGGTGGGCCCGCGGGCGCGTGAGCGTCACAGGGGCAGCCGGGTCCTGCCGCCAGCAGCCAGGGCTCGCCCCGCTCTGCTCCGTGCCCGAGCAGTGCCGCAGGCAGCCGCCACGGAGCAGGTGCCCGTGCCTTTCCCGGGGGACATCCCAGCCGTCGCCACGCGTGGCCGGTGCCGGGGGCAGCGGGAACCCCCCCGGGAGCAGGAGCAGCAGCAGAGCCGCAGCGCAGCTCATCCCCACGCTGAGCTCCGGGGCCCGGCGGCATTTTGTCCCCTGGCAGGGACAGCACGGGCAGGGAGCGGCATGGCCGTGGCAGCGGGTGCCGGCTGCCACAGAGCAGCCCCTCGCCGGGCTCCAGCGCGCGTCCGCTGCGTTAGGAAACAAGAAGCTCCAGCAAGGGCTGCTCTTAATGTTTAAACAACCAGAAGCAAAATAAAGGAGGATTATCTCTCAAAAATAAACGAAGGGCAGTGCTCTGGGATTGATTTTTTTATGCCATTATTTTTAATCCTCATTAAAGAGATTTCCTGACGACAGCCCCGGCTCTGCTCTGGTGGTTGGGAAGCTGCCGCCGGTGTTTCCCCGGGGGTCCTGGGTGAGGGGCAGCCATGAATATTTAACCGGCTGGGCAGCTGGCTGGGGCTTCGCGGCGCGGGGCTGTTTGTGCCGTTGAGGCACAGATGTCCCAGGCGGGAGGGACGGCTCCATTCCCCCCGCTGCCTGTCAGGGTTTATTTTCAGGGCTGGTGCTGGGGGAACCTGCTGTGCTGGCAGCTGCTGCTGGGCTGGGGGCAAGCCAGGCCGCGGGCAGAGGGCAACGCCGTGAGCAGGGCCCGCACAGAGCAGCCCCCCAGAACAGCCCACCCCTGCCAGGGATGGGAACCGCACCAAGGCCCCTTCCCCCAGCCCCGCCGGAAAAAAGTCCTGGAGCAAAACTCCTGCTGCAAGTAGGGGAGAAGCGGTCGGGGGTCCCCAGGGCTGGGAGGGGGACGCCGGGGGGGCCGTCAGCCCGCGGTTTCGTGGGGAGCGGGGTGGGCGGCAGCTGGGTGAAGCTGAGGTGGTGAAGCTGGGCTCGGTGGGGGTCACGGGGGGTGCTGCCGGGCAGCCCTGTGCTGGCAGAGACCAGTGCAACCGGACCCGGCCCAGACCCCCAGTGGGGCTGCTGGTCCCAGTGCCCGTGCCCCGCAGGTGCCTGCACCCACGGCCAGAGCAGCCCTGCCCGGAGGCCCCGCAGCGACCCGGCCCCCCGAAAACGCCTCGGCCCCCCCTGCCTGGGAGCTGCGCTGGGCCCGGGTCTGCCCCGGCTCCAGCCCCCCTGCCCGGGCGCTGATCCCGCTGGAGGCGGGGGGCTTGGGGGGGCGGGGGGTGCCCAGCTTGGCAGGGCCAGGCTGCGGGGTGCAGGCTCTGTTTGCGTACCAGGCTGCGGGGTGCGGGCTCGGTGTGGGTACCAGGCTGCAGGGCGTGGGCTGGGTGTGGGCGCCCGGCTGCAGGGTGCGGGCTTGGCCCGGGTCCCACCGGGATGGGGGGGCCGCCGGGCCCGGGCGCTGCGGCGCGCGGGGGAGGGCGGGGGGGTCCCGGCGGCGGGAGGTGCCGGTGCCCGGTGCCCGGTGCCCGTCCCCGCTCCCCCGCTGCAGCCCGGGGCGGGGGGGTCGCGCCGCCCCCATCCCCGCCCCCGGCCCGTCCCCTCCCGGCCGCACCGCCCCCCGCCCGCTCCGCCCCGCATCCCGCAGCCGCGGCGGGCGCAGGCTCGGGGGCGCCCGGGGCCCCGCGGCGGGCGCTGCCCCGAGGCCGCGGGGATGGCGGAGGGGCCCCGGGGCGCCGCCCCGCCCGGCTCGCCCCGCCCCGCCCCGCCGCTCCCCGCCGGGCCCCGCAGCGGCGGCGGCAGCCCCGGCTCGGGCTCGGGCAGCAGCAGCCGCGAGGACTCGGCGGAGCGGAGCCCCGCGCCCGCCGCGCCCCGCGCCAGCATCATGAAGGTGAGAGCCCCGCACCGGCACCGGCCCCCCTGACCCCCCCTCCCCGCCCCCGCAGCCGGCTCCGCTGCCCCCCGGGACCGAGCCGTGCCCCCGCGGGAGCCGCTCGTCCCCCGGCCCCGCCAGCCCGCCGTGCCCGCCGCCCCCCGGGCCCCCCCCGCTGCCGGTACCCCCGGGGGGGGGGGGTGTGTGGAGCCGCGGGGCCGCCGCAGCCCCGGGTCGGTGCCCGGGGGCCGGGGATGGGGTTTGCCCCCCACCCGCGGCACCGGGCCGGTCGGGGCTGCTTTCGCCAGGGCTGTCACGGTGTCCCCCGCCCTGCCCCGCACGGCGGGTCCCCAAGGGCTCGGGCTGCGTGTGCCAGGCCTGGGCTCATTGCGTGGCCGCGGGTTGTCCCGTCCAGCCACCGCCACGGTCCCCAGCGCTGGGTGCAGGACGCCCGCTCCCCTTCGCCAGCGCCTGCCACCTCGCTGCGCTCCCTCCCGAGAAGGCGCTGAGCCCCGGGCCCAGCCTGGCCGGCTCCCGACCTGCTCCCCGCGGCCCCCCGCAGCTGGGCCGTGGCCAGGCGGGAGCCCCGGCAGGGCCAGGGGCCATAGAGGGTCTCTGGGGGCTTCACACGCGGGTGGGCGGTGGGTCACATGCGTGCTTTCCTAATGAGCCCCCCGAATTGTGCTGTCGCCGGCGCTGCTCGCTGACACAATGGGTCACGTCCGCCCGGACCCGCCTCCCCGCTCCTGGCAGCCTATTTTGAGCCGGGATTGCTCCGGTGCTATTAATACCCGGCGTGGGGGCCGTTCCCGGCCCAGCCCCGGTGTCCTGCCCCCGGGACCCGGCTCCCTGGGCAGAGATGTCGACCCCTGCTCAGGGCGGCCGTGGGGACCCTGTGCCCCAGCCCGTGCCCACCCCGGCTCCTGCTGCCGACTGCTGGGCCGTGCCCCGCGTGGTGACGGCGAGGAGACCCTCCCGGCACTCCCGCGCGGTGCCGGTGTGCGTCTGTGCCCGGCTTCCCTGGGGACCTGGCCGGGGTCTCCCGCTGCCCCCGGGGCCGGGCAGCACGGCTCCCCGCTGCTCTCTGCCCGGGGACCGGCCGCAGGCGCCGCGGGCTGGAGGTGACCCTCTCCGTGTCCCTGGGCCCCCACCCTCCATCACCGCCGTGCGTCACCGTGGGATTTGGCCTCACGTGAAGGTCGGGTGGCCCAGGGCCGGCGCCGGTGGCGAGGGTGCTGGGGGAGGTCACACCTGGATGGCATCCCGAGCTGGTGCTGGTCCGTCCTGCATCTCTGAGTCCATCCGGGGCCTGATCCTGCCCTGGTGCTGCGGGGCTGCAGGTCCCAAATCCCCCAGCCCTGGGTTCCCCAGGCTGAGCCCATCTGTGCCCCAGGCCGCTGAGGGTGCTGAGCCCCTCCTTCTCCTTGGGCTGGCAGGCAGGGACGGTGGGCCGAGACCCCTCTGTGTCCAGGCGCTCTCCGGCTCAGGGGGCAGCTCGGAGGCTGGGGAGAGGGCCCGTGGGGACCCCCGGCAGGGCTGGGCCCCAGCCAGCCCCGGCAGGACCCAGGGAGCAGCTGCCCAGCCCCGAATCCCTGGGGACGCTGAGGCTGTTCCCATGCCGTGGGGTCTGTGGCAGCTTCGCTGCTCCCTGCACGGTGGTGGGTGGGAGTCGGGGGCTGCGCCCGCAGCTCGGCCGTGGTGCTGGGACGGGGGCTGCGGGGCGAGGGGGGGGTCTGGCACCACGAACCCGGCTACAGCTTTGGAGCGAGGGCACAAACGAGCCGCGGCGGTGGGGCAGCGGGCCGGGCAGGGGCTGGCTGCTGACGACGTGGAGGCACAAGTGGGATAAGCTGCGGGCTCTGTTACTTTTTGGGATTTCCAGAAAAGACTGGAGGAGCGAATCTGAAAGTGAGAGTCGGCGGCTGTGCTGGGGCAGGGGAGCCCGGGGCCGGCCGTGGCGGGCGGTGGCAGGGCTGGCTCTGCGCAGCGAGGCGGAGGGTGGCATCCCCGTGCCCTGGCTGGAGGACCTGCTCCCGGATTTCTGCTCAGGGTGGAAGCGAAAGGGGCTGGAGGTCCGGTGGGCTGGGAGGATGCTGGAGTGGGACTGGGGGGGGTGTTGGACCTGTTCCTCCTTGCTGCGGGAGGCGACCCTTCCCCAGCACCCCCCGGTCCTGTCCCCTGCACCCCCACCCCGCCCCGTGCCAGCCCCGGGAGCCCTGTGGTGCCTCTGCGCGGGGCTCCGGCTCCACGGCCCCTCGCTGGGAAGCGGCAGCTGGTGCCGCGGGGAGTGGATGTGTCACTCGCTGTCTTCTTGGCAGGGAACAAACGACGGTAGAAAAGCCCTGGCTGTGCCCGGCCTCCCACTGCCTCTGCTCCGGTGCTGCCGGCTGCTGCCTGCTGCCCGCATCCCTGCATGCGCTGCCCAGCCCGGGCTGGGCGCAGTGGGAAGAACTGGGACCTGGGGAAGCCGGCTGCGGGCGAGCCACCTCCCAGGCAGGCTGGGGGACAGCCCCGTCCCCCAGGCGAAACGCCGTGCACCCCGTGGCGAGGAGCGGGGTCATGGTGCCGGGGCGGCAGCGGTCCTGCTCCCCTGGCCGGGCTGCCGAGCCGCGGTGGGGCCGCGGCCTCAGCCCCAGAGGCTTTCGGTTCCTCTGTCTGCTGCTGTCACGAGCTGCTGTGTGGCGGGGACCCCCCCGGCTGGGCCTCGGGGGATAACGGGAAGGGAGGGGCGGCCAATGGGCCCTTCCCCATCCCGGCGCTTGGGAGCGGGTTGCTTGGCCGGGTAACGGCGGCGGTCACGTGGCGGCGGAGGTGAGGGCTGCGGCGCGTGGCAGGGCACTAATCGCAGGAGGTAGCTGGCTGGAGAGGCGCTTGGCACGCGCTGCACAGCCGGGCGGGCTGCGGGCAGCTGGGTTCCGACGTGCCCTCCATGCCCAGCCGGATGCCCGCGCTCGCCACTGGCATCGTGCTCGGCACCGGCGTCGTGCTCAGCACCGGCGTCGTGCTCGGCATCGGCGTCGGGCTCGCCACTGGCATCGTGCTCGGTACCGGTGTCGTGCTTGTCATTGATGTTGTGCTCGGCACCGGCGTCGTGCTCGGCATCGGCATCGTGCTCGGCATCAGCGTCGTGCTCGGTGCCTCTTCCCTCCGCAGAGCCGGGCTGTGTGGGTGCCATGTGTGTGGCAGCGCGGGAAGAGCCCTGCCGGAGCCTGGCCCCGTGGCCAGGGATGCTCTGTGCTCCCATGGCTGTGGGTGCTGCGTCCTCCTGCCTCCGCTGCTGACCTGCTTGTCACCTTACCGAGCTCTCCAGCCGCTGCTGCCTGCGCCGCTGCTGCCTGCACTGCTGCTGCCTGCGCCGCTGCTGCCTGCGCCGCTGCTGCCTGCGCTGCTGCTGCCTGCGCTGCTGCTGCCTGCGCCGCTGCTGCCTGCGCTGCTGCTGCCTGCGCTGCTGCTGCCTGCGCCGCTGCTGCCTGCGCTGCCCCTGCCCGCGCCTCGCGGAGCTCCTAGCAGGGCGTCCCCGGGTCGAAGCCCACCTGGAAAGCACCTGCACAAGGGGCTGCCGGGGAGCAGCAGCTTTTCCCCCCCTGGCCGGGGTGTGAAGCCGGTGGGCGGCTGCAGACCCGAGGCCCCACGCGGCGGCTGCCACTGGGAGCGAACGCTGGGAGCTCTGGGAACCCGCCGCGGGTCGCCTGTGCGGACGGGGAGAGCAGAGCCCGTCTGCCGCGGGGCACGCTCGGGTCCCAGCCCCGCATCCGCGCCCCAGGGCGCTGCGGCCGGCACCCCTGCCCCTCGCCCAGTCCCGGGGATGGGGGCTGCAGGGCGGGCGTTCGGGGTGGCGGGGGTCCCGGTGGGGCTGGCGCTGGGGGGGTGGGCCTGGCTGCCCGCGGTGGGCGCAGCGGGGGGCAGGTTCCCCGGCGCTGGGTGCGCGCGGGCCCCCTACCCGTGTTTCCTTTCCGGATGGGTTTCCTGTTTTCAGCTGTGGGGCCCGGTGCGGAGCCGCCCGGGGTGGGGTGCGCCGGGGCGGGGTCTGCAGAGGTGCGGGGGTCCTGCCCGGGGGAGGAGGGGGCCGCTCCCCGGTGCCAGCCATGACCCCGCGGGGGGGAGGGCTGGGGCTGCCCGCCAGCGGGGTGCTCAGATCGCTGCTCGCGGGAAGCGTCCCGGTGGCGATGCTGGTGGCGAGGCCGTCCCCGTGGGGCTGGCCATGGCGTGACCTGCGGCTGAGCCCCGCGCTCGCCACGGCTGGCGGGGGTCCCGCACCTGCCATGGCAGCCCCCGGTGGCGGGGTCCCCAGCTCAGCCCTGGGAGCGAGCGTCCTGCGTGGATGGTGGGACTCCGGGTGACGCCGTGCGTCACCACCCCACTGCCCGGGGAGGGGGCAGCTGCTGCCGGGTGGGGGGCCTGGGGGCCGGCTGGGCAGGGGGCAGCCTGGCACGGGGGCAGGGGCGTGGGGCTCGGCCGACCCCCGCAGCGGTCTGCCGGGGAGAGGATGCGAACGGCTCCTGCATCCGAGCTGGGGAAACGGCCCCTGCGCCAGGCTGAGGGGGGGTCTGCCCTCGCCAGGCAGCAGCGAGGCGGCAGAGGAGCCGTGGGGCTGCCCACCCAGTGCCCCCCGCCCGGGGAGGCAGCTCGCTCCGGGCTGGCAGCGTCCAGCCGGCTCTGACGAGGGGCTGGGGGCTGGGGCTGGTGTCCCCTTCTTGGGCCGTGGTGCCCCGCACCCCGGGGGCTGCTGGCCGGGCGCCTGCGGGACCCGTCCCGGCTGCCCCGGCTGCCCGGCCCCACGGGCAAATCCAGACCCTTGGGGTGAGGTGCGGGGATGTGCTCGCCTGGCCGCCCGCCCGCCCTGCGCGGGAGGTGGGGGAGCTCTCGGGGCGCTGGACGGGGACACCCCCTCGCCCCCAATGCGGGCAGCTGGGCAGGACCTGCCTGTTCCGGAGACACCGCCGGATTAGAGGTGACTCACCATAATCTTGAAGAAATGGATTAAATCTCCTCCTACTGCACTACTTAATGAAATCCATCCCATAATATCTCCCGGCCCTGCTGTTCCCCCTCATCCCCCGCCTCCCCTCCGGCCCCTTGGCAGCGGGGTCCCCTTCCCCGCGAGGGGCAGGGCTGGTGCGGGGGTACGGCGGGGTGCGGGCTGGTACCCGCTGCGACCCCGCGCAGGCGGCAGCGGCCGCAGGCTCTGCGGGACGGGGCCCTGGGCTGTGCTGGTCCCCAGCACGTGGCACGTGCAGGTGGCTCCGACCGCACCGCCCCGCAGCAGACGGGGTGGGGGGTCTGGCTGGGGCTCCCCGGGAGCGGCTCTGCCCGTGCATCGCCTTGGGGTGCCCCGGGCATCCTCGCACTCCGCTGCCGTGGGCTGCGGGTCGGCGCCCTGGGCGTAGGGGAAGGCGTGAGGGGCCGTGGCGTGTGCCCCTCTGCTGGGGTGGGGCTGCCGTGGGCATGGGCTGCACCCACCGGGCGCCTGTTTTCCCCCGGAGTCCCCAGGCCGGGGAGACGGGGACCGTGCGGGGCTGCCTGTGCGTGGCCGTGCCTCCGAGGGCGAGCGAGCCGTGGGGAAGGATCCGGCTCAGGGCCGGGAGCAGGAAGGAAGGAAGGAAAGCGGAGTTAAAATAAGCCGGGCAGCGAGCCGTGGGGGAGGCCGGGGCTGGAGCCGGCTCCCAGCCTCCGGGGAGGGGGTCGGACCGGGGCGCACTGGGCTTCGCGTGGCGCTGGGGCACCCCGGGGTGCTGAGCTGTGCGGCGGGGCTGGGGCGGGGGGTGCGTGCGGCAGCGGGGTGCCGGGAGCTGGCGGGGTGCACGCTGCCTGCCCCATCCCTGACGGCTCTGCCCCTTTCTCCCACCCCGCAGGATGGGTCCCGGCAGCGGCCGCCGCAGAAGAAGAAGACGGTGTCCTTCAGCAGCATGCCCAACGACCGCAAGATCAACAGCACGGCCGCCTGCATCTCCTTCATGCTGGAGGGCTGCGAGCTGAAGAAAGTGCGCTCCAACTCGCGCATGTACAGCCGCTTCTTCGTGCTGGACGCCGACATGCGCTCCCTGCGCTGGGAGCCCTCCAAGAAGGACTCGGAGAAGGCCAAGATTGAGATCAAGTCAGTCAAGGAGGTGCGCGTGGGCAAGAAGACGCCTGTCCTGCGCAGCAATGGCCTCTCCGACCAGTTCCCGGACGAGTGCGCCTTCTCCATCATTTACGGAGACAACTACGAGTCCCTGGACCTGGTGGCCAGCTCGGCCGACGTGGTGAGCGCCTGGGTGATGGGGCTGCGGTACCTGGTGTCCTACGGGAAGCACACCCCCGAGGCGCCCGGCACCGGCCACCCCAGCCTCCGCACCTCCTGGGTCTCCTCCGTCTTCGACCTGGCCGACCTGGAGAAGTCTGGCCGCATCCCCGTGTCCCGGGCCGTGCAGCTCATCAAAGCGCTCAACCCCGGCATGAAGACCTCCACCATCGAGCTGAAGTTCAAGGAGCTGCAGAAGGCCAGCGAGCGTCCCGGTGCGGAGGTGGCCTGCGACCTCTTCGTGGAGGCGTACTGCGAGCTCTGCACCCGCCCCGAGATCTTCTTCCTGCTGGTGCAGTTCTCCAGCAACAAGGAGTACCTGGGCGTGAGGGACCTGCTGATGTTCCTGGAGGTGGAGCAGGGCATGGAGGGGGTGACGGAGGAGAAGTGCTTGGAGATCGTCGGCAAGTACGAGCCCTCCAAGGAGGGCCGGGAGAAGGGCTACCTGGCCATCGACGGCTTCACGCGCTACCTGCTCTCCGCCGACTGCTCCATCTTCGACCCGCAGCACCGCAAGGTGTGCCAGGACATGGCGCAGCCCCTCTCCCACTACTACATCAGCTCTGCCCACAGCGCCTGCCTGCTGGAGGACAACTTCTGGGGCCGCTCCGACATCAGCGGCTACATCAGCGCCCTGGGCCTGGGCTGCCGCAGCATCGAGCTGGTGCTGTGGGACGGCCCCGAGGGCGAGCCCGTGGTCTACACCAGCCCCTCGGCCGCCTCCTGCGTGCCCTTCCGCGCTGTGGTGGGGCTGATCGACCAGCACGCCTTCGCCGCCTCCGCCTACCCCCTCATCCTCTGCCTGGTGGTGCGGTGCTCGGCCCCCCAGCAGCGCCTCGCCGCCCAGTGCCTGCGCAAGACGCTGGGGGAGAAGCTGTACCTGGAGCCCCCCAACCCCGCCGCGTCCTACCTGCCCTCTCCGGAGCAGCTCAAGGGCCGCATCCTCATCAAGGGAAAGAAGCTGCCGCCCGGCTGCGAGGACAGCGAGGGGGAGGTGTCGGATGAGGAGGAAGGCTGGGAGCTGGCGCGGCGGCTGGGCCGGGAGGACCGGGAGGTGCCCGAGGGAAGTGGCCCGCGGCGGGTGCGCCTCAGCCGGGAGCTCTCGGAGCTGGTGAGCCTCTGCCAGGCCGTCCCCTTCCAGGACTTTGAGAGCTCGCGGCGCGGGCAGCGCTACTGGGAGATGTGCTCCTTCAGCGAGGTGGAGGCGGGACGCTTCGCCAACGAGTGCCCGGCCGAGCTGGTGAGCTACAACAAGCGGTTCCTCTCCCGCGTCTACCCCAGCCCCATGCGCATCGACGCCAGCAACATGAACCCCCAGGACTTCTGGAAGTGCGGCTGCCAGATGGTGGCCATGAACTACCAGACGCCGGGGCTCATGATGGACCTGAACGCGGGCTGGTTCCGGCAGAACGGGGCCTGCGGCTACGTCCTCCGCCCCGCCATCATGCGGGAGGAGATCTCCTACTTCAGTGCCAATGCCAAGGACTCCTTGCCTGGGGTGCCCGCCCAGCTCCTGCACCTCAAGGTCATCAGCGGGCAGAACCTGCCCAAGCCCAAGGGCTCGGGGGCCAAGGGGGAGGTGGTGGAGCCCTACGTCTGCGCCGAGATCCACGGCATCCCGGCCGACTGCGCCGAGCACCGCACCAAGACGGCCCTGCAGAGCGGGGACAACCCCATCTTCGACGAGAGCCTGGAGTTCCAGATCAACCTGCCGGAGCTGGCCGTCCTGCGCTTCGTCGTGCTGGATGACGACTACATCGGGGACGAGTTCATCGCCCAGTACACCATCCCCTTCGAGTGCCTGCAGCCCGGCTACCGCCACGTCCCCCTCCAGTCCCTGGCCGGCGAGCCCCTGCCCCACGCCACCCTCTTCGTGCACGTGGCCATCACCGACCGCCGTGGGGGGGGCAAGGGGCACCGCCGGGGGCTTGCGGGGCGCCGGGGCCGCCGGGTGCGGGAGTACACCTCCACCAAGGCCACCGGCATCAAGGCCATCGACGAGGTCTTCCGGACGGCCACCCAGCCGCTGCGCGAGGCCACCGACCTGCGGGAGAACGTGCAGGTACAGACCCCGCAGAGCCACCAGCGGGGTCCCTGCTGCAGGGGGGACGGGGCTGGACCGTGGGCCACGGCGAGCCCGGGCGTCCCACCTCTCCCCAGGGGCTGCGGGCGAGGAGCCTCGTCCGGAGCAGAGAGCTTAGGGGGGCTCTCGGGGTCCCTCCCCGGCTGAGCCCCCGACGCCGGTCTCTGCCCCGCAGAACGCGCTGGTCTCCTTCAAGGAGCTGTGCGGGCTGACGCCCGCCGCCAACATGAAGCAGTGCATCCTGACCGTGGCCGCGTGGCTGCTGCACAGCGACAGCGCGCCCAGTGTCACCCTCAACCTGGCCGAGCGGTACCCGGCCATGGAGGCCCGGGGCCCCATCCCGGACCTGCTGCGCAAGGTCCTCACCGCCTACGAGACGGTAAGCACCGGCCCACCGGGGCCCGGCGCCTCACGGCGACGCTCACGGCACCGGGGCCGGGACAGGGGACCCCGGGACAGGGGGACCCCGAACCCTCCGCACGTGTCCCGGGGCAGGGGGGCTGTGTGGGGGGCTGCCAGGGAGGGGTCTCCTCGGGGCGCAGGCTTGCCCAGCTCGGCGGGAGCCCTGGGACCCCGCAGCCCCCGACCCCCTGCCCGCGCTGCCCCAGCCCCGCTCCCGGCGCGGGGAACCCCCGGAAGGGCCGCAGCCCCCCAGCCCCCGGCCCCCGACCCCCTGCCCGCGCTGCCCCAGCCCCGCTCCCGGTGGGGGGAACCCCGGGAAGGGCCGCAGCCCCCCCCCCCCAGCCCCCGGCCCCCTGCCCGCGCTGCCCCAGCCCCGCTCCCGGCGCGGGGAACCCCGGGAAGGGCCGCAGCCCCCGGCCCCCGCGGCGGGGCGAGGGGCAGCCCCTGCCCGAGGCCCTGCTCCCGGGGGGGCCGGGGGCTGCGCAGCCCCTCACGCCGCCCCTCTCCCCAGATGATCCAGACCAGCCGGACGCTGATCGAGGCGGCTGACGCGGTGCACGGGAAGCTGATCCAGGCGCAGCAGGCAGGTGGGTGCAGGGGGGTGCGGGGGCGCGCCGCGCGGGGGGCTGCAGGGGCTGCGCGGGGGGGGGAGGGAGGGGAGCGGGGGAGGCTGATGAAGCGGGGAAGAGTCATTAGCTGCCAAACGCCAGATTATAATTAGCAGCAGAAATAACGGAGCGGGGCTGCCCAGACCCGAGGCTGACCCCCCCCAGGCGGGTGCTGCCCCTGGCCTGACCCCCCTTCCCCCCTCCCCGGGACCCCCAGCCCTGCTCCGGGCCCCTCTGCGGGCTGGGGTCCCGCAGGGTCAGCCCCGGCCCCCGCCCCCGGGTGCGCGGGGGGTGCCGCCCGGGGGTCGTGTGGGCGCGGGGGGCTGCGAGAGGCGCCAGGAGCTGGAGGGGCCGGGGAGGAGGGAGGGGGGCCCCCCACCGACCCCCCCCAACCGGTGCCAGCCGTGTTGCCAGCAGCCCCGTGTGTTGTTTGCAGGGCGGGGGTGGGCTCCGGGGGTCGCGGGCGCTGCCTCTGCCCGGCCCCCCGAGGCAGCGGGTGGGGGGCTGCAGCCCCCGGCCCGGCCCGGCTCTCGCCCCGGCCCGGCTGTTGCGGGGCGCGGTGGGTGCCGGCTGCGGTGGGGGGGGGGATGTGTGGGGCTGGGGGCGTGCTGATTGGCAGCGCGTGGGCGAGCGGGCGTGCGTGGGAGCCCTCGAGTGGGCCCGGAGCCGGTGCTGCGTCAGGAGGGGTAAATATAGCACCCGCTCACGCGGACGTGACGCGGTGCAGGGCGCGGGGGGGCCTCTGCTCCGAGCCCCCCTGCCCGGGGAGGGGGGGGGGTCGCGGCGCGTCCGGACCCCGCGGCCTCCGGGGGCCGAAACCCGCCAAGGCCCGGCCGAGCGCGGAGCCGCCGGGGGGGGGGGGGGTCCCGCCGCCCCCGCTGAGCCCCGCTCCCGCAGGGATGGACTTCCACAAGGAGCTGCACCGCATCGAGAGCGAGGAGGGGCTGCGGGGCCGCAAGCTGCAGAAGGCGCTGGAGAGCTTCGCCTGGAACATCACCGTGCTGAAGGTGAGGGGCGAGTCCCGAGCCGCCCCCTCCCCTCCGCCCCCGCAGCGCGGGGCAGGGCGCTGGGGGTGCGGGAGGCGAGCCCCCCCCCGGCCCCCCCCGACGCCGTGTCCCCGGGCAGGGCCAGGCCGATCTCCTCAAGCACGCCAAGGCCGAGGCGCTGGACAACCTCTGGCAGATCCACAACGCGGGGCAGGCCTGCGGGATCGGCCGCAACGGCGCGGCCTCCCCCGAGCCCCCCCGGCCGCGGGCCCCGCTGGACCCCATCCCCGAGACCGACGGCGGCGGCGACGCGGGGTCCTGCTGACCCCGGCCCGGGGCCCAGACTGAGCACCCCCCCCGCCCGCAGGGACCGGCACCGGGGGGCCCCAGCCTGCCCACGGACGGGCTCAGCGTGCGTGGGGGGACGCGTGCGGGGCTGGGTGCCGAGTCCGGGGGCCGCGGCGGGGCCCAGCGGGGAGCTTGGGGAGGGGTGGGTGTCCCCGCTCCCGCCTCCCCCACCCCGAACTGCGGGGGCCTCGTCCGTCACCCCCCTCGTCGGCTTCCAGAACGGGCGCGGGGCCGGCGGGGATGCTGGCAGCGCGGTGCAGGGGCGCGGGTACCCGCAGCCCGCCGTGCCCGGCCCCCGCGGCGGAGCAGCCCCGGGTGGGCCCCGGCCCCGTCCAGGGCCGCGGGCTCTGCCCTCGCCAGCCCCGGGGGAAACGGCTGCGGGGGGACCGGGGGGCAGCGGGGGGGGTGCAGCGGGGGGGGGGCCGGGGGCGGCTGCGGCCTCTGCCGTCGGGGTTCGGGGGGCTCGGGGCTGCGGAGCGTGGTGAGGAGCGCGGGACCCAGCGCCCAGCCCCGCTGCTCCCCCCGGGGTGGGCTCACCGGGGGGGGGCGGCGGCACCGGGACCGGGGGGCAGCGTCACGGCCGCCAGCACCGCTTTGTTCGGGGAGGTAATTAGGTAATTAGCCTAATAGAGCCGGGGGGACCGGAGCCGCCCCTTTGTGCCGGCCCGGCCGCGGGGCCCGCGGGCAATTAGGGGCCTCATTAGCGGCGCGCGGCCCGGCCCGCACGCCCGGCCCCCGCACAATGCGGAGCCGCAAATGAGGGGAAAGGCCCGGGCCGTCTCCCGGCTACCGGGCACGGCGCGGCCGCGTCTCCCGGGCACCGGCGGCCCCCGCCTGGCCCCGCGGTATTTTCGGCAGTGCCTTTGTGCCGGGCGCTATAAAGCGGCGGAGCCCCGGCCCCGCTCGGCCGCCGCCGGACCGGGAGGATGGAGGTGCCCGGCGCCAAGGTGGGGCGGGGGTCGGGGTGCGGGGCTGGGGGTGCGGGGGGACCCGGCCGGGAAGCGCGGGTGCTGCCGCCGCTGCCGTTCCCGCGGCGTTGCGGGGGGGGTTGGCGGTGGGTGCCGTGTCCCGGGGCGGTGCGGGCGGGGCGGCGGTCGCTGGGGGGGTGCGGGGAGCAGCACTCCGGGGGTGCGGTGCCGGCCATGCCCCGGGGTACCGGCGGGTGACGCTCCGCGCGCGCCCCGGGGGGGGGACCAAGCGGGCACGGCAGGGCCGGGGGGCAGCGCTGGGGCCCTGCAGCCCCCCCCTCCCCCCCAGCTGTGCAGCCCCCCCCGCGCTGAGCCCGCCCGTCCCCCCGGCAGCTCCGGCGGGCCGGCTGCCTCCTGCTGCTGCTGCTGCTGCTGGGCTCGCTGGCCGCGGCCCGGCGCAGCCCCCCCGAGTGCTGCCGGCTGCGGACCTGCTCCTGCCGCCTCTACGAGCTCCTGCACGGCCCGGGCAGCCACGCCGCCGGCATCCTCACGCTGGGCAAGAGGAGGAGCGGCCCGGCGGCCTTCCAGAGCCGGCTCTACCGGCTGCTGCACGGCCCCGGCAACCACGCCGCCGGCATCCTCACCGTGGGCCGGCGCGGGGAACCCCCCGGTCCCGCCTGCCGCCACGCAGCGGACGGCCCCCCCGCTGCGGCCCCCCCGGCCCCGCGCGGCCCCGAGCCCAGCCCCGGGCAGTGCCAGGGGCGTGCGGGGGGGGACCCCGCCAAGAGCCGGGCCGGGGGAGCTGCGAGGGGCTTTTACTGAGAGGGGCGGGGGCCGGGGGGGGGGATCCCTGTGGGGACGGGCCCCGGGGCCCCAGCCCCGGCGCTCGGTGTAAAGAGCACTGTGAGATACCTCCCCCCGGCGCTGGGCGAGCCCGCCCGGGCACCGCGGGCCTTTTACAATAAATGGTAGCCTGAGGTTACCCGGCTCTGGCTGCTCTCTGGGGGGGGGGGGGGGGGGGGGGGGTCCGGGGGGCACAGCTCTGTTGCGGGGCAGCCTGCCTGGACGCGGGCTCACCCGCGGTGGCTGCGCCGGGATGTGCGTGAGCCCGGCCGGGTGGGTGCTGGAGCAGAACTGGGGCGAACGAGCCTCGACCGGGCTGCCCGGGCGCGGGGGGTGGTCGTGAAGCCCCCACAAAGGGCTCGGAGCATCCCCCCCCCCCCCTCCACACAGCGCCAGGGAGCCTCTGGTGACCCTCTCGTGGCCGCAGGTCCGCGACCCCCACCCCAACACCCTGTCCCCGCGGAGGGCTCCGGCTGGGTGTTGTCACCCCCGGGTGCCCCTCAGGGGGGGCCTCGCCCCGCAGCCCCCGGGCTGAGCCCGAGGCGGCGGGGCTGGGGCCGGGTCCCACAGTAGTTCCACCCCCCCAACTTCCCCCCCCCCCCCCCCCCACCGCGCCGGGTCCTGCCCCTTCCGCAGCCTCCACGGGCCCGGTGCCGCCCGGTGCCCCCCGGAACGGAGCGACCCTCCCCCGGGTGGGGGCCGGTGCCGAGGCCCCTCCCGGTGCCGGCGGGGCCCGGGGCGGGGCGGGGGCGGGGCGGGAGCCCCGGGCCGGGCCGAGCCGAGCCGGGATCAGCCCGCGGCGCCGGGGCGTGCGGAGGGGCCGGGGGCGGCCCGGCGGGACCATGCCGGTGATGAAGGGGCTGCTGGCGCCGCAGAACACCTTCCTGGACACCATCGCCACCCGCTTCGACGGCACACGTAGGGCCGGCGCCGGGGGGAGCGGGGGGATCCGCGCCGAGCGGCCGCTGCCCCCCGGGGGGCGGCGGGGGGGGGTGGGGTGGGCCGGGGGTCGTTCCGGCACCGGAGCCCCCGCGGCTCGGCGGGACGCGATCGGCCGCGCGCTCCGTGCCGTCCCGGGGACCCCTCGCGTCCGTGGCCGCGATCGGTGCTCCTGGACCCCCCGTGTCCCCCCGTGGCCGCGATCGGGGCTCCCGGACCCCCCGTGTCCCCCCGTGGCCGCGATCGGGGCTCCCGGACCCCCCGTGTCCCCCCGCTCCCCCTCCCCGCTCCCCGCTCCCGCGGCCGCGCTCAGCACCAGGGACAGAGCCCGGACGCGCGGGAGGGGCCCGGCGGCGGGGGGGGGGGGCGGGAGGGGGCTCGGGGGGGCCCGGGGTGGGGGAAGGGAGGGGGTACGGAGGGGACACGGGGGGGGGGGCGCGGGGTGGGGCACGGGAGGGGGCCTGGCCTCACCGACCCCGCCCCGGGACCCCCCGGGAGCCCGGCTTCGCCCCGCCCTGTGCCCGAGCGGTGCCCGGTCCCGGGGGGGGGGACACTCACGCAAGCGCGGGTCGTGCCTGACCCCGCGGTGCCGGGGGCCGGGGTGCTGCCCCGGGGGCGGGGTCCCCTGCCTGTCACCCCCGCGCCTCGCATCGGGGGCCCTCGGCAAGCCCCGGTGCTGCGCCGGGCAGCCCACCCCGACCCCAGGCCGGCGACGCGGCCGCTGGCGTTGGGGGGGGGGGTCCCTGGGGTGGTGGGTGCCGGCGGGGTGCGTTTGGGCAGTGCAGCGAGCGGGGCCTGTGCCGTCCCAGCGCTGCCCGCTTTGGGGCCGCTCCCCACGGCCGGGGGGTCCGGCGTGTCTCCAGCAGCCGGGCTCCCCTCCGTGTCCGCGTGCTGGGGCCAGGATGGGTTACGGCGTTGGCATGTTGGGGACGGGACCGTGCCGGGGTGCCACGTGCCAGCTCCCGGCACCGCTGGCAGCCTCCCGGGGACAGGCCGTGTTCAGGGCTGACCCCAGACACCCCCGGAATCGGCTGGAGCGGGGGCCTCCGGGGCCAGCTGCCTGCGGGGCTGGGATGGACCAGCATGGAGATGGCACTGGGAGCCTGCGGCCACCTCCCGTGGCACGGCCGGGGCACCAGGAGCACCCCTGGGGCGCGCGGTGGCTGCGACGCCGGGCCAGCTCCTGGCCTGCCGTGGTGCGGAGCATCCCAGGTGACACAGGGTGTCGTTTGCCCGTAAGAGCTCCCATTTGGGACATTACTTTTGAGATGGCAATGCCTAACGAGGCAGCCAGCCCCCTGAGCCCCCCCAGCTCAAACCGGGCTGCGCCCAGTGGTGCTGGGGCAGAGCCGCGTGTGCCTCTCTGGTGACCCGACAACTGTCCCTGCTCAGGGCAGAGGCCACACAAGGCACCGCGGTCCACATGTCCCTGCCCCTCTGCTGAGCCAAGGGGAGCTCCCCCAGCTCTGCCCAGGCGCTGGCAAAGCTCCCGGAGGCAGCAGGGACGGTGTCCCCAGCTCCACTGGCTCTGGGCTCTCCGAGGAGGAGGGTGCCCGCAGGCGCTGCCTGAAATGACCCGAACCAAGCCCTGGGAATTTGCCCCGGGGAGACGGGGTTTGCCCAGAGCACCCTGGCAGCATCGTGGGGGCGGCTGTGCCAACCCACCCTCCAGCCACCTTTAAACAGTGCCTGGCTTTGCGGGTTTGGCTGTCCCTTATCGGCTTTATCTGCCATCGAGAGGGGCTTTAGCCGCAGTGATACGCCGCGTGAGTTAACCCTGCCTCGCCCAGGCAGCCGCTGCCCGCTGGGCCCGAGGTGCCCGTCCAGGCAAGCTGGACACTGTGGCCGGGGGCTGCCGAGCCCCCCCGGGGCTGCTTCGCCCTTCTTGGCAGAGCTGCTCCCAAGCGCAAGCCTTTTTTTTCCTTTTCTAATAACATATCCCAGACAACGCCGTAATCCTGGCTCCCCAGAGCCAAAATCTGGCCTTAGTCACAGCTTCAAGCTATTTTTGCTTCTCCGAGCTAATCCTGGGTTGAGCTGTGCTGTGGTGGCCCCGCTGCACCCCACCGCACCGGGGCTGCCGGCGGCCGCCGTCCCCTCCTGCCCGCGCCCTCCCCTGCCCTTGCCCTGCCTGCGCTGCCCCGGCGCGGCCCTGCTGCCGGTGCCCGGGTGCTGCAGCCTGCGGCGGGCTCCCCTCTGCGCCGTGCGAGGGGACGGACCGCGTCTGCCCCTCCTGGGCTGTGGGAGTGCGGGGACGCTGGGCTTGGGCCCCGCGGGCTGGGGACCGCGTCGGGGCTGGGGACTCCCCGATCTGCCCTCAGCGGCGGCAAACGCAGCCCGTGCCGGCCACGCACCCCACTTGCTTGGCACCCGTTTAGCACGAAGCCATCTGTCCCGCTGGCAACAGAGCCTGCGGCGAGGAGCTGCTGCGGCCCCGGGGACAGAGCCCCTGCCCGACCCGTGGCTGGGGGGCTGCGGGGTGCAAGTGGCCGCTCTGCGGCTGGGCAGGGCACGGGCTGGCAGGAGCTTTCCTCTGCCTGGTGCCATCTCCCACCAGCACGGGGGGACGCTGGGGGGGCTCTGTGGGGCTGTGACGGATCCAGGACGCTGCGTTTGCCCCTCACCTCCAGCTCGCACCGGCTCCGTACGGGCCCTCGGATCCCCCCAGGCTCGTGGCCGGTCCCCCACCCTCTCGGCGGGTGCCATCGCGGTGCCGCGCCTGGGCTGGAGCTCCCCGCGCCGCAGCTCGACGCCTCTGCGCTGGCAGCGCCCGGCCGGGTTTGCCGCCGCTCCCGCTAAGCTGCCTGAGCCGCGGCGGGCGGCGGGAGCGGCAGATGGCGGGGGGAGGCGTGAAGCACCTCGCTGGGGATCGCGGCTCCGGTGATGGCAGCGAGGAGCTGGATCTGGGCTCCTTCCCCTGCAGCGCGTGGGGCTGGGCTGGGCACGGGCTGTGGGGTCCTGCCTGGGATGGGGCCCCGGGGGTGGCGGGGCAGGGGAGGAGGGAGCTCGGGGAGCGGCCGGGGGCGGCTGGCAGAGACCTGGCTCCTCCTCCCAGAGGGACCTGGGGGGCCGGGAGGGCTGGGTTCCCCTTCGAGCCCCCCAGGGTGGCCCCCAGCCCTCAGGGGTGGCCGCGTCTCCTTTCAGACAGCAACTTCATCCTGGCCAACGCGCAGGTCCGCCGCGGCTTCCCCATCGTCTACTGCTCCGACGGCTTCTGCGACCTCACCGGCTTCGCCCGCACCGAGGTCATGCAGAAGAACTGCAGCTGCCGCTTCCTCTGCGGGGCTGAGACCAGCGAGCCCGTCCTGCAGCGCATCGAGAAGGTGCTGGACGGCAGGCAGGAGTACCAGACCGAGGTCTGCTTCTACAAGAAGGGCGGTGAGTGGCGCAGGGCTCTGGACCTGGCCCCGTGCCGGCCCCGGGGTGAAGCCGCAGAGCAGCGAGGGCCCTATCCTGCCTCCACCGCCCCTCCGCCCCACGCAGGAGCCGCGTTCTGGTGTCTGCTGGACATCGTGCCCATCAAGAACGAGAACGGCGAGGTGGTGCTCTTCCTCTTCTCCTTCAAGGACATCACAGAGAGCCGGGGCAGGAGCCACCTGGGTGACAAGAAGGAGGGTGAGCCATGGCTGTGGGACGGGATTCGGGGAGCGCTGCGCGCGGTGGGCACGTGCAGAGGGGCTCCCAGTCCCCTGCTGGGTCCTGCCCGCCGTCGTGCACCCGTGCGAGCAGCGGTCCCCGAAGCAGCCCCTGCTCTGCTGGGCGAGCGTGGCACAGTGCTCCCGTAACCCGGCGTGCCTCGTCCGCTGCAGAGAAGCAGAGGAGCAAGAAGCCGGGGAGCTCGCGCCTGCGGGCAGCGCGGCGGCAGGGCCAGACGGTGCTGCGCCGGCTCGGCAGCCGGTTTGCCCGGAGGGACCGCGGCGAGATGAAAATCAACCGCGTAAGGACCCGGGGGAACCCTCAGCTGCACCCGGTGCCTCCCGGGCCGGGGCTGCGGGTGGGCTGGCAGCGCTGCGGCTCTCCCCGTCGCGCTGGGATGCGGTTCCCACGCGCGCAGCTCGCGGGACTCCCCGGGGCACCGAAATGCCCTCCGTGCCCGGCAGCCACACTGGGGTCCGGGCTGTAAATGTGGTTCCTTGGCAGCAGCAGGGAGACCCAGCCCGGAGCTTGCTGCGGGGAGAGCAGACCTTCCGGCAGCTCTCGCCGGGCCGTGTCTCTCCTCACGCGTCAGCTGGGGAGAACCCAGCCGCTCGCTCGCCGCGCCGGCCCCGGGGACCGCCGTTACCAGGCTGCGGGCGAGCAGCGGGGCTTCCAGCGGCAGCGCCCAGTGTGGTCTCTGTGGCGGCTCATTCGCGTGGCCGTGGTGTCCCAGCGCAGCGTCCCCGGGCACGGCCGCAGCGATGGGCACCGCTGCAGACGTGGGGCCAGGGCGGGGGTCTGTCACTGGCCGGCAGACACGGCGCGTGGGGCCCAGTGCTGGGAAGCAGGCGGAGGGTTTCATTATGTCGGTCTTGAATCAAGGGGGTTTGGGGGGGGCAGGTCCAGCTCTCCCCTCGTCCGGGGTGGGCTCCCGCTGTCCCCAGCAGCGCCGGGTCCCTGCAGAGGGTGGGGGTGGCTCTGCCCCAGCACGCGAATTGGCACCTGAGATGTTTCTGGGTAGCAGCTGGCACTGCCAGTGGATTACTGTTAATAGCATTAGCATAACGTTAATTTATGTGCCGTAATCAGGCATTCGGTGCCCATCTCTGAGGGTGACCTCAGCGCAGCCCATGTGTGCGCATCGCCCCAGGCTGCAGGACTCGGGGGGGGTGGGGTGGTGGGGTGGTGGGGGGCGGCTGTGGTGGCCTTCACCCCCAAGTCTGGGGCAGCCCCTGCACCATCCGTGTGCCACCCTGCCACTTGCTCCCCCAGAACGTGTTTGAGAACAAGCCCTCCATCCCCGAGTACAAAGTGGCCTCGGTGCAGAAGTCCCGCTTCATCCTGCTCCACTACAGCATCTTCAAGGCCCTCTGGGACTGGCTGATCCTGCTGGCCACCTTCTACGTGGCTGTCACCGTCCCCTACAACGTCTGCTTCACGGGCACGGAGGACAGCCTCTCGGCCGCCCGCAGCACCATCGTCAGCGACATCGCTGTGGAGATGCTCTTCATCCTGGGTAGGGCCGTGCCCGGGGTGAGCGCCGTGTGGGCTGGGGGACGCGGCTGGAGAGGACCCGGGGGTGGTGGAGCGCGCAGCTGGCATCGCTCTGTGCCTGCTGCCGGTGCCGAGAACCCCAGCAGCGGGGACCTGGGTTGGCTGCAGACCCCGGCCCAGCTCCCCAGCCGTGGTGGGGATGGTGAGGGCTGGTCCCGCTCTCCCCGGCGCAGACATCGTCCTGAACTTCCGGACGACGTACGTGAGCCAGTCGGGCCAGGTGGTGTACGAGCCCCGCTCCATCTGCCTCCATTACGTGGCCACCTGGTTCTTCGTGGATCTGATCGCGGCTCTGCCCTTCGATCTGCTCTACGTCTTCAACGTGAGCGTGGTGAGTGCCGCGCGCGCCGCGGCGGGGACGTGGCCCCTTGCGCTGGGATCCGCTGCCGGCACGCTGTCGGGGCGCGGCGCGGGCAGCGAGGGGAAGCAGCGGTGGCAGCAGCGATGGCAGCAGCTGTGGCAGCAGCGATGGCAGCTATAGCGGGAAGCCTCCCACGCGGCCTGATTTAACCAGAGGCTGCCACAAACGACAGCGACTGCCAAGGCAGCGCTCCAGGAGCTGCAGGCAACTGCCCGCCCAGCACCCAGCGCCCAGCACCTAGCACCTAGCACCCAGCACCCAGCACCTAGCGCCCAGCACCCAGAACCCAGCACCCAGAACCCAGCGCCCAGCACCCAGCGCCCAGCATCCGACACCCAGCACCCAGCACCTAGCGCCCAGCACCCAGCGCCCAGCACCCAGTGCCCAGCGCCCAGCACCCAGCACCCAGCGCCCAGCATCCGACACCCAGCACCCAGCACCTAGCACTCAGCACCCAGCACCTAGCGCCCAGAACCCAGCACCCAGCACCCAGCGCCCAGAACCCACCACCCAGCACCCAGGACCCAGCACCCAGCGCCCAGCACCTAGCGCCCAGCACCCAGCACCTAGCGCCTAGCACCCAGAACCCAGCGCCCAGCACCCAACACCCAGCACCCAGCACCTAGCGCCCAGCACCCAGAACCCAGCACCCAGCACCCAACACCCAGAACCCAGCGCCCAGCACCCAACACCCAACAGCCAGCACCCAGCACTTAGCACCCAGCACCCAGCACCCAACACCCAGCACCCAACACCCAGGACCCAGCACCCAGCGCCCAGCACCTAGCGCCCAGCACCCAGAACCCAGTGCCCAGCACCCAACACCCAGCACCCAGCACCTAGCGCCAAGCACCCAGAACCCAGCACCCAACAGCCAGCACCCAGCACCCAGCGCCCAACACCCAGCACCCAGCACCCAGCACCCAGCACCCAGCGCCCAGCACCCAGCACGCCTGTGCTCGGCCCCGGGCTCAGAGCAGCTCTGAGCAGCCCCACGGCCGCGTGCGAACACCCCGTGCAGGCACAGAGCCCGTCGCTCTGCCGTGGCGGTGGCCACGCGTGCAGGCACACAGGGCACGCGTCGGTGACGGAGGCAGGTCCCAGCCCGGACCCCCCCGGCGGTCTCGAGGGGCCCCGCAGCGCGGTGGGTGCGACGGGCTGCCCAAGGGCACTGCTGGCACCAGCCCCTTCCCGTCCCCTGCTAACTGGGGCACGGGGGGAGGCGGGTGTGGAGGCCGGAATTACGCTTGTTGGAGGCAGAGCAGCGTGCGGGGAGGATGAGGATGCTCGGGGCTGGAACTGCCCCCTGAGCCACCCCGGGAGCGGGTCCGTCCTGGCCCACCCCGGTGGGCTCCGGCACAGCCCCTGCCTGGTGCCCGGCCCTGGGTGCCTGCGAGGTGCCCGGTGCCGCGCTGGCAGGAGGCAGAAGGACGAGACAGGAGCTTTGTGCGAGGTGGGAGGCCCTGGGGCGCTCGGCGTCGCTGCGTGTCCAAACCCACCTGCGGAAGCCGGGGCACCTCCGGCTCTCTTCGACCGGGGTCTCTGCAGGCGAATCACAGCATCTGGCCGAGACGTCCCCTCACAAACAGATCAGAGCAGCTTTCTGCCAGCACAGCTCCACCGAACGCAGCCTCTGACCGCAAAGCCGTTGCTGCCTGCTCCCCCTTCTGCCGGTCACCTCCCGGCCCCTCTCCAGCACCCCAGCTCCCCAGGGTGATTCGGTGTCCTGACAAGCTGTGGCCCTGGCTGCCTGCTGGGCACTGGGTCCGGTGGTGGAAGGCTGCTTGGGGACGAGCCCTTCCCAGCGAGCCCCGTAGCCCACGACCCTCCTGGCAGCTATGGGGGGGGGGGGGGTGAAGGGTCCCCATCATGCGAGGGGGTCCTGTCCCAGCCCTGCCTGCAGCTCCGCTGGGTTCACCCCCCCCAACCTGCTCCCCAGACCTCACTGGTTCACCTGCTGAAGACGGTGCGGCTGCTGCGGCTGCTGCGGCTGCTGCAGAAGCTGGACCGGTACTCGCAGTACAGCGCCATGGTGCTCACCCTGCTGACGTCCATGTTCGCGCTGCTGGCCCACTGGATGGCTTGCATCTGGTACGTCATCGGCCGCCGGGAGATGGAGAGCAACGACCCCCAGACCTGGGACATCGGTGAGCGGGGCTGGCGGCGGGCAGGGGCTGCGCGGGGCGGGGGCACGCTCAGGGTGCCTGGCTGTCCCCGCGCCGGGAGCGGGCAGAGCGCGGTGCCGAGGGGTGGGCGGTGGGGGGGGGGTACAGCCGGGCTGGCCCCTGCCTGCGCAGCGAGGCCGGGGCAGGGACGGGAGCCGTGCTGAGCCCCAGGCCGTGCGGCGAGCAGTAACCCCCGGCTGTGCTTGGCAGGCTGGCTGCACGAGCTGGGCAAGAGGCTGGAGGCTCCCTACATCAACAGCTCGGTGGGGGGCCCCTCCATCCGCAGCGCCTACATCGCCTCCCTCTACTTCACCCTCAGCAGCCTGACCAGCGTGGGCTTCGGCAACGTCTGCGCCAACACCGATGCTGAGAAGATCTTCTCCATCTGCACCATGCTCATCGGGGGTGAGGGGGGCAGCGGGGCAGGGCTCGGGGGGCTCCGTCTCGGTGGGTGCGGCAGGTACCCGGGCAGGGCAGGGCACCGGGGGGAGGCGATGAACACGTGCGCTCCGTGGGACAGCCCTGGGGCGGGGGTTAGGGGAGAAGCCCCCCGTGCTGCACCCCTTGGCCCCGCATTGCTGGCGGGGGCAGAGCCCAGACCCTGCCTGGGTCCCCGTGTGCCGCAGCCCCCACCCAGCCAGCCCCTCGGCGGGCCTGACGCTGCCCTCCCGGCCCCCAGCGCTGATGCACGCCGTCATCTTCGGCAACGTCACGGCCATCATCCAGCGCATGTACTCCCGCCGCTCGCTCTACCACACCCGCATGAAGGACCTCAAAGACTTCATCCGCGTCCACCGCCTGCCGCAGCAGCTCAAGCAGAGGATGCTGGAGTACTTCCAGACCACCTGGTCGGTGAACAACGGCATCGACGCTAACGAGGTAGGAGGTGTTGGCTGGGCTGGGCCAGCCCCCCTCTGGCCCCCCGTGCTGCACCCCATGTGGGGGTGACAGCAGGGCCCGCTGTGAGTGTGCAAGTGCGTGCGTGTACGCGTGTGCAGATGTGCACGTGCCCAGGCCCTGTTGCTGGAGGGACCAGAGCTGGGGGCCAGGACTGGGGCAGATTCCTGCCCGCCCGGGGAGTGGGACGGGCACGTGGAGCAGAGGCAGCCCCTCACCACGGCCAGAGCTGTCCCCTGTTTGCCAGCTGGGACTGCCGGGCTCTGCCAAGGCAGCCAGCGCAGCTGAGCAGCGAGATGCTCCGCTCCGGAGGGGGACATCTCCCCGGGGGGCTGCCAGGCTGCAGGGAAGACTGCTCCCCGCGCCCCGCACCCCGGCACCCCGGCCCCGCTCTCCCCAGCTGCTGCACGACTTCCCCGACGAGCTGCGCGCGGATGTGGCCATGCACCTCAACAAGGACATCCTGCAGCTGCCCGTCTTCGAGACGGCCAGCCGGGGCTGCCTCCGCTCCCTCTCGCTCCACATCAAGACCTCGTTCTGCGCCCCGGGCGAGTACCTGCTGCGCCAGGGCGACGCGCTGCAGGCCAACTACTTCGTCTGCTCCGGCTCCCTCGAGGTGCTGAAGGACAACGTGGTCCTGGCCATCCTGGGTGAGGGCATGCGGCGTGGGCTCTCCCTCAGCCCCTTCCGCCGCCCGGCCGGGCGAGGGGCCCCGGGCTTGCGCCGCTAGCCCACCCCGCTCCCCTCCTGCAGGCAAAGGGGATTTGATCGGAGCCGACCTGTGCAGCACGGAGCAGGTGATCAAGAGCAACGCCGACGTGAAGGCCCTGACCTACTGCGACCTGCAGTACATCGGGCTGCGGGGGCTCGGCGAGGTGCTGCAGCTCTACCCCGAGTACGCCAGCAAGTTCACGGCGGACGTCCACCAGGACCTGACCTTCAACCTGCGGGAGGGCAGCGAGATGGAGGTGGGTGGGTGTCCTCCCTCCCTCGCCCCTTGCCGTCCTCATGGCTCTGCAAAGCCACGGTGGGGGAGATTGTCCGCTCCCTGCTCACGGACCCCAGGCTCTGGGGCTGGGGCTGCGGCTGTGCCACCCCGGCCATCCAGGTGTGTCCCATCCCCGCTCCTCTCGGCTCGGTGGAGGCGAGAGCATTTGCGATGCAGGAGGCTGAGGGGGGTGGAGGGCTTGGAAATGGGGGTGGGGGGGGACTGGGGGGCCCCAGGGGACAGGAGCCAGGGCACAGCCCCCCGCTGCGCAGGAGGCAGTGCCGGGGGCTGCCGGGTTTGGTCACGCTGCCGACTCTGGCAGCCGGGGGGGGGTTCTGCTGCAGAAATAGCTCTGCAGCGCTTCTCCTCCCCCGTCTCTGCTGCGGGCTCTGCGCCGGCACGGAGCGGCCGGGGGCTCCTCCGGAGCATCTCCCCCCAGCACCCACCGCCCCCAGGCCCGTAGACGTGGGGCGGGAGGTCGCTCTCTCCAGATCCCAAATAGCCCCCCCACAACCCAGCGCGCCCATCGCCCGGGAGGGGTAGAAATAAATCCGGGGTGCGTGGGTGCAGACGGACTCTGCCGGGTCCTGCGGAAGCGCGGGGCTCGCTGCCCTGGCGGGGGGCTCGCTCCCGGGGGGCTGACGCTCCGACGGCTGGGCCGGGGCCGGGGCACAGTGCCGGGGGAGAGCGGGTGAGGGGCTGCGGGGCCGGGGCTGGGGCTGTCCCGGGGGGCTGCGTGGCCAGGGCCGTGTCTGCGCGTTGCCATGGCCGGTGCCCGCGGAGCTGTGCGGGGGTCCCACACGCCGTTGCCCCGGTGCGGGGTCCTGCACGCCACTGACCCGATGCGGGGGTCCCGCACGCCGCTGACCCGCGCCGTCTGCTCTCCCTGCAGGGGCTCTGCCGCTACGCCCGGTCCCCGCGGCTGCCGCAGGTTTGTGCTGCACCGGGGGGGGGGGGGGGTGCGGGGAGGACCCCTCCGCGCGGGGACCGGTGCCGACCTCCCCCCCGCGCCCGCCCGCAGCCCGGCCCGCAGAAGCCCCTTCCCTCCATCCTGGAGGATGAGGAGGAGCCCGAGGAGGCCTCCCCGCAGACCCCCGCCGCCCGCCGCCAGCTGCTGCCGCCCCCCCCGAGCGATGAGCTGTGCCCGGCCTCAGCCCGGCGCCGCGGCTGTCGCTCCCCGGCCCGCCGCACCGGGGCCCGCAGCCCCTCCCCGCGCAACCGGCGCCCGGCCGAGCTCCTCATCCCCTCCCTGCGCGTCCCCGACCCCCCGGCCCTCAGCCCCCGGTAAGGCTGAGGTCCCGCGGCCCCGGGAGTGGGAGCGGGGGGCGGGGGGGTGCCGGTGGCCAGCGCTCACCCCCCCCCCCCGACCCCACCCCCCCTCCAGGGTTGTGGACGGGGGTGAGGACAGCGGGGGGACGTCGGAGCCGCAGATCTGCTCCAGCGCGGCCCCCCCGCTGGGGAGCGCGGCGAGGGGCTCCCCGACGGCAAGGACCGGCGGGCGGGCCCGGGGGGCCGGGGGCCCGGGGACCCCCCCGCCGCGGGCCGTCTGCTCCCCGGCAGGCAGCGAGGCGGGCGGCCTGGCGCTGGCCGCGGAGGCGGAGGAGCTGAAGCAGAACGTCGGGAGGCTCAGCCGGGAGGTGCGGGAGGGGGGGCCGGGGCCGCGCCCCCCACAGCAGCGGGGCCGGGGGGCGGGGAGGGAAGGGGGGGGTCCGCCGGGGCTCACGGCTCCCCCTCCCCTTCCAGATCAGCCGACTCAGCCGGGAGGTTGCCCGCCTCGGCCGGGACCTGCAGCGACTGATGGAGCTGCTCCAGGGCTCGGGGGCCCGGCTGCCCCCCCCCCCGCCGCCCCCCGCCCCGCCCGCGTCCCCCGCCTCCCGCAGCCCCCCCTCCGCCAGCCCCCGGGCCAAACGCTGCCCGGTCCGCAGCCGCTCGGCCCCCGCCGCGCAGCCCTGGGTGGGCTCCGAGGGGCCGTATCCGCCCCGGGGGGACCCCCCCGGCCTCGGGCCCCCCTGCCCCGGCCTCGGCCCCCGCCGCGCTCCGGACTCGCAGCCCCGCTCCGCCCGCTCCTTCCCCGGCTGCTCGGCCGGCGGCCGGCCCCGCACCCTCCCGCAGCCCCGCTCCCGCTGACCGGGCGCCGGCGGGCTGCGGGGGGGCCTCGGGGGACCCCTCTCCCTGGGGAGGTCCTGGGGGGCCCTCCCCGCTGCCCGGGACACCCGGTCCCCCGGCCCGACTCCGGCAGCCTGAGCCCCCGGGAGGCGGCGGGGGGGGGGGTGCCCCGGGGGCACCGGAGGGAGCGGCCCCGGCCCGGCCCCGGGGGGGTCTGGGGGTTTTGATACCGTTTTGTACTCGTTGCCCACGGGGTCTTTTTTACAGCCAGGCCCGGCCCCGCAGCCCCCCCGCACTCCCCGTGCCCGGGACCCCGGGGCCGGCTGCCGGCGGCCCGGGGGGGGTCTCCGGGGGTACCCCGGGGGGACGCGGCGGCTCCTGTCCGGCTCCGGCCGCTTCCCCCGCCCCGACGGGAAATAAAGGCTCTATTTTTCCAGCCCGGCTCCGGTCCGTCCATGCCCGCCGCCGCCCGGCCCCCCCGCACCGCCCCGTCGGACTACAGCTCCCATCGCCCCTTGCGGCGGGCGCGCCCTGACGTTACGCCGCCCTGTCACGCGGGTCGGTGCGTGCTGGAGGGGGTGGAGCCCCTGATGGGCGGGGCGACTCTGATCGGCAGGTGCTGCTGCCTGTGGCCGGCGGGCTGGGAGCGGAAGGGGTGGGCGGATCCGGAAGCGGAACGGGTAAAGGCGGAAGTGAGGGCCGGGGCCTGCGAGACTCACCTGCGGCGGGGGGAGCGGCGCTGCGGGCGGTGAGTGGCGGGGGCTCCGGGCGGGCGGGCGGGCGGGGCCTGCTCCGCTGCCGAGCCCGGGCGCTGTCCCGGGGGCCCGCCTGCACCGGGCCCGCGCGCCGAAGACCCGGCTCCCCGGCAGCCGCACGACGGGGCCGCCGCGTCCCACAGCGCCGTCCGGTTGCGTGAGCCGGGGGTGCCCGGGGCCGGCCTGGCCGGGCGCGGCGGGGGGCTCCGGGCTGGCGGTGAGCGGGGGCCGGGGAGGGGAGCCGCGCTGGCGGGAGGGAGCGTCGGGGCGGCGCCGGGCCGGGTCCCGTCCCTGGGGAGGGGGAGAACCGGTGCCGGGGCGCGGGGTCTGCCCGGCGGCCGCGGCCCCGCCGCTCCCCCGCTCTCGCAGCGATGGCGGGGGGCGGTGTGGGACCCCCAGGGACCGGAGCGGCGGTCCCGCGGGGACCGGCCGGCTGCTGAGGCGGGAGCGGCAGCGCCCGGACCCGAAAGCCCGGCCGGGTCTGCTGTGGCCGGGCTCCGGGGTGGAGGCTCCTCAGGTGTCTGCCGGTGACGGGCACAGCCCCGGTCCCCTGCCCTGGGGGTCTGTGAGGAGGAGTACGCGGTGCTGCGAGGAAGCTCTGGGGGGGGCTCCGGCTATGCCCCGAGCTGCGGCCCTGCGGCAGAGCCCGCTGCCCCGCGGAGCTGCGAGCGGGGGCTGTGCGTGACCCCGCGGAGCTGCGAGCGGCAGGTCTGTGGCACGGAGCCCCGCGGCAGCTCCAGCCCTGCTCCGGGTGTTGCTGCAGCTCCTGGGGCTGGGCGGGAGCCGTGGCAGCCGTCACCGCTCTCTGCTGACTGAGCACGACTCCCGCTGTGAACGGCTCTGCCAGCGAGAGCGAGTAAAGCGTCGACCTGATCTCAGCTGACCTTTAGCTTGTTGCTGTTGTACATGGCTGGCGGAGTTCTGACCTTGACTGCGTCCAAGCTCGTAAGGAAATCGGAGGGAAGAGACTACGCCGAGGTACTATTTTAAGTCTTATGTGGAACAACTTGCATCCACTATTCTTAGCTTTTTGTGTGGTGGGTCAACGCGTATCTGAGCTGCCCTGCTTACAGCCTGACATCGATTCCGCTTTGCGCTGAGCTGGGACTCCTGAGCCTGCTCTGAAGGCAGGACTCCCAAGCTAGGCTGAGACCAAAAAAGAGAGGTGCTTCTGATTCACAGTGGCCTGACGTGCCGTGCTGTCTGAGCGGCCTTTCTTGGAATATCCTGTTAATACTCCCTACTGCCTTGACTCTAAGTCTTTTACCTTTCTTCCAGCTTAACTGGGTAAAAAGGTGAAAGAACTGTGACTGACAAGGGTGAAGACCTCAGAACAGTGTGTGTAGGCAGCTACAAGGCAGCGTTGGTCTTACCACGTTCTCGGAGTGAGGCGGGCAGGTGAAGCGCAGCCCACACAGACCCGGGAGGTTACGAAGAGCCTGGCTAGAGGCAGTAGCTGGGTCTCCTTGCAGAAATCATCTCAGACTTCTCCTGAGTCTCAACAATAGACCTGAACAGTCAGCTGCTTCCATGGCAAAAATCTGCCTCTAGAGGCAATCTTTCCCTCGAAGATACCATAGGCTCAGTTGGACTACGTTTGTTTTAAGCTGATGCCAGGCAGCGGAGGTCCCTCGAGGCTGTAGGTGCCGATACCCCTTCAGGTGAGGGAGCAACCCAGGCAAGATGAAGTGGGACTCCTGAAGGAGGATTTCAGTTGCTAGAGAGCAGCAAGGGGAAGGCTGGCTTGATGTGTGGCTAAGAATAAAGCAAAATAAAACGTGTTTAGCTTTACTATGAGCAGAGTTGGGTTTAGGTCCCTTTGCTTTGCCAGTGAAACCAGTATTGGATTGGGCAGGGTCTGAAACAAAACTGTGCAGTGACATCTTCATACTCTGTGTTCTTGGCCAAACTCAATTGTTGTGATGAGAGGCGGAATCTTCTCCGTCACAGCAAAGCTCTGCTGCGTCTAAAGAGGGAGCAGCTCTAGAACTGCGCTAGGTCCTGCTTGTCATCAGCTCTTGATCCTAACTTCTTAAACCGCTGCATGTTTAGCAGATAGGAGGTGATGGCATCTCCCTGGAAGGGGAGGGGGAAAGAATCCAAGTACTTTCAGACACAGGAAATGAAATAGGAACGCTGCTGACGAAGTGGGTGTAGCCCAAAGTATTTCGGTCAGCATACTTGGAAGAGGGTAGAAAGTAGAAACGGTGGTGTCAGCTGTTTTCTTCCCTTGGGGTATGAAGTTTGAAGTCCTCTTATGCAAGTTCTGTTAAGTCATCAGAGTAACACTGTGGAAACACTGCAAATGCTAGCCAGAAACAGTGGACCTTCCTGGAAGTGACAGTATCGGGGAAGAATAAAGCTTCATCTACAGCCTAAAAGTAGCGCTTTCCTCCCCTGGAGCACAGGAATGAACTGCTGGAGTAGTTCTACATAAACAGATAAGAAAGCGCTGGGTTTTGTGTTTGCTTTTATTTGGTGGAGCTCCAAATAAGGAGCCACTAGAGGCGAGAGATCTTTGTGCAGTCTGGAAAAGATACGGTGAAGGTCACTGACTCTTTTTGCGGTGAAGATGGCAGCTTTCTGCTTTGTGTTGTTAATGATCTTGCTGCCTTGTTCACAGAACCATAAGTGCTATCTAAAGGCACATGTTGCTGGGCTTCTGGTCAAAATTAAGCTGAGTCTTTTGAGGGTGTGCTGAGTAGTGGGCAATAGCAAGAACAGGAGCTAGAAGAACCTTTTTTGCAGAATTAAAAACTTGATTCAATTTGTAGTTGGTCCAGACTGCACTCAGGAGACTGGACCTGGCTGTGCCTCGTCTTCTGTGAAAGAAGACAAGTTCCTGCAGTACCAAGGGTGACTAAAAGCAGGCAAGACCTCCGAGAGGGAGTTAAGGTGGGGACAGGGAGCATGGAAGCTTTGCTCTGTACAGGTAGTGAGAAGCCTGTGTGAAATGAAGGTGGTGCAGAACTCTTCCACAAGAGTCTTGTGCTGCAATTTGTGCCTTCTCCTGCCACTTTTCCTGCCACTCTTTTAAAGCAATCTTTGCAAGTGTGTTGTCTCCATAGCCTAGCCAAGTAGAGCTTGACCGAAGCGGTGCTGAAAGCTTGCACTCGTGTGTCGCCCATCCCTCGGGTCTGGTGCGAGTTCGCTTGCGATCGTGTCAGCAGAATGGGGCATTTGGTGGCCGTGGTCAGGTGAGTGCTGGCGTCGCCCCTGCTGTGTCCCTCACACGTGAGGACCGGGCAGAAGCGCTGCGCCTCATCCTGCCCTCACTGTGTGCTCCCTTCAGCTGCGGTGATCTGACAGGACACTCACTGCAGCTTTGAGAGCAGTTAGTCATGCTGTTCTGCAGAATTAACACCCCCACTGGGGTAGGCATGCGACTTCCCTGTGCTGCCAGTGTGACCAACATGGCAGTAACTCTTGTTGCTGATGCCTGTTCGACTGAGTATAAGAAAAATGTAGCTTCAAGGTAGCATCAGTAAGTGTAATGTCTCTTTTACCTCATGAGACATTTTCGAGAATTCCTGGGAAAGCGTAACTGCTTAAACCTAGGAAACGCTTCTGAGGGGATGCATGGGGTTAAACTGGCTAGAAGCAGGCTTGAGGGAGCTTGGTGACTGCCTTTGAAGTACTGTGCTGCTTGACTCAGTCGTGCAGGCTGTGATCTTTGCCTCATCTTCCGAAGAGCTAGGTCAGTGTTGTGGGACACACGGGTATTCCTGGTGTTGTCGTGTAACAGTCTCAGAGTTTACTTTCCTGGTTCAAGCAGGTGGCATCTCGCACGTGAGGTTTAGCCTCACGCTGAGCAGTAGCTTTCTGTATATACCGATGGGTTCCGAGCTGGTGTGAACTTCAGACAATCCTGTCCAAGTGTGGTGCTGCCTGCTCAGATCAGATCTTCAGTTTGACCGCTTGTGCTCGGCTCTGAGCACCAGCCCGTCAGTAGGGCCTCATGCATGAGGCCCCGAGAAGCAGCAGAAACTTGGACTCCTTCACAATTGCTTCTCTTGGGTTTGTCCTGCCTTAAAGACTTTGTTAATCCAGCTTTAGAGATGAGCAGCTCTCACGGAGCTTGGCGACTGTCCTTCGTAGGACCAGGCTCAGGAAGCGATGGAAAGCCCCCTTCTGCTGGCTTGGCCCTGGGTTGCCCACGTTGTACTGTCCTGTAGCTGAGCTGCACATAGCATCTGCGCTGGGTCGAGTCGCAACGGCAGGGTGGTGGCCTTGACATCTCCGATGGAATTGTTTTTAGAAAAGCTGCTGTGAAAAACAGCCGGCTGCTGGGGCTGCTCTGGAGGCCACGGCTCTGCAGATGTCGGGAAACAGATAGGTGTATTGACAACACGAGAAGGAGCTGGTGTTACGGATTCTACCATACTTGTTCAAGACTGTAGCTACCGACAAAAAGCAATTTAACTTTTTGCTGAGGTAAATCCTGTTTACCTCTGAATAAAACTGAGTGTACCCAGGTCTTTGGGAGGCTTGGGCGTGAGACTCTGTAGAGTTGTGACTAACTTATAGTGTAACAACTCTAGGAGTATTTGTGACACTGCTGTTGGAGCTGAGTTAGGTCTGTGAATCTACACTTTAAAGCTGTAGTGCAGCTCCTGACAACTGCAACGACTGGGTCCCCAACTGAGAGCTGTTACTGGAGCTCCAGGTTGTAGCCTTACTGATCGAGAGACTGTGTCCTTTGTTTGTGGAGGCAAGTGCAAGTTGTCTGTAGAAAGATGAAATATTAACACTGGTCAGACTCCATGGGGCTGAGGGACTGAGGTCTGTACTGTCAGTCTGTTCATCTCATCTGTAAGCGCTGGATCTGCTACTCCGTCCCCTCAGCGTGGGCCCTGCTGCAGCGAGGCTCGTGGAGTCTGTTCTTGGCCGTCCTGTTAATGTGCTGGAAAGTCAGGCTGGCACTCCGTGCTGTGCTGATCTGGGTAGTGGAGTCTGTGCTGTCCTGGTGGGTCCCGTGCTTGCTGCTGGTCCTGCTCGTGGGAGTCGGTTGTGACCCCGGTCCGAAGTCAGCCGCTGCCAGTTCTGGGTGGGAGCACGGCAGCACAGGCTTCCTGCTGGTCGTGGCTGGCTGCCCGGTCAGCGTTAGGTGAAGCAAAACCGCTCATAACTTCAGGGGTGGCTTTGCCAAGAAATTCATGTAATGCTGTCAGCCTTTAACAAGATAAATACTTCACTGGGGCTTTTGTCTTGAGTAGTTTGACTCTAAGCCAACAGATCCCCAGTGAAATGGTTTCTTGCATAGCTGAGAGCAGAAGCAGCCCTCTTGGGTAACGAGGTTCTTCAGGACTGGGTTTCTAAGCATTGCCAGCTTTCAGAGTGGTCCTTGCTACTGTGTAAACACAGGGCAAAAGTACCAGATTCTGTAACTTGTGACACTTAAACTAGCAGCTTCCCCACAATAATGAGTTCTGTAAAGCAGGTGTTTCCTGCGGGGGTTGACGTGGGGGTCTGACAGCAATTGCCCTGTGGAGACTGGGGTTCCTGTGCTGGGCTCGCTTGTTTGAAATGAGCTCTTGTGCCGTTCTCGAGCATCCTGACAGCTCTGGAGAGCTGCCTTGCTCTTGGGTGGGCTGGGAAGGCAGCAGTGCTGGCATGTGTTTTCTCATTAAGGGCACCCAAATTCCTGAGTTCAACATTCATGGAAGTGTAGCCCCTATAACGAGTCCTGGGAAACGGGAGAAGTGTTGAGAGGAGCATAAAATGCAGAAGTGATAGACCTCGAGTTCTTGGTTGTTGGACAGCATCAGGCATCGAAACTTGGCTTTGACCTCAAAGCAAACAAGAGACAGTTCCAGGAGTTTACAATAAAAAAACTGGTACTTTTGCTGGTGTGATGCAGAGCTCCTGGCTGTGCTTCAGTGAGCAGGAGGCGGGTGGGGCAGGCAAACAGACCAGCATGTTCCTTTTTCTGGATCTTGTGGCATGACAAGCTGCTGAGTTTCACTGTCACAAGAAGCTAGTAGGAAAATTAATACTTGTTAATATCGATCACAAGAGTACGCTGCCGTACCCTTCCTTCTCGTTGTCTCGACTGCTCGAATTAGTGCGGCGCGCTGCAGCTTCAGCTGCCGTCACCTCCCTGCCCAGAACTGCTGCAGGGGCTTCGGGCCCACTGACCCGCAGCTGGGGGGTGGGTGCCAGTGTTCTGGTGGGGAGGGCTGCGTGCCCAGCCCTCCCTGCTGGCAGAGGGATGAGCGGCCTCTCTCGGCACCAGAAATGGCTTCGCTCGGCACGGAGCACTCCCTGTTTCTCCAGCCAGCGTTCGCTGATCGGTGTGGGCTGATCTAGCGCGGGTCCAAGCTGTGTAGTTTAGCTGTCTCTTGCTTCCACATTCAGCGCAGTGGAGTTTGGTTTGACAGGAACATAAAAATCCTCCAAGATGTTGGCACTCGCAAGAAGTGCCAGACTGATCCTCCTGCAATGGGAGTTCAGTGTCTACAGCTTTGGTAGTCACTGGTGGTCTTGTGAATGCCAGCAGGAGTGCTAAGCTGGCCATTCTGATCCTGTGCACGTTCTTAGCCCAAGACCCTTGGTGAGATGGCTGCAGTTAGGGTCATCTGAATTGCATAAATTCCACCCAAACATGAAGTCATGTAATCCTGCAGCCAGACTTCAGACCGTCTTTAGATGATGATCAGGTTCTGCATAATTAAAAGTGGTCACAGGCTCCAGCTGCTGGACTGCTTGCTGTGATCAGTGGCTCTCCGGGATGAGTTGCACATAGACGTGTGTGCTTAATTCTGTTTGAGTTCACGTAGCACAACCAGATGGCAAAATGCATCGAGACCTGTGAAATATAGGTCACGCTAAGACTCGAGGATGTCAACAGGCTCATTTCCTTGTTTTGCTCTGGGAATCACCCGTATCGCATTTCAGGAGGTCATAACTTGGTAGAGGCGCGATTGACGTGGCGTTTAATGGGCAGAATGTTAGTCTGAAACAGTGACAGCGCTTGCACGGTGCTGACAGACTGCCCTGGTAATGAATACGAGGTTAAACAAGCCAAAACTGTTCCCTTGCAAACTCTGGTTAGAGGAGAAACTAGG
This sequence comes from Opisthocomus hoazin, assembly GCF_030867145.1. Lineage (NCBI taxonomy): Eukaryota > Metazoa > Chordata > Aves > Opisthocomiformes > Opisthocomidae > Opisthocomus > Opisthocomus hoazin. The sequence goes on along the minus strand of NC_134439.1, from coordinate 2,062,475 downwards.
AGGTGGAAACTTCTTCAGGCTGACGGAGGTGTGGAGCTGCTGATGTGCTGCTTGAACCTGGTGGGGACCAAGCTGCTCCTGGCCAGAGCTGCAAACGCTGCTTCCTCACTGTCCAGCAAAACAGGTTGCTGGCTTGCTTCCAATGGAGCTTCCTCATCGAGTCAAAACAGTGGCTGTCCTTCCCTGGAAGAGGAGGTGGGGGTCCTGGTGGTGTTACTAGCCTCTGCAGGGACCCAGCTTCTTCACTGGCTGAACCCAGGGCTGGACAGGCGGCTCAAAGCCATGGCTTGCTCGCAGTGCAGGCTGAAACATCTCGCTGCACTGTTACCCCTCAGTTTCCTTGCTACCTGCAGTGAACGCTTCTGGCTGAGCAGGGGGTTTCTGACTCGCCTCCTGGTCAGAACAACTTGAGGTTGAATGTGCCTGTAGGTCAGGATATGCTTGAGTGCTTTTGTGTTTTGAAAGCTGAAGAGGTTGTCCAGCCGCTGGCACTGGTGGGCTGTCCCTCTGGACGAGCTCTCCGGCTGAAGGGGCTGGGGGCTTCCTTCCTCTCCAGCTACGGATCGGAGTTGAAACTTGAGACGTAGTTAAAGCAGCCTCAGCAGTCAGGCTGGACGGGCGTCGCGCTGGCACGCAGGCATCTGCAGCTCTGCTCTGGTCAGCCTCTGCGCTGAGGCAGGCCTGCGGCTGGCTCCCAGGACACCGCTCCAGGGCAGGCCCATTTCAGCTTGCTTTAGGCTTCTTATCCATAGGAATCTGGTTCTGCTGGGTACATGCTGGATGTACTCAAAGCATACCCAGAGTTTCCATCAGGGTACATGCAGAACACAGAGAAATCGGTTTGGGGGGGATTATTTTTGCTGTTGTCTATGTTGACAAGAAGCTTGGGTTCTGAGCGGTGAAGGGAAGGAGGTGGTACAGAGAGCTGCCATCAGCTGTGGCGTTTCTCACTGGCAGGACGCGGGAGCTGTGAGGAGCACAGGAGATAGCCTAGATCTGTACAACGGCCCTGAAATACTCCTGTTCTGCGCTGCCCGCAGTGGAGCGAGGTGGTTAGGAAGGCACGGAGACTTCGCTTGTGGTTAACTGTGGATGTGGACCAGCTTGTCTTGCCGCTCTTGCGACGGCTCTGGTGACTCCCACCATCTGGGGGTGGGATGGCCGGTCTGACCGCGGGCGATGCTGCCTGTCCGTGCCGTCCGCGCGGCTGGGCTGAGCAGGCTTCTCCTGGAGAACGTGGCCAGTAGCCCAGTGACCTGGACTGTGTGGGGTAAGGGCGCTGAGGGAAGTGGCGACACTGGGTATTGCCTCTGCATTTGGATCGAGCCGTCGAGAGCCTTGTTGGGTGGGGAGTTCCCGTTCCAGCTGGGATGGGGAGCGGTTGCGTTCGCTCTGGACGTGCAGCCGGTGCCCGGAGAGTGGCTGCTGGCGAGTGACCCCCTCCCTCTGGCCAGCTGCTTGCGTGGGGGCTCAGAGGCCTTCCCCAGGACTGCTCCGAGCGCAGCGTTTAACGGCTCGGTGCAGGTGCCTCTCAACTCGCAGGCTGAACGCGGAGACTCGCTCTGTCTGGAGGCCGGGTGGTCCCAGGCGCTGGCACACAGAGCTGCTTCCCGGGTGGCACTTGGTCGTCGCTGTCTTGCATCGACAGTCTGCGGCTGCTACCGTGTGAACGCGGGAGAGGAGGAAGGTGCTCAAGGTCAACCTGTTCCCTCTGAACCGAGTAATTGTCTCTTTAGTAGGCGAAGCTCTAATAACACCAACTGGTATGCTTGCCTCTCCCTGGCAAGGTGTGTAACATCCATGCGTAGTGGAAGTGCTGGAGGGCCCGCTGGTGGGGAGGAAGGCTTCTGTTGCCAGTGTCCCTTCTCCACGGAGGCTCAGACAGCTTCAGATCCTGCTGAAGGAGCTGCTGACTGGCAGAAGCTGCTCCATAGTGCTAGGGTGCTCGCAGTTGATAGCTTTCCACCATGGGAAGGAGTCACCACCTGCTGACGGGGGCTGCAGATCCAACCCACCCTCGAGAACTGGTAGGGCTGGTCCACGAATGTGTCGCTAACCCTGACCTCCTCTTCCAGTTGCAACCTGCCTCCAGGTGGATCCCCGTGCAGACCCTGCAGCAGCCTTAGCTCCTGGCACTTCTGCACTTAGGCCACGATGGCAGGTCGAGGTGGAGCTGCTCGACCGAACGGACCAGCCGCTGGAAACAAAATCTGCCAGTTTAAGCTTGTTCTCCTGGGAGAGTCGGCAGTGGGGAAGTCCAGCCTTGTTCTGCGCTTCGTGAAGGGGCAGTTCCACGAGTACCAGGAGAGCACGATCGGAGGTGAGTGCTGACTCCAGAGGATGCTGGCCTCAGTAGCGCAGTCCAGGGGGATCAGAAGTATGGATGGCTATTTCAGTCCAGTCTGGGGTTTTTGCGATGAATACTCAAGCAGCTGATGCTTTAACTCTTGGTTTACAACTTGTTTGTTAGTGTGAAGATCAGCACAGCAGGGAATAATGCTATGGCAACCATGCGCGCTGCCTCTAAGGCGTCTTCACTTCCAGTGCTTGAATTCCTGCTGCTAATGAGAACCAGGGCCTTCAGCTTGGCTTTATAGCCCTTAATTATCTTTTCAGACCGTGACCTGGGATTTTTGGGGCTGTTTCTATCCTGGTACTGTTAACTACTTCCACAGCTTTCAGGTCTAGTAGTTCTTCTGTGTGAAATCATTAGCGTGGTGTCACCAATCAAAGTTCAGTCGGCCCCTGGTCTCTGGCAGTGACATTAGGAGGTGTGTACTGAGAAAAGGCTTGATTTATCTCTATAGTAACCCACGCAGGGAGTAAGTATAGCTGTAAGTACAGCTTATGGGCAAGCAGGGTTTAACGCTCTGCTGCAGAGCGCCATGTGGGCACTCTGCTGTTCTGCTTCAGTCTGTATCCAGGGCTGGTTGCCTCTATCCTAGCCATAGCTTGTGGTATTATACTTGCTGGAACAAGAAAATAACCAGTTACTAAACTGGGGAGCGCAGTGCAACTGGGCTGGTGCTCACCCAAGCTCATCCTGGCGATGTGGTAGCCATACTGCGAGGAGGCTGGAGAAGGGGCGGCCAGCGGCTGGCTGCTGCCTGGGCGCTCGGGGCCGGCTCTCTGCCAGCTGCAGGGTGGCCCTTGGGTTCCTGCGAGCGAGGAGCTTGGTGATGCAGCAGAGCTGCAGCATCCACACCGACCAACGCTGCGCTGGCCGCTGTCCGGGGCTTCTGCTCGCTCCGTGTGGAAGCGGAACTGCTCCAAGCCGCTGGCTCTTGGCGCAGGGGCTGTGTTGCTGGAGGTGAGGCAGACACACACCTTCTCTTTCAGCTGCCTTCCTAACACAGACAGTCTGCCTGGACGACACAACGGTGAAGTTTGAAATATGGGACACAGCGGGACAGGAGCGGTATCACAGCCTGGCGCCCATGTATTACCGAGGCGCCCAGGCAGCCATTGTGGTCTACGACATCACCAACACAGTGAGTACTGGCAGGGCCGCGAGTGCTCGCTGGGGAGGGGGTGTCTGCGCTGGCAGCTCGTGCTTCGTGGTTTCTGGGCGAGCGTCTGGGTTCAGAGACCCTGCAGACGCCTGCCTGCGGGTACTGAGGTCCTCAAACTGCTAACGGCCTCTGCCTTGGGGTTGGCCGGGGCTGGCTGAGCTGAGAAAGGATCCTGCTGCAAAGTGCTGTGGAGGCAGAACGCTTCTTACAGGAAAGACTTGTTCTGATCATATCTTCACTGTGGATTAATAACAGGCTGCCCTTCCTGACTGCTGCCTCCTGTTTGCTTCCAGGACACATTTGTACGAGCCAAGAACTGGGTGAAAGAGTTGCAGAGGCAGGCTAGCCCCAATATTGTAATTGCACTAGCAGGAAACAAGGCAGACCTTGCTACCAAGAGGGCTGTGGACTTCCAGGTGAGTGGGAATCCAGACCAGTTCTGCCTGAGCAAGTCAGGAAAGCAGCTTTTTGCTGAAGTGGGGGAGATGGTGGCTGTGTGCGAATGCTTTGGGGGAGAGTGGAAGTCAAGATTCCTGCTGCTGAGGATGCCAGGATGCCACTCGAAGGGAGTTGTAGCCTGCCCTTCCTGTGCACTTTCACAGCACTTGGAGCTCGTGCTGGTAACTTACAATGAATGTGGAGAATGAGGCCCAGGGAGCAGGAGCTGCTGCGTTCGGCCTTTTCTGGGGCTGTCTTCAGCAGTGTGTGAAGCAGCATCTTGATACAAGACACATGAAGAATCATTCCCAGTTTGTTCTCTGCTCTTCACAGCTCGTAGCTTGTCTGAGGCAGACTTTCAAGGAGAGGTTCTTATCTCAGACCTCTGCACAGGATTGCTTGTGGTGCATTTGCAGTGTGTATTGCCCTCCCAGCTAACCAAAGTACAAGGTGTTGTGCTGCTGGGGACATGCTGTGTCTACATCTGGCTTGCAAACAGTCTGTGCTGCTGTACCCCAGCTCGGCTGCTGGGCCACCAGCCATGCAGCATTGTCCCTGGTGCATGTCTCCCGGCTGTCCTGGCCAGGCAGGGTCAGGGGACCGGGGTGGGAATGTCCAACCTGGGGTGGGACAGGGTTCCTTTGGTGTTCAGTTTGCCAACGCGTGAAGCGTGTGAAGCCTGCTTGGGCCTCCTTCTGGCACGATGCCTTTACCACTGATGCAATTGTTTGTAGGATGCACAAACATACGCAGATGACAACAGCTTGCTGTTCATGGAGACGTCAGCAAAGACAGCGATGAATGTGAATGAAATCTTCATGGCGATAGGTAACGGGCTGTGTGCCGCGGGGTGGCTGGAGTGGCTCCGAGCAGCAGCAGCAGCGCAGCCCAGGGGAGCTCCTGGGTCAGCTGGGCACTGGAGGCTCTGGCTGGAGTAGATGGGCAGCTTGCTGTGCCTTTGAACGGTCGCTCTCTGGGTGTTCAGAGCCTGTTCCCTCTCTCCCTTTACCTGGGGCGGTGAGTACGGAGGGAGCAGGGCTGGTGACAGCCAGAGCTGGGAGTTTGCTGGCTGCACTCGTGCAGTGCCCAGTCCCAAAGTCCTGCAGAGGTGAGGGCTTGGGCCGGAGCGGGGCTGAGCCCAGGCTGCGCTCTGCGCTGGGGAGGAGGTTGGTCTCTGGAGCACAGCCTGCTGACGTCTGGTTTCTTTCCAGCCAAGAAACTGCCAAAAAATGAACCCCAGAACGTGCCGGGCGGCCCAGGCAGGAATCGGGTGGTTGACCTTCAGGAGAGCAGTCAGCCGAGCAGGAGCCAGTGCTGCAGCAACTGAGCAGCCCTTCCCGCCTGACGGAGGCCTTGACCGACGTGACTGGAACCCACGCTAACAATCGCACTTACCGTAGAGCGGCCGCTGCCGGCGGCTGCTGTGATTTCTCCATCCCTTTCTGATCATAGGCTGGAGGGAGTTCTTCCACCTGCACCTTTCTGTACAAATACTAATTCAATTCTAAGTCTTAAGTCACTTTTTTAATATATGAACTTCTGCTCTTCCCTCTTCCTGGTGGTGGTGGAGGCATGACCCGGTGTCTGCCCAGCTGCTCGCCCCTCCTGCGGGCAAGGGCCAGCAGCACCCGGGTCCCACAGTACTGTCGCTCACTCTTGGAGATAAAGGGATATCGAGACGAGAAAACTGTTTAAAATGACCCGTGTGTGAAAGCTAAGGCTGATCCCAGTACGATATGCCGAGAACAACCACTAAACTGTAGCATTATAGGGACAAACTCTGGCTCTTCAGCCACTTGTTGACCAAATCAATTATGAGTATTCTGGGGTGGGGCAGAGGGAAGCAAACCTGGTTTCTTCTGTATTTTGTATTGTACGTTTCTCCATGTAACCAATCAGTATCTTGTCAATATAGTACATACAACTAGCTGCCTGTTGTCTTTATTTGTGTTGGACTCTAGCATGCCAACTCTTTTTCCTATCTCCAGATCTGTCGTAATGCACTAATCCTGTTGCAACTTTTGCAGAAATCTTGTATAGAAAATTGTCCTTTTCTGATGGTTGTGATGCCACTAATGTTGTTAACCCTACTCTAGTGTGAATACACTTGGTTTACTGATGTACAGAGGTGGGGTGGGGGAAACCTCAGATACCTTGTGGGTGGAAACAATATGTATTGCAAAAGCCTGTAATTCCACAAAGTATGAAGGGAGGTATTAAAATGGCTTCTGTTGCCAGACTCTAACTGATGTTGGCTGCTGCCTAGTGCCTAATGCCATATCTTATGCATACTGGTATTTAAGAGGACCTGTCAACCTAGTCTTCATCACAAACTTCACTTTTGTGTGATTAAAAAAAATTTTTATAAACCTATCATAATCAACTATGTTCATGTTTCTTAATCAGCTCAGCCCAGAAGGGGAGTGGAGCAGAGCACAGCAGCTGTGCTGGAGGCTGCGGTGGTGTGGGCAGCGCCCGGCTCCTCGGCGGGGACGCGGGCCCTGCCTCCCCGGGCAGCGAGCGGTGCGGGCCCCGAGCTCTGCGCAGTCCGAGCTGGGCCAGCCACCGTCGGCACTCCTGAGGTGGGAGCTCCTGGCATGGAGGCTGCAGGTGGGTCGGTGAGCTTGTGGTGTGCAGTGGCATGCGAGGAAGTTTGAGGTAAATAGTGGGAATTTTTAATTGCCTGATCTTCTTGGGAAACTACCTACAGCTTAAGTTGGGAAGGGGGGGGAAACTACCTACAGCTTAAGTTGGGAAGGGGGGGGAGCATTGTGCAGGGGAGCTCAGCTGGACAGCGGGATGGGCTTGGGAATGCTGTGCTCAAGCTTTAATGAGCAAAATGGCTCTCTCCCTGCATGGTGATGACCGTGAAAGGTGCTGCTCTGCTGTCACTGCTGCGTGGCCTGAGACCCTCGCAGCCCCGGGTGAGCTCTGGAGTCAGTACGGGAAACGGAGCATCCCCTTGCAGCTCTGCCACGTGTGCCGCTGGGCCGGCACCCTGCGGCCTTGGGAGAGCTGGAAGATGGTGACGCGCTGGTGCCCGACCCCGCTGCCTCTCCCCAGCTGCGTGGCTGCTGCTGAGGCTCTGTGTGACGGCCCTGGGCTGCTCGTGCCCTCGGCGTGCGGCGCTGGGACTCCGGCAGCTCTGCTGGGTGCCTGCAGTGAACGGGTCTGGGAGCAGCCTCAGCTCGCGTGGGCCTCGTCCTCCATCCAAGGACCGGTGCCTGTCGCTCATATTGGATTTCCTTAAAATCCTGGCAGCAGGAGGGTCTGGAGGGGCTGATGGACGGAGTTCCTGGCTGGAGCAGGGGCTGCCTGCGGGGTGCAAGGCTCCAGCAGCCCCAGGTGGCCTCTGCTTGCCTGGTGCTGTGGCTGCTGCTTGTTTCCCTCCCCTGCCCGGAGCCTGGCTGCTCAGCTGCTGGTGGAGCTCGGGACCCTGGTGGGACATCTGAGGTCTTCTTGCCTGCAGCGTGGTTGGACGGATGCTGCACGCTCCCCAGGCAGCAAGAGGGGGACCTGCTGGAGAAGGGGCTCCCCAGCCCCAACTCCCAACAGTCCTGTGAGCAGAGAGCGAGGTGCTGTTGCCATCTGCTGGCCCTGGTGCTCGGCTCCTGGCTGATGGCTGTTTCTGGCTCCTTCCAGGGGTCTCCATCTCTGTGGAGGAGCCTGCGATGCCTGGAGCGATGTCTTGCTGCTGCCTGGGTGTCTGCCGTTCAGCTGTGCAGGACTGGGTGTCGGGGCTGGGGGCTGCAGAGCTGCTCCGGCACCGTGCTGCCGTGGGCAAGGGCTGTCCGAGCTTGGAGCAGCTTCAGCATCACCAGGCGTGCCTGCCCGCGTGCCTGCCGCCCGCCCGGGCTTGAGCGTGGGTGTTTGTGGAGGCTGCACGCAGGGCCTGGGGCTGGGCTTTGCCCTTCCTCATGCTGGGATCTTGGAGGGGGCTCCAGCAGCCCCTTTCCAAGCTGCCTGGGGGGAAAAAGTGTGGCTACACCAGGGGCACCCTGCACCCAGCCAGGCCCTCCGGCACGGTCATCTCCCCATCAGCCAGGGCATGAGGGGCTGTGGTGCTGGTGCGGGTGCTGGCAGCAGCGTGAGGAGGGGGTGAGGGCAGCCTGCCTGCTCCTGGGAGAGCTGCCCCTGCTGCGGTATGGGTGAGGGGGCTGTCCCTCCCTGCAGCACCGTGCTCGCAGATCCCTTCCCTCCCTCCGCGTCCAGTGTTGACCCCATTGTGCGCTGCCCTCGGGCACTGGGAGAGGTTCTTCCCTCTCTGCGCATCCCGCTCCTCCGGCATCAAGAGCTGAGCCCAGGGCCCTGCCTCCCCGTCAATCAACACAAGAGAGCACAAGCAGGTTCTATGCAAAGGTATTTTTATTGGATACAAAAACATTCCAGTACAGTGAAAAAAATGACATCATTGCTGATGGAGCTTGTCTGGGCTAAAACCCGAGACTTGCTGCTGTCTGCTCCGGTCCTGCCGCGGGCCATCGGTTCCCCTCCCGTCACGCCTGGGCTTTGTTGTTGACTCCGTCCTCGGAGGCTGCTCCGGGCTGTGGGGCTGCAGGGCTGACCTGGATGGGCACGTTCCTCTCCGGGGCGGCCGGCAGCGCCAGCCGGGGGGCCTCGATGCGCAGCTGCCCCTCCTTGGACAGGGAGCACGTCAGCGCCTCGGCGTCCACCTCCTCGGGCACGTCCCACTCCCGCTTCAGCACCTCGTACTTGTAGGAGAAGGAGCCCTTCTCATCGACATTCTGGGTCTCCTTCTGCCCCACCAGCACCACCTTCCTGCCCACCACCTTCACCGACAGCTCCTCGGGGGCAAAGCTCTTGACGTCCTGGCAGACGGAGAAGCCCTCCCCGGAGCCCTGGGTCGGGGCCGCGCTGGTGCTTGGGGCTCGCTCCACGGCGGTGGCTCCGTGGCTGGTCAGGAGCTGCTCGAAGCTGCTCATGAACTCTCGAGCTTTCTCCATCTCCTGCTGCAGCTCGGTGAAGATGGTCTCTGCGTGCGGCCAGAGGGTCCTCACCGTGCCCAGCCGGGTGGCCAGGGCGCTGGAGGCGAATGGAGCGAGGTGCATTCGGCAAAGCATCGCTGCTGGTGCTGCTGGTGCTGCTGGTGCTGCTGGTGCTGCTGCTGTCGTCCCCTCTCCGTCGGGCTGGGAGCGTTGCGTCCCGGTGCTGCGCCCATCGCTTTTATGGCCCTGGACGGGGGGGGCGGGGCCTCCTCGCGCACCCACGTCACCCGTGGGAGAAGAGCTCAGCTCTTTCCAGCCCGTTCCAGCTCATTCTTCTTACTCATCCGCGAGCAGAGGCGCCGCTGACGTCGTGCCCGGCGTACCTTCGCTCTGAGTCTCGCAGCTCTGCTCTCCTGGCTTATAATTAGCAGCATCACCTCAGCCCGCGAGCGGGGTGCCTGAGCCGCCCCTGCCAAAAATCTGCCCCCCCCCGCCTTCACCCCCGCACCTGCATTCTGTTCCCCCCCCCCATCTGCAGGCAGGAGAGCCCCTCTGCCCCCCGCCCCCTTTGCAGGACCCTCAGCTGCGGGGGGGGGACGGACCCCAGGTGAGACCAGAAACCAGCCCGAGGGACCCCCCCGAGGTGGGGGGCACAGGCTGGATGCTGAGGGGCTGGGACAGGGAGGCGGGGGGGGCCCGGGAGGGTGGGGGGAGTCTAGAAAGTGTGAGAGGCGTCTGGCAGCGGGTGACGTAGGAACGCTTTGCGTTAGGGGGGCACGACCCCCGTGCCGGCCAAAGCGACGCGCTCCTGGCACAGCGTGGCCGAGCCCAGCGCGGGGGGCGGATGGGCTTCGCTGGCCCCTCGGCCGGGGGGGCCCAGGCGCTGCTGCATCACGGTGGCTCTGCAGAAACCCGAGCTCCCCGCGCTGACTGCAGCTCCCTATTTGCGGCGCGTGACTCGGCCCCAGAAGCAGGCGCTGCTATTTCGGCTGGCGGATCATCAGCCTCTCAAAAATAGGCGATGGCTCCAGGAGGGTGCGTGGGGAGAGAGCGTTCTGGAAGGGGCACACCCCTGGGCAGGGGAGGATAAAACCCGCCGCTCCCCGGCCCCAGCCCAGCACCGCTCCAGCCCCAGCGCAGAGCCGAGCACGCACGGGGAGCGCGCACCGGGAGCAGCCATGCTTTGCCGCCTGCACTTCGTGCCGCCCGCCTCCAGCTCGCTGTTCCCCTGGCTGGGACCCATCCGCACCCTCTGGCCGCATCCAGGCTCCCTCTTCGCCGAGCTGGAGCGAGAGCTGCGTCAGGAGATGGAGAGGGCCCGGGAGTTCATGAGCAGCTTCGAGCAGTTCCTGAGCAGCGGGAGCAGCCCCGGCCGGATCGGCATCGCCGCAGAGCGAGCCCCGAGCACCAGCGCAGCCCTGACGCAGGGCTCCGGGGAGGGCTTCTCCGTCTGCCAGGACGTGAAGGACTTTGCGCCCGAGCAGCTATCGGTGAAGGTGGTGGGCAGGAAGGTGGTCCTGGTGGGGCAGAAGGAGACGCAGAGCACGGACGAGAAGGGCTCCTTCTCCTACAAGTACGAGGTGCTGAAGCGGGAGTGGGACGTGCCCGAGGAGGTGGACGCCGAGGCGCTGACGTGCTCCCTGTCCAAGGAGGGGCAGCTGCGCATCGAGGCCCCCCGGCTGGCGCTGCCGGCCGCCCCGGAGAGGAACGTGCCCATCCAGATGGGGCCGGCGGTGGCACAGCCAGTGGCTAGTGACGACGACGCGGCCGAGCGCGCCAAGGCGTGACGGGGAGCGTCGCGGGGCCGGGCTGAGCCCGGCTGCTGGGGCAGCTGCTGGTCGCAGAGCGGGATCCTGCCGGTGACTGTGCGACGGCCAGGGGGGTCTCTGCCCAAAACGTGTAGCATTTTTTGATATGTAATAAATATTCCTGACTTTTATTTATGTGGTTTCTGTGCTTGCTGGTCTCACCCAGCCCTGCGCTTTGCAACTCTCCCGGCGGTGCCAGTGCTGGAGCCGGGCTGTGCTGGCGCAGGGCACGTCCCTGGCACCGCTCCCCAGCCCTGGCCTGGCACGGGGGGGCTGTCTGCGGGGCTCAGCGCCGAGCATCCCCGGGGCGGGGGTCCCTGAGCATCCTTTGGGCCCCTGAACCCCCTTTGGGCCCCTGAACCCCATCTTCAGGGCGGTGCCAGGACACTCCCGGGTGGGACCCACTCGGCCACGGGCCGTGCCAAGCTGTGCCAGCCCCACTCGTGTCGTGCCGTGTCATTGTCACTCGTGTGTCCCCCCCCCCTCCCAGCATTGCTGGCAATTTCCAGGCGCTGCCCGCTCCTCCGCGACCCGGCCCGCCGCCAAGCCACGCCCCCCAGCGGCCAAATGGGCGGAGCCTACCATTAATAGAAAGGCGCGGGAGGGGGCGGTCCCACCTGATAGAAACACCCCCGAGAGGCGGGCACACGGCGGAGGGGGCGGGGCCTCGCTCCACAGTGGGCGGGGCGCGGAGGTGTGGCCACCCCTAGGTGCTTTTGGCGGGAAGGCGGGGCGGGGGAGGAGGTGGGCGGGGATATGTAGATATAGGCGCGGCCTATTACCATATTTGGCGGGGGAGGCGGGGCCGCGCTCCGTACTCGGAGGAGGCTGCGGGCCGCGCCGAACCGGGCGCGGTACCGCTTACCGGAGGCGCGGGGGGGGGCTTCCCCCGGGCAGTGATGGCTCGGTACCGCCCCGGGGGGGCTGTTGGGGTGGTTGTTCCCCGTCGAGCCCCGACCTCCACCCTCTCTGGCCGGTTCACCCCGCCCGCAGCCCCGGGCGGGAGCCGCGCTCCCGCCCGGGGCTGCGGGCGGGGTGAACCGGCCCCGGTATCACGGGACGCCCCCTCCCCTCCTTGACGGACTACCGATCCCGGCGTGCCCAGCGCGCAGGCGCAGTGAGCGCGGAACGCACGCCGGGTCCGGCATGGCGGAGCCGGAGGCCGCGCAGCCCGGGCGGCCCCCGCCGGCCCCGGGGCCGGTGGCGGGGAGCGGCGCGGCGGCGGCGGGAGGAGGAGGAGGAGGAGGAGGAGGAGCGGGGTCGAGCGATCCGGCGCGGCCGGGGTTGAGCCAGCAGCAGCGGGCGAGCCAGCGCAAGGCGCAGGTGCGGGGGTTCCCCCGCGGCAAAAAGCTGGAGAAGCTGGGGGTCTTCTCGGCCTGCAAGGTGGGCTGCACCGGCACCGGGAGAGCCGGCGTGGGGTGCGGGGGGGGGCTGCTGGGCCGTGTGGGGGTGCAGGAGGGGGGGCGAGGACGTGCGTGAGCGGGGGGTGCGGGAGGGGGGATGCTGATTTGTGCGGGGGGGGTGCAAGGGTGTGCATGGGTAGGGGGTGCAGGAGGGGGGTTCTGAGCTGCGCGGGGGTGCAGGAGGGGTTGAAGGGACATGCAGAGGGGTGCAGGAGGGGGTGCAAGGGTGTGCGTGGGCAGGGGGTGCAGGAGGGGGGTGCTGAGCTGGGCAGGGGATGCAGGAGGGGGTGCAGGAGGGGGGTGCTGAGCTGTGTAAGAGGTACATGAGGGGGTGCAAGGGTGTGCATGGGCAGGGGGTACAGGAGGGGGGTGCTGAGCTGTGCAGAGGGGTGCAAAAGGGGGGTGCTGAGCTATGTAAGGGGTACATGAGAGGGTGCAAGGATGTGCGTGAGTGGGGGATGCAGGAGGGGGGTGCTGAGCCGTGCGGGGGATGCAGGGGGGAGTGCAAGGAGGGTGCTGAGCTGGGCAGGGGGTGCGGGAGGGGTTGCAAGGGCATGCGTGAGCAGGGGATGCAGGAGGGGGGTGCTGAGCCGTGTGGGGGGTGCAGGAGGGGTGCTGAGCTGGGTGGGGGGTGCAGAAGGGGGTGCAAGGATGTGCATGGACAGGGGGTGCAGGAGGGGGGTGCTGAGCCGTGTCGGGGTTGCAGGAGGGGTTGCAAGGACGTGCATGAGCGGGGAATGCAGGAGGGGGGTGCTGAGCCATGCAGGGGGGGGTGCAAGGTTGTGCATGGGCAGGGGGTGCAGGAGATGGGTGCTGAGCTGTGTAGAGGGGTGCAGGAGGGGGTACAAGGGTGTGCATGGGCAGGGGGTGCAGGAGGAGCGTGCGGGGGGGCAGTGCAAGGGCGTACATGGGCAGGGGGTGCAGGAGGGGGGTGCGGGGGGCAGTGCAAGGGTGTACATGGGCAGGGGGTGCAGGAGGGGGGTGCTGAGCTGTTATGGGGGTGCACAAGGGGGGTCCTGGGCTGGGTGTGGGGTGCAGGAGGAGAGCGCTGAGCTGCGTGAGGCAGATGTGGGGGCATCCAGTGGCAGAGGGTGCAGGGTCCTGGGGCTGAGGGAGAGTGTCGGGGCGCTGGGTCGTGCAGGGTGGGTGCTGAGGAGAGCCGGGGGGTGGGACAGGCAGGGGAGGCGGCAGCCTGGGCACGGGGCAGCGCGTGGGCCGCTGTGGGACGGCCTCTCCTGTCCCCCCACCCAGGCCAACGACGCCTGCAAGTGCAACGGCTGGAAGAACCCCAACCCTCCCACCGCGCCCCGCATGGACCTGCAGCAGCCGGTCACCAACCTGAGCGAGCCCTGCCGGAGCTGCGGCCACGCGCTGGGTAACCCCCGGGACCCCCAGGGTGGGGAGCGGTGCTGAGCCCCCCCCTCCCCGGTCTCACTGCCGCTTCCTCTCCGCCGCAGCGGACCACGTGTCCCACCTGGAGAACGTCTCGGAGGAGGAGATCAACCGGCTGCTGGGCATGGTGGTGGACGTGGAAAACCTCTTCATGTCGGTGCACAAGGAGGAGGACACGGACACCAAGCAGGTGTATTTCTACCTGTTCAAGGTGCGTCCGGGGCTGGGCACGGCTCTGCCCCGCGCGCGGGGGTCCCTCGAGCTGGGCTGCAGTCCCACGGGGCTCGTCCTCTGCCGGGAGCTGTGCTCTGTGGCTGCGAGCCGTCCCGGCAGCCCGGCCGGAGACCCGAAACGCTGACCCTGTCCTGGGAGCGACTGCTCTCCCGGCCCCGAATTCCCGTGGGAGGGAGATGGCCAGGGAAGGAACCGGCGTGCTCCGAGCCGGGCCCTGCCACCCTCCCGGCTGCGCAGATCGGCGCAGCCCCGCAGCAGCGTCCTGGCCGGGGTCCTCGGTCCGTAACGGTGCCGGCCGGTGTCTCGGCAGCTGCTGCGGAAGTGCATCCTGCAGATGAGCCAGCCGGTGGTCGAGGGGTCCCTGGGGAGCCCCCCCTTCGAGAAGCCGAACATCGAGCAGGTGAGGCCGCTGTCGGGCGCGTTGCACTCGTGACGTGTCCTGGGTTTTGCTGCTCTGGCACGGCCCCGTCCCTCTTTCGGGGGAGCACTGCGGGGTCTGGCGCAGCGCCCGGTGCCCCTCCACCGCCCCTTCCCCTCCCCAGGGAGTCCTCAACTTCGTCCAGTACAAGTTCAGCCACTTGCCGCCCAAGGAGCGGCAGACCATGTACGAGCTCTCCAAGATGTTCCTCCTCTGCCTCAACTACTGGAAGCTGGAGACCCCGTCCCAGTTCCGGCAGCGCTCCCAGAACGACGATGTGGCCACCTACAAGGTCAACTACACGAGGTGAGGGTGGGAGGGGGTCTGAGCCGGCCAGCCTGGGGGTCTGCCCGCTCCTCCCAGCCCTGCGCGGGGCTGACCCCTGACTCCCGGGGTCTTCCCCTCTCCCCAGCCCTCCCAGGCGAGGAGAGCAGGCGTCCCGTGGGGCGACCGCTGCCAAACAGCGTCGGCCGTGTTCCCCGGCGCCTGCTCTCCCTCTCCCTGCTCCCCGCAGCACGTTCCCCGCAGGGATGTGGGTGCCCTGGGGTCTCTGGTCCCAGCCCCGTCACCGGAGCGTGTGCTTGCCTCCTAGGTGGCTGTGCTACTGCCACGTGCCGCAGAGCTGCGACAGCCTTCCCCGCTACGAGACCACCCACGTCTTCGGGCGCAGCCTCCTGAAGTCCATCTTCACGGTCACCCGCCGGCAGCTGCTGGAGAAGTTCCGGGTGGAGAAGGACAAGCTGGTGCCCGAGAAGCGGACGCTGATCCTCACCCACTTCCCCAAGTAGGTGCCCGGTGCGGGCACGGCTGCTGCGTCACCGGGGAGGCCCTCGTCCCTCGGGGCACTGGCACGCGGAGCGTGGCCGCCTGCCCTCCCCGCGGCGTGCGCAGCGTGGGGCTGTGCGCCCAGCGCCCGCTCGCCGGCCCACGTGCCGCTCCCTGCCAGGTTCCTGTCCATGCTGGAGGAGGAGATCTACGGCGAGAACTCCCCGATCTGGGAGGCTGATTTCACCGTGCCGGCCGCGGAGGGTGCCCAGCTGGTGTCTCGCCCAGGTATCTCCGGGGACAGCCCCCCAGCCGCGGGGCTGCGGGGCGAAGGACCGAGGTGGTGGGAGAGCCGTGGCCGGCGGCGGGGGCTGGGCTGCCGCGGCGTGGCGAGCGGCTCGCTGGCACTCACGGGCACCGCTGGTCTCTTCCAGCCGCGGTCAGCACCGTCGCTGTGCCCGCTGCTCCGCTTTTCAGCAAGAAGCTCAGCAACAGCAGCTCGGCGGCGAGCATGGACGCCGGCACGCCAGAGCCCCTGCCAGGTAGGGCCAGCCCGGGGCGGGGGGGAGCTGGGACCTCCCGTGGGCCCTCCCGGTGCTGGATGCACCGCTCTGCTCCGCGCCCAGGGGAGAAGCGGAAGCTGCCCGAGAGCCTGACGCTGGAAGATGCCAAGCGGATCCGTGTCATGGGAGACATCCCCATGGAGCTGGTGAACGAGGTCATGCTGACCATCACGGACCCCGCTGCCATGCTGGGCCCCGAGGTACGGGGCGGGGGGCACTGAGGGGCACCGGTGCTCTCCAGGGCTGCAGAGCTGCGCTCCTGGGGTGCCGGGGCCTGGCCGGGCTCCCCCGCGGAGGGTCTCAGGGCCAATGCAGCCCCCCGCACCCCCAGACCAGCCTGCTGTCAGCAAACGCGGCGCGGGACGAGACGGCCCGGCTGGAGGAGCGCCGCGGCATCATCGAGTTCCACGTCATCGGCAACTCGCTCTCGCAGAAGTCCAACAAGAAGATCCTGATGTGGCTGGTGGGCCTGCAGAACGTCTTCTCGCACCAGCTGCCCCGCATGCCCAAGGAGTACATCACCCGCCTCGTCTTCGACCCGTGCGTGGCCGGGGGGCGCGGGGGCAGCCGGTGTGGGGCGGGGGTCCCGTCTCACCCCCCGCCGTGCTGCCCGCAGGAAGCACAAGACCCTGGCGCTGATCAAGGACGGCCGAGTGATCGGGGGGATCTGCTTCCGCATGTTCCCCACCCAGGGCTTCACGGAGATCGTCTTCTGTGCGGTCACGTCCAACGAGCAAGTGAAGGTGAGAGCGGGGCGGTGGGTGGTGGGCACGGCGCAGCCCGGGGGTGGGGGCTGCGGGGGGAGCAGGGTGGTCCTGCTGTAGCTGGAAGGGCGCAGGGGTGTCCCAACCCCTGGGGTAGCCCAGACCCCTCAGCGCTGTCAGCCCCAAGCGGCAGCGGCAGCTCCGGGGGTCCCTTCCCGCTGCCTGGGTGGGAGGGGGCTGTGCGTCCCGTCCGCCCCGGGCTGCCTGGGGGGCTCGGGGGGTCCCGGTCTCACGGCGGCTGCCGCAGGGCTACGGGACGCACCTGATGAACCACCTGAAGGAGTACCACATCAAGCACAACATCCTCTACTTCCTCACCTACGCGGACGAGTACGCCATCGGCTACTTCAAGAAGCAGGTGGGATCCTTCCCCCGGGGCGGCCCCCTCGGCCCCCTGCCCGCCAGCCCCCTCCCACCTGCCCTCTCCCTCCAGGGCTTTTCCAAGGACATCAAGGTCCCCAAGAGCCGCTACCTGGGCTACATCAAGGACTACGAGGGGGCGACCCTGATGGAGTGCGAGCTGAACCCCCGCATCCCCTACACCGAGCTCTCCCACATCATCAAGAAGCAGAAGGAGGTTGGTCCCCGGCCCCTGTCCCCCCCAGCCCCTGCCCACCCCGGCCCCTGCCCCCCCCAGCCCCTGCCTGCTGCCTCCCGAAGGCAGGGGTGAGGTGGGGGGGCTGTGCTGGCCCTCGGGAGCCAGCCCTGGAGTCTCCCCTGGGAGCAGGTGGGGGGACAGAGGTGGGACACTGCGGTGGCATTTATGGTGGCCAGGGCTGGCTCTGGCCCTGGGCTGGGGGTGCAGCTGGGGCTCCAGCCCCGTGGGGTCCCGCGTCGCGGTTTGGCTCCCCGGAGCGTCCTGCTCAGCTCCCCCCTCCCCACCCCCCCTTGCCACCGCAGATCATCAAGAAGCTGATTGAGAGGAAGCAAGCGCAGATCCGCAAGGTCTACCCCGGCCTGACCTGCTTCAAGGAGGGCGTGCGGCAGATCCCCATCGAGAGCGTCCCCGGCATCCGTGAGTCCTGCTGCCTTCGGGGGGGGGGGAAGGCTGGCTGGCCCGTGGGCACGGGGTGGCTGTGACCCTGACCCTTGTCTTCCAGGAGAAACGGGATGGAAGCCGCTGGGGAAGGAGAAGGGGTGAGTGGCGTGCAGGGGGGTGGGCTGCGGGGGCTCGGCTCGGGCTGCCCTTCGGCGCCGGGACGGGGAGGTGGGACACTGGGACGGGGCGAGGCTGCCCACCCCCAGGCTGATGGGCGCTGGGTTTGTCCTGCAGAAAAGAGCTGAAGGATCCGGACCAGCTCTACAACACCCTGAAGAACCTCCTGGCCCAGATCAAGGTGCGGGCGGGAGGGGACCCTCCGCTCCGGGGTGCCCGTCCCCCTGGCAGCCCTGGGCTCTGCCCTCGGGGGGCAGGCGGGGTGACCCAGGTGCACGGGCAGTGGGACCCCCGTGTGATGGGCAGTGGGACCCCCGTGTGATGGGCAGTGGGACCCCCCTGTGCTCGCTGCTGTAACCTGCCCCCCGCC
The DNA here is from genome assembly GCF_030867145.1 of Opisthocomus hoazin. Taxonomy (NCBI): domain Eukaryota; kingdom Metazoa; phylum Chordata; class Aves; order Opisthocomiformes; family Opisthocomidae; genus Opisthocomus; species Opisthocomus hoazin. The sequence goes on along the minus strand of NC_134439.1, from coordinate 2,044,706 downwards.
CTCTCCCCAGACCCACCCCAGCGCGTGGCCCTTCATGGAGCCGGTGAAGAAGTCGGAGGCGCCGGACTACTACGAAATCATCCGCTTCCCCATCGGTGGGTGGTCGTGCCCAGACCCCCAGGACAGGGTGACGGAGGGGAGGGGTGAAGACCCCCATCCTGGGGTCTGTGCTGGGGAGCCGTGGTCGGGGTGAGGGGGTGCTGGGAGCCCTGGCGCAGTCCGGAAGAGACGGGGATGAGTTGGGGCCCTCGGTCGATGTCCAGCTCCATGGCTGGGGGTTGCAGAGGCCTGGGGGACCTGACCCTTCCCTACCCCCAGACCTGAAGACCATGACCGAGCGCCTGAAGAACCGCTACTACGTCACCAAGAAGCTGTTCATCGCCGACCTGCAGCGCATCATCACCAACTGCCGCGAGTACAACCCCCCCGACAGCGACTACTGCAAGTGTGCCAACACCCTGGAGAAGTTCTTCTACTTCAAGCTCAAGGAGGGGGGGCTCATCGACAAGTAGGGGAGCTGGCCTGGACCCACCTTGGCCACTGTCCCCCCGGGAGGGACAGGGCTGCCCAGGGAACCCGACCCAGGGGCTGCTGGAGGGTTTGTGGCTGCTGAGCAGCCCGGGGGAGCTGGGACTTCCCTCGGGTGGGACGAGGGGCCGGGGGCTGCCCAGTGCTTTTGTCCCTGAGCTGTTGGGTGCCTCACGTGGGGCAGGGGCTGAGCAGCGGGGCTGGGGTCTCTGTGTCAGGGGCTGCCCGGGGCAGCACTGAGTTCCTACCTCTCTTTGGGGGGGTCGAGAGCCCCCCGGCACCCACCGGCGCTTCCCTCCTGCCCAGGCCCGTGCCTTCTGCCCCGGGTCTGCGCGACGGGGCAGGGGCACACAAGTGCTTGGGCTTTCTGCTTCCGTCCACGCGCGGGCAGCCCCTGCCCCTCTTCTTGAATGTACGGCGGGGCTCAGCCCCGCTCGCCCCGGGCTGGGGGCCAGGGTCCCGCTGCGGGGGGGTGCTCTGCCCCCGTGCCCCCCAGCTCCTCCTGCCTCTTCCCTTCCTGAGGAGTGGGTCTGACCCACCCCCCCAGCCCTCCCTGCTCCTGGTGCTGCCAGGCTGGGGGCTGCCAGCTGCTGCACCGGCCCCTGCTCCCCCCCTGCTGGGAGAGACCCCCTGCCCCTGGGTGTGGGGTCGGCTCCTGCTTGCACCTCTCCTCGCCGCCCCCTCCTTGCGCCTTGCGGACCCCCTTCCCTCTGTGCCTCCTTGGGTGCTGCCTTGTCCCCCCCCCCCTCGCTGGGCCGCCGGCTCTTTGCCCCCCCCCCCCCATGCTGTCAGCGCTGGGTGGGCGCTGGGGCCGCTCTGCTGCTCGCTGGCCTCGCCGGGGGGGGAGCAGCCCCCCCGCTTCCCCCCCCCCCCATTTCTCTGGACAGGCGTCTCGTTGGGGTTTTGTGTTTGGGTTTGTTTTTTTTTAAATAAACGTCCTCGTGCAGAGCCAGCTCCCTGCGCGGCCGGGGGGGGGCGCTCGGGGGTGTTTGGGGTGGGGGGGGCAGGAGCGGCGCAGGAGGGGGAGGATGCAGAGACCCCCCAGGGCGGGGGTCCCCGGGGGAGCCGGGGTGCGCGGTGCTGCCCTGGGGTGTCGGGAGGGGGGGGGCTGCGGCGGGGGGGCCGCGGCAGCTCCGCCCGGTTTCGGTTTCGTTTTCTGCCCGTGGCCGGGGCTCCCGGGGGGGGGTTCCCGGGCGGCTGCGGGCCGGGGGGTCTGCGGGGGGGGGCGGCGGTGGGGGGGGCGGGCAGCCCGGCTCAGCCCGGCTCGGCTCGGCCCGTCCCGGCCCCGGTGCCCGCCCGGTGCCCGCCCGGTGCCGCCCGGTGCCCGGCCCGCGGCCGGCGGGACCCCCCCTCGCTGGGGCTCCGGCAGCCCGCGCCGCCCCGGTTTCGCTTCCTGGCCGGGTCGGGTGGTGCGGAGCGGTGCGGAGCGGTGCGGGATGGAGCTGCGGGGGTACCAGCGCGAGGCCGTGGCCCCGGCCCTGCGCGGCCGCAACTGCATCGTCTGGCTGCCCACGGGGGCCGGCAAGACCCGCGCGGCCGCCCACGTCTGCCAGCAGCACCTGCAGAGCCGGCGGGGGGGCCGGGTGGCCGTGCTGGTCAACAAGGTGACCCCCCTCCCGACCCCGACACCCCCCCTGCATCGGCCCCGGGGGTCGCGGGTGGGGCCGGGGCTGAGCGCGGGTCCCCCTGCCCCCAGCCCCCCACCCCTGAACCAGCCCCGGGGGTCACGCGTGGGGCTGGGGCTGAGCGGGGGTCCCCACCTCCCCAGACCCTCCCGGCTCCGGGGGTCACGCGTGGGGCTGGGGCTGAGCGGGGTCCCCACCTCCCCAGACCCTCCCGGCTCCGGGGGTCACGCGTGGGGCTGGGGCTGAGCGGGGGTCCCCCTGCCCCCAGCTCCCCACCCCTGAACCAGCCCCGGGGGTCACGCGTGGGGCTGGGGCTGAGCGGGGGTCCCCACCTCCCCAGACCCTCCCGGCTCCGGGGGTCGCGCGTGGGGCTGGGGCTGAGCGGGGGTCCCGCCGCCCAGGTGCACCTGGTGGAGCAGCACGCGCGGGGGGAGTTCCGGGCGCTGCAGGGGGACTTCAGGGTGACGGCCATCGGCGGGGACAGCACCCACCGGGGCTGCTTCGCCAGCGCGGCGCGGCAGAGCCAGGTGGTCATCTGCACGGCGCAGGTCCTGCAGAACGCGCTGGCCAGCGGCGACGAGGACGCGCGCGTCGAGCTGACGGGTGGGCCCCGCTCTCCCCATGGCTGAGCTTGGGGGGGGCTGCCCTGGCTGAGACCCCCCACTCACCCTGCTCGCCCCCCCTCATCCCACTCCCACCCCTGGCGCAGAGTTCTCGCTGCTGGTGTTCGATGAGTGCCACCACACGCACAAGGAGGCCGTCTACAACAAGATCATGCTCAGCTACCTCCAGCGCAAGCTGAGTGGGCAGCAGGGGCTGCCGCAGGTCCTGGGCCTGACCGCGTCCCCCGGCACCGGGGGGGCCACCACCTTCGAGGGGGCCGTGGAGCACATCCTGCAGGTGGGTCCTGCGCCCCCCGGGACGGGGCAACGGCCGCGGGCACAGCTGGGGTGTGCCGTGGGGTGGGTGCTGGTCACCCGGTGGGCAGCCCCCGGTGAGACCCCCGAACGCGCCAGGGTGCCAGCGAGCACCGGGTACCGCCCTGGGCCGCCGGGGCTGAGGGGTGGGAGCGGGGGGTCTCGCCCTCGCAGATCTGCGCCAACCTGGACACCGAGAAGATCGCGTCAGTGCGGGAGGAGGCGCAGAGCCTGCAGAGCCTCGTCCCCCAGCCCAGGAAGAACTACGACCTCTGCCAGGAGAGAACGCAGGTGAGGGGTGGCCAGCGGGGGCCGGGAGGCTGAGCCCCCCGCGCCCCGCCGAGCCGGGGGCTGTGTCCCTCCGCCTGCCTCGCTCAGGGCCCCGTGAGCGAGCGAGCGACCCAGAGCTTCGGTGCAAGGGGACCCTGCGACTGCCCCGGTCCTGCCGCGCAGACGGCCCCTGACCCCGGGCCAGGCGCTCTGGCTGTGCCGACGAAGCTGTCCGGAGCGCGGTCCCCAGCCCCTCAGGTCCTGAGCCCCTCTCTGCTCCCAGGACCCCTTCGGCGAGCGGCTGAAGAAGGTGATGGAGCAGATCCAGCGGTACCTGGCGGTGCCTGGCCTGCCGCAGGACTTCGGCACGCAGACCTACGAGCAGCGCATCGTGGAGCTGGAGACGAGAGGTGAGGAGGCGGCGGTGCGGGAGCGGCGGGGCAGAGCGGGCAGCGCCGGGGCCGGGCGGTGACCCCGGCGTGCCCTGTCCCTCGCCAGCGGCAGAGACGTTTTGTCGCAAGACGCGGGCGTGCGCGCTGCACCTGCGCAAGTACAACGATGCTTTGCTGATCAATGACACGGTGCGGATGATCGACGCCTTCCAGTGCCTCCAGCAGTTCTACGCCACCGAGCGGGACACGAAGGACCCCACCGAACTCTTCCTCACCACCACGTTTGAGGGTAACGGAGGGGGCTGGAGGGGTGGGTGCTGGCTGCGTCTGGGGGGGCAGGGAGCCCCCCTGACACCCCGCTCGCCGGCACAGAGAACAGGGCGAGCCTGCAGGCGCTTGCCAGGGACCGGCGCTACGAGAACCCCCGGCTGGGCAAGCTGGAGGAGATCCTGCGGGAGCACTTCCAGCCCCTGGGCACCACTCGTGGCATCGTCTTCACCACCACCCGGCAGAGCGCCCACAGCTTGCTCGGCTGGCTGCGGGACACCGCCACGCTCTGCGGCCACCACATCCGTGCCGCCGTCCTCACCGGCGCCGGCTACAGCAACCAGACCAGGCACATGACGCAGGTGAGCGGAGGGTGGGACGGAGCCGTGCCTGCCCCTCTCCGCACACTTTGTGGGTGCTGCGGGTGCTGCCGGGGGCTCAGAGCCCCGCACCGCTCCTCAAGCATCACCCTCTCTCCCCGCAGAGCGAGCAGCAGGATGTGATCAAGCTGTTCCGCAAGGGAGGTCTCAACCTGCTCTTCTCCACCAGCGTGGCCGAGGAGGGCCTGGATATCCCCGAGTGCAACATCGTGGTCCGCTACGGGCTGATGACCAACGAGATCGCCATGATGCAGGTCGCTGCCCGGGCTCCCTCTGCCCGGCTCGGGGCGGGGAGCAGCCTGCCGAGATGCCCCAGGGGTGGACGCGGGGGTCTCGCATCCCCCGTGCCCGCTGGCAGGTGCCCGGGGATGAGCCCAGCCCCTGGCAGAGCATCTCCTTGGCGAGGCGCAGCGGGGTGTGGAGGGTGGATCCACCCTCACGGGGTGGCACGGGGAGGTGGGGGGGGGTCAGCCGTGTCCCTCCCTGCTGACCGCAGCGTTTGCCCCCTCCGCTGCAGGCCCGGGGCCGTGCCCGTGCCGAGAACAGCGTCTACTCGGTCCTCGCCAAAGCCAACAGCAGAGAGGTCTCCCGCGAGCTGCTCAACGAGGACCTGGTGGAGCTGATGGAGAGGGCGATCAGGGCGGTGCAGGCCATGCCCGAGCAGGAGTACCGGCTCAGGGTGAGCACCGGGCACGGCGCTGGGCACCAGCAGGGCCTGGCAGCTCTGCCCGGGGCAGCACCGGCTCCGGGAAGGGGGCAGCACAGGGAGCACGGGGCAGCGCGTGCCCACCCTGCGCTGCCCACCCCGCGCTGCCCGTCCTGCTGTGCGGCTCCCGCTCTCCGGCACGGTGCATCTCTCCGCGGCCGTGTGTCTTGCCACGTCTGCCACCTGCCCTGCCTGACCCCCGTCCTCCCCCCTGCCCTCCGCAGATCACGGAGCTGCAGCGAGCCGCCGTTGCCAGCTGCCTCACGAAGGAGGCCAGGATCAGCGAGAGGCGGCGGCTG